>NC_133377.1:30179863-30333977 GCF_049309525.1 Garra rufa
AGCCTCCAGTTAAAGTGATAGTTCATCTAAAAATGAAAACTTTGTCATTATTTATTCACTCTCATTTCCAAATGCATATGACTGACCTAGCACAAACAATGAATTTTTAAAAAAAAGCCGGCCGCTTTTTCCTTATAATGACAGCGAATGAGGACAACGACAAGATCATAAAAGTGATCTACATGAGCTGTATGCCATACTTCAAATCTTCTGAAGCCATTTGATAACTTTGTGTAATGTAAAGATGGAAATTTCAACCTGATCCTACTAGAAAATGCAGCTATTTTTTATTAGCCACCACATATATGTATATATAATTATTAAGATATGTATATCTAAACAATATGTCTCTTCTGAGCAAGTAAACAACTTCAGTGACTCTCTCTTTGAGTGAATCTCTGAATAATTCATTAAACTGATTCATTCAGGAATGAATCTTATGATTATGAGTCATTCACCAAATAGATTTATTCTAAAACACTGATTCATTCAGGAACAAAATAAGTGACTTTTTATGAGTGAGTCACTGAAATCATTTACTCAACATGTTTGTTCAAAAAACTGATTAATTCAGGTACAAAACACATGACTGGTATTTATGTAACATACGAACGAATGAGGTCATTTGAATTTGTTCGAATTAGTCACCAAATATATGTATATCTAATTATTAAGATGTGTATATCTAAACAATATGTCTCTTCTGAGCAAGTAAATGGCTTCAGTGACTCTCTTTGAGTGAATCTCTGAATAATTTATGCAACTGATTCATTCAGGAATGAATCATATGATTAGGTATTAGTGAGTCATTATAGCTACTGTTATTTCAGACACTTTTCTTTGAAACCATTCACTCAACCAAAAAAAAAACTGATTCATTCAGGTACAAAACACATGACTGGTATTTATGAGTGAATTATTGAATCATTCACTTTACCAACTGATTCGAAAACACTGATTCATTCAGGACCAAAACACTTGACTGATATTTATGAATGAATTATTGAAGCATTCACTTTACCAACTGATTCGAAAACACTGATTCATTCAGGACCAAAACACTTGACTGATATTTATGAGTGAACTATTGAATCATTCACTTTACCAACTGATTCAAAAATACCTGTTCATTTGGGACCAAAACACTTGACTGATATTTATGAGTGAATTATTGAATCATTCACTTTACCAACTAATTCAAAAATACTGATTCATTCGGGACCAAAACACATGACTGGTGTTTATGAGTGAATTATTGAATCATTCACTTTACCAACTGATTCGAAAACACTGATTCATTCAGGACTAAAACACTTGACTGATATTTATGAGTGAATTATTGAAGCATTCACTTTACCAACTGATTCGAAAACACTGATTCATTCAGGACCAAAACACTTGACTGATATTTATGAGTGAATTATTGAATCATTCACTTTACCAACTGATTCAAAAATACTTGTTCATTTGGGACCAAAACACTTGACTGGTATTTATGAGTGAATTATTGAATCATTCACCAACTGATTCACTTAGCCACTGATGTTTATGTAAAAGTAACAGTCACTGGGTTGTCGGAAAATATGAAATATACGAATGAGGTTATATGAATTTGTTCAAATTAGCCACCAGTTCGCCAAGTTTTCATTCAAAATATTCATTTTAATAATCTAAGGAATCATTTTCCACTATAAACAATCTTTTTGCATTAGAACGATTCCATAAATGTTAAATATTCTTCATAGAACCGTAGGTGCCAATGAAGAACCTTTATTTTTAGGATTGTAGTTGCCCATGGCACATTCATGAGAGTTCATGAAAGTAGTGGCAATGAGCAAATCAATCATAGTTTTTTAAAGATTCAGTGACTCATTACGTAATTGATTCACAAACTGTTCTGATCTATTTCTTGAGTCCAACTCAGTGATTCAAAGATCCAGTTAACAGCTCACTAGAGTGGAAGACTATCAGTGACTAAACCACTTCTGTTTGCTGCACAAAAGTGTCAAATGGCTACAGGAGATTTGGAATATAGTATATAAGTGCAATGGACTACTTTTACGTTATTTTTATGGTGCTTTTGTGTCCTTTCAGAAACTTGAAAGCTCCAGTCTCCATTTATTGTAACTGCAAAGTGCAACCAGTAAGTTGATTAAAATTCCTTCTGTCGTGTTTCGCAGATGAAAAAAAGTCAAATATGGGTTTGAAACCCCATGATGGTGAGTAAATGGTGACAGAATTATGAAATAATCCTTTAAGAATCCAGTTCTTCTAGGTCTAAGGTGTAATAATCTGAATTCTGCATTAGCCGCACTGTCGTGCCATTCACGGCGAGCAGCTTGTCAGTCTAAAAAGCGGCGGAAGCTCTTTTCAAAGCCTGACAGTCTTTAAATCTAATCAATCTCAAATCGTGTTTCAGCATCCACATAAATGCCTCAAACAGGTTCTCTGTTTAAAAAGCAATCAGTGTGTCTAGCAAGAACGGTGCGGCCTGCGTTTCTATGTGTGTGAGTGTGCATTCGCAAGCGTGTTTGTGTTGTTGTAACAATTTGTGTAATGCAGACGGGAACACACCTCTCCAAAACAGTAAATGAGTTCTGTCAATGTTTGCGCATCTCAATTAATCAGGGGGAACAATGGCCAGTGGGGCTGGGGGCTGTCAGGGACGGTTTGTTGGCGACACGTCAAAAAGAGACACTGCTGGCTGAAAGACGTCTCCGCTCTCCCCGGCTCTCAGATTCCCAGAGTCTTTATTTGAACATGTGTCGAAAATGAAGTGGTGGCTACTTAAAGTCAACATGAAATTGGAGTCTAATTACTTTTTTAATACACATTTTTCATTGTATTGTTCTTGTCACAGTGCATGTTAGTCCGATAAAAAAAAAAAACTGTATTCTTGCTCCGTCCCTGAAACTATACTTTTCTTTTCAAATGACGCTACCCATATAGGTCTAGGACTGCCGCTTGAAATGTAGACATAAATTATCAATTTTATTACAATTCAATTTAAGCCTAAAAATGTGAATAAATTATTTGTTTTTTTACATTTACAAATTAACAGACATATATAAAATGGTTTGTTTAATTTGTTTTAAAACTTAGATTAAGTACAACAAATAAAATGTATTATTAAACCGTTTTAAATGCAAATAAAAAAAATCACCTTTTAATGAGTTTTTATTTGTCATTTTGGCAAATGGTTTAATGAAAAATTATAAAATAATAATGATAATATTAGTAATTATTATTACTATTTTTATATTTTATACAATTTATAATATTTGTATTATTGTAATTATTTATAGTACAATATAAATTAAATGTTTATTAATATTATTATATTTGATACTGTTTGTAATATTTTTATTATAATTATTTATAATACATTATGAATCAAATGTATTTATTGTTATTATTATTATTTATAGTACATAATTATTATATTTTATACTGTATCATATTTTTGTTATTATAAATATTTATGAAGAATTTATTATTGTTATTACTACTATTTATAGTGCATTATAAATAAAATTTATTATTATTATTATTATATTATTATACTGTTTTTATATACATTGTAAATATAATATATTTATTCTTAATATTACTATTAATATTGGTATTTATAGTACATTATAAATAAAATGTATTTATTATTATTATGTATATTATACTGTTTATCTAATTACTATAATTATTTATAATACATTATAAATAAAATATATTATTATTATTATTAGGTGTCAGTTAAGTTAAAAATGCCATTGGTCAGTTCGCTATAAATAAAGTGTATTTATTATTATTATTTAATACAATTTATAATAATATTTGTATAATTTTTATAGTACATTATAAATATGTATTTATTGTTATTATTATCATCATATTTTATACTGTTTATCATGTTTTTATTATTATATTTATTTTTAATACATTATAAATATTATGTCTTACTATTATTATTATTATTATTCTATATAGTTATGTCACTTGAGTTAAAAATGGTATTGGTCAGTTCACTATTTACAAATAAAATGTATTTATTATTATTATTATTATTATTATTATTATTATTATTATTATTATTTGTGACCCTGGACCACAAATACAGTCTTAAGTAGCCTGGGTATATTTGTAGCAACAGCCAGAAATACATAGTTTTTTCTTTAATGCCAAAAATCATTGGGATATTAAGTAAAGATTATTTTTTTATGAAGATATATTTTTTAAATTTCCTACCATAAATGTAGCAAAACATAATTTTTGATTAGTAATATGCATTGCTAAGAACTTTGGACAGCTTTAAAGATTTTTCTCAATATTTAGATTTTTTCAAATATTGTCCTATCCTAACAAACTAGACATCAATGAAAAGCTTATTCAGCTTTTAAGAAATAGACCATTGTGACCGGTTTGTGGTCCAGGGTCACATTTAGTTATTTGTCAGTTGAGTTAATACTGGCATTGGTCAGTTCACTCATGGAAGTAACCAATGAACTTTCCATTTTGTTTTAAGACACACCAGCGTCATTGGGCAGTATGACAGAATGTGTCATCATGAAAGCAGGAACTTTGCAGACCTGCTGATTTATTTTATATTTTTTTAATTTTTTAATGTTACAAATTAGATACAAATGAACATGGACCAAAGATTTACTTTGGGTGTGTATAGATTTTTGCTATAATTAAGCAATAAGGTACGAGAGGCCGTGCTGTATTGTGAATAAATCACGGCTGAAGGGCATTGTTAGGCACAACGCGAAGCCGTGATTTATTCATGATACAGCACGGCCTCAAGTACCTTATTGCTTTTATAAAACAGTTACCACACAATAAAATGATTAAAATCAAAAATATATATTAATTTATATATATTATTAGGTTGTACATTTTCATAAAGTAAAATCATTAACTGCCTTTCGCTGTAAAAAGTAGTCCCTAACTGCAACAGCTGTGTTTACGTTGCTAAGGGTGGTTGCTAAGGGGGCTCAATGATACACAAAACCATTGAGTGAAGCGGTCATAGCAGTGCCGTATCATGAATACGACACAGCTGCTGACCAATCAGAATTAAGGAATGGGCCTAACCGTTTTATAATTAAGCAATAAGGTATTAAGCAATAATGTGATTTATTCACGATACAGCACGGCCTCAAGTACCTTATTGCTTTTATAAAACGGTTACCACACAATAAAAATATTAAAATCAAAAATATATATTAATTTATATATATTAAGTTGTATGTTTTCATAAAGTAAAATCATTAACTGCCTTCCGCTGTAAAAAGTAGACCCTATTTGCAACAGCTGTGTTTACGTTGCTAAGGGTGGTTGCTAAGGGGGCTCAATGATACACAAAACCATTGAGTGAAGCGGTCATAGCAGTGCCGTATCATGAATACGACACAGCTCCTGAACCAATCAGAATTGAGGAATGGAACTAACCGTTTTATAATTAAGCAATAAGGTATTAAGCAATAATGTGATTTATTCACGATACAGCACGGCCTCAAGTACCTTATTGCTTTTATAAAACGGTTACCACACAATAAAAATATTAAAATCAAAAATATATATTAATTTTTATATATTAAGTTGTATGTTTTCATAAAGTAAAATCATTAACTGCCTTCCGCTGTAAAAAGTAGACCCTAACTGCTGCAGCTGTGTTTACGTTGCTAAGGGTGGTTGCTAAGGGGGTTCAATGATACACAAAACCGTTGAGTGAAGCGGTCATGGAACTAACCGTTTTATAATTGATGATAAAGGTGCAACTCTCGCTTATTTCTAGGTAACACAAGCACCGAACCAACACACATTCCCTCATGTGCCGAACACAAGAACAGAAAGTGTGGCTTTTAGAAGCCCTCCACTCGACGACAAAGGAAATTGTCAGGTATGTAACAAGCTATCAAGACTAAACACTTTTTGTTTTCATCACATCTTGAGATTTGTCAAATTGGATCTCGTTACACTAATTAAAATACCTAGGGGATGGAGACTTAACCATGTCAGTGAGACAGAGAGAAGAAGAAAAAAGAGGGAGAAGAGGAGATAAAGATAAATGGCGCATCAGAAACCAATTATCACAGGAAGCAGATTAAAACGGTTTCGCATTTTCACACACAAAAGAGAATGCGAGTCACTTTTTACTGATTACACCTTCCGTCTCTCTCCTCATTCGTTAACGTGTTTGTTAAATCCCCTCTTGTGTTCATTAGCTTCTTCGTTTAGCCGTGCTGCCGACATTTGTTCTTTCAGCACTGTTTGTCCAACAAGATCTGCCTCCTACCAGTTTAAAGGCGGAGAGATGGTGTTAGCAGTTATTCACTTCGGCTCGGGGGCCTCAGCAGAGATCACACATTGTGGTGACACCACTGAAACTGATAAAGCTATCTGTCAGTGGAACCTGAGGAACCAGACTTAGCAAGTACTTACAACATGTTAAAATATTTTCATGAATAACAATTATATGCCAAAATATCACTTCTGTTGCATCTTATCTGCTCCTCTCTCTCACTCTCTCTGCTTTAAACTATTTTATCATCTTCTTCTACTGTAGTATTTGTGACTACAGTACTCTTTAATATAAGTACTTTCTTGTATCCAGTAACTTTTTTATGATTATTTTTGGCTATACATATGTAAGCAGTATAGAGAGGGTGAGAAAGGGAATCGTGAGAAGAAATCGAACCTGTATCACCCACTTGAGCAACTCAGCTCAATAGAAGTACACAGTAACAGATTGTACATCTGCTTATTAAATGGCACTGTACATATATATATATATATATATATATATATATATATATATATATAAGAAGAGAGCATGATTGTATGAGAGACATGCAAATCGGTTGCCAGATCCAACAGTCAGTTATAGTTTAGTGGCTGTTATGCAAAAATACTTGACCTCAGAATGGTGCGAAGGACCAGTCAGAATAAAGTATTCCAGAGAGCTTTGTAAAAAGAAAAAGAAAAATGTTGCTAACATTCTTTCTCTCGTTATTTTATGACTATTATCACAATTAGCACAGTAGCTGTTATGATAATCATCACTAAATAATTGCTTATTTAAAAGACAGACCTTGTTTTGTTAAATGCAGTGGCAAAACTTCATGTAAACTGAAGGGAAGCTGCACCTGCAGTTAATGTAGTCTCTTTTGAGCTCCGCTAAGAGAAGCATGCTGATTAATGGGGACTCTTTCTGGGGTACTTACCTGAGTGGCCTGCCTTTGAAGTCTTCAGCTGGTGCAAATGTGGGGCTCTCTTTTAGCATGTGACAGATTGACTCTATTTTCAGCTGCGATGAACTATTACGCTGAGAGAGACGTTGCATTTTGATGTATAATCCAGGGCTCCAAACAGTAACAAATGGTACGAACAATATTAGCTAGTTGAGATAACTTTGTGTGCATTCATATAAACGGTTTCATCAGATATCATCTCGTTAGAGTGTGCAACAGTGTTTCTTGCAGACTGAACAATGTATTCAGTGTGTGAGCCGTGATGTCCAATTCACGGACAAATGACTCTTATGAAGCGGTTCGTTTTAATGAGTCAGTAAAAAAGATGTACGAAACCTGCTTGTAAGTAAATAGTTCACTCAGTCAGTGAATCATTCAGAGCTGTTACTTAGAGTGTGTTCACACATGTTTGGTTTAATTAAAATGGTTCATTCGAACCCTGGTGCGCACCAAACAAGCGAACTGAGACCACTAAAAAGATAGGTCTTGGTCCGCTTCCAAATAAACTCTGGTGCTTTTCGAATGTAATATGTACTCAACACAGACCAAATACTTCTAAACGAACCAAAAACAGGAAATAAGGATAGGATGCGACATTATGCAATATGATTTCACGAAGGGAACAAGCGGTCTATACAAAACAAAATGAGCAGAGGGCAAACGTGGAGCAACAAGGAGGTAAAGTGCTTTTTATGAGTTTGCAGGTGGTGAAAATAAAATCATATACACGCAACAACACCTTTTCCTTTTGTTTGGAGTGTTCGGTGAGTTCGGTCACGAAATATACGTCATTCAACCCAGCCAATCAGGTCACGTATCACTATGACTTTAGGTTTGGTATTTTTAGGTTCGCTGTCAAAAATGCTAGTGTGAACGCTAAGCGGACCAGGACCAAATGTATATTTTTTCTTTTTGGCCCGGACCAAATAAACCAGACTACAAGTGTGAACACACCCTTAGTTTACAGCTGACTCACTCAGTGAGTCATTTTTCAATTATGTCTGATTCAAAATGAAGAGAGACATGCACCAAAATGGGTCGCTGTGAACAGAGCTGTTTTTGACAAGGTAAAAAGGGTGTTGTTTTACTCAACCATTGAGGAATTGTAACCAAAGTATGCAAGTATGTTTCATGAAGGTATGACTATAGAGTCATACCAACTTGTGGAAAATGGGCATCTGATGTCCTCTTTAAATATATTTTTCAAAAATATTGTACGAGGTCTATTTGTAAGGTTGAATTGACTCTAAGTAAATTGTTTGCACAACATGTTGGAACCACAATATCCAATACATACATACATATTCATCCATTCATTAATTTCATGCAGAAATACTGTTACAAAACAGAGTGGTATTTATTTGGCTCAAATAAAATCATGTCGGCATCAAAATGGATTAAATTTATACATAATACACAGAAAAACACCTAGATATTTTTTAAAGATTTTAATTAATGCATTTATTCTTAAAGGTGACAGTAAAGACATTTATAATAATAATATATTTAAAAAGAAATTGTAAAAAATATTTCTATTTCAAATAAATGTTGTTCTGTTGATTAAAGTTTTAGAATCATGAATTAGACAGACTAAATCCAGAAGAACTGTGGCAACATCTCCAAGATGCTTCAAAAAACCTACCTGCAAAGCTACAGTTCTGTTAAAAGTTTTAGACAAAGTTTTCTTTATCAATGAACTTCTGTTAACTAAATGAAATCAACATTTGTTGTGACAATTCCTTGTGTTTAAAGCAGCTTTTGCCCTAGGTGCACTTGTGGAAGCATCTTCAGGTAGATTTCTTGAAGCATCTTGGAGATCTGGATTTAGTTTGTCTTAGTTTGTTCTATTTCTTCATGTCATTCCAGACAGACTGGATGATGGTGAGATTAGATCTCTGTGTTGGGCAAACAAAAATCTCACTAGATTATTACAATTACTGACACACTAGCAAAAGATAAAAATAACTAACTAGCTGGTGAAAATACTAGTATTCTAATAATCAACTAACAATGTAATTCAGCTCTTAAATGTTTCATTTTCGAAGTCAAGCTCTCTTATCATTTTTAAAGGGGTAAAAAGAGAGGATTCACATCCCTCCATTCAACGCAGAAGTAGAAAAACCCAGTAGTATCAGAAGCAGAGATACCCACCAACCGTTAGAAGTGGGATCAAAGAGATGGAGAAAAAGTGTATCGAAAAACGTAGGGAGGACGGGAGAAATGGTGGGGTGGGGAGGGGGAATCCTCATCCTCTTGTCCCCGTGGCCTGTCTCTGGCCTGTGGATGACCTCTCATTACACCCTCTCTTGCGTCCACTTACTATCTCTCTCCACACGTTGCCATGGAGAACAGGGTCCAACTCATACCACACTTACCTCTCTCGCTCTTTCTCTCTCTCTCATATTCACTCTTTTTTGCACCATAGAGGGGGGTATAAAAGCAACCTCGCCCTAGGCTCCCCGTCTCCTATTGGTAAAAAAAAAAAAAAAGAAATCGACCTGATCTCACACTGTCGTGTGGTGCGCAGCCTTTGATCGCCCCGCTGTGTCTCTCTCGTTTATGCTCCGTGTGGACAAATGATTAGATACAGATGCTCAGCTGAACTACATGGGGGAGCATGAACGGTAAATGTGTTTGTTTAAGGCCGTGTTTAGCATATTGTGTGCGGGGAGACGAGATGATAGAAAGAGGGAGGATCTGAAACATCATTACAGAACTAGATGAAGCAGGGCAGGGACAGATGAAGCCAGTGCATTTGGTTATTTGTCATTTGGCAGATGCTTGTTGTCCAAAGTGATTTACAAGGAACATTCCTCCTCTAGCCTTTTACCTCCAAAAGAGTGTAGGGCCTGAAGAAATCCATTTAATTTTTTTCCCATTTTCTGTTGTATTTTTTCCACCCAAATTAAGTTTCTGGATTCCATTTTAACAGTTAAATTGAATTTGAAAAAACAAAAAAAAGATTAATTTATTAAGAGTTTAACAAAAATTACATTTGTGTTAGTTCTTGTACCAACCTTTGTTTATGAGATTTTTAACAAGATTACAAGCTTTGAGAGCATGTTTTAACACGTGAAGTTATTTGATTCAGCGTCATTACAGGCAGCTTTTGTTGGGATGATCAGACGTTATAATGAATAAAATTCATAGCAATCAGTTAACACATAATATTTGCAAATTAAATAATTTTTGGCGTACAGGGAAAACAAAATGGCTCGGGGGTTGGTTTTGATTACTGTTTAGCTGTGATTGTTTGGGGAGTAACTAAATTAAATTAAAAAGTTGTGACTCTACGAACTTGAATATTTTTTTTCAGTTTTGTGACAGTAGTTTGGATGTTTGCAGTGAAGCTTTTCTAGTAGCAAGCTACATTTTTCAGTAAGAAATGGTGTTGCGTGACGAAATGCAACATGACTGAGGCAACAGTCAAATACACAACCAGTCAAAAGTTTTTATGTTTTAAAAGAAGTCTCTTCTGCTCACCAAGCCTGAATTTATTTGATCCAAAGTACAGCAAAAACCATAAAATTCTGAAATATTTTTACTGTTTAAACAACTGTTTTCTATTTTAATATATTTTAAAATGTAATTTATTCCTGTGATTTCAATGCTGAATTTTTAGCATCAATACTCCAGTCACATGATCCTTCAGAAATCCTGATTTGCTTTTCAAAAATTATTATTATTATTATTATTATTATTATTATTATTATTATTATTATTATGTTGAAAACAGCTGAGTAGAATTTTTTTCAGGTTTCTTTGATGAATAGAACGTTCAGAAGTACAGCATTTATCTGAAATAGAAATAAATAAATAAAAGTATTAATTACTATAATTTCTTTACCAATAAATAAATACATACATAAAACTATACTGACCTCAAGCTTTTGAATTTTTTATTTCAGATTAATGCTGATCTTTGGATCTTTCTATTCATCAAAGAATACTAAAAAAATACTGTTTTAAGTATTGACAATAATAATAATAATAATAATAATAATGATAATAATAATAAATGTTTCTTGAACAGCAAATAATAATTAATAATTTCTGAAGGATCATGTGACACTGAAGACTGGAGTAATGATGCTGAAAATGTACCTTTGATTACAGGAATAAATTCCATTTTAAATATATTCAAATAGAAAACAGTTATTTTAAATAGTAAAAATGTATATTACAGCTTTTGCTGTGTTTTGGATCAAATAAATGCAGGCTTTGTGAGCAGAAGAGAATTCTTCTGCATTAAAAACATTAAAAATCTTGCTGTTCAAAAACTTTTGACTGGTAGCGTACACTCAAACAAATTTTGTAAAGTCTCCTCTCACACTCAGAAAACACTCGGAAATATTTTAGTGAATCGGTTCTTTTAAATGTAAAATTAACCAGGTCAAGAATGATTCACTGATTGACTTGAGTCTCTGCATGTCATTTTGAAGGAATAGTTCACCCAAAAATGAACATTCTGTCAATAATTACTCACCTTCATGTTGTTCCAAACCCGTAAGAATTTTGCTCATCTTCGGAACACACATTAAGATATTTCTGATGAAATCCAAGAGCTTTCTGACCAAGGCCTAGAAAGGTACAGTAGTAAGGACATCATTAAAATAGTCCATGTGACATCAGTGGTTCAACCGTAACGTGATGAAGCTATAAGAATACTTTTTGTGCGCAAAGAAAACAAAAACAATTTTATTCATCGATTTTTTCTTCCTTGTCAGTCTTTGACTTGAGTTCACACAAAACTTACTTACCCCCAACTTTTGAACAGTAGTGTATACTGTATATTTAAAAACTTGTCATTGCCATTCTACAAATACCATCAGTGTAGCTGGTTAGTTTTTGTTAGTAGCTTGTAGTGTTGCAAACTACTTATTCAAAAATAGTTTGACTGTAGTATAACTACTTCAGCTCAGAAGTAGTGGTTCTTTGCTTCTCCAACTTTGTCTAACCTCTGGAAAATAAATTTTCTCCAAAGTAGAGCCAAGAAAAGTTACACTGACACAGAGTGACACTCACAAGACCAAGGAAAGGTCTGACAAAAGGTTGTACTACAAAGAGTGCGGGTAAAAAGCTAAAATATATGGTCAGTAGTTCACTCTAAGCAGAAATTAATTACGTAACCTATTGCAGAGTGCTTCAAAAGTTCACTGTGCATGAAAAAATTACTATGAGCTACCTCCACCTTTATGAGCTCGTAAAATTATACTGTTGTACTTAAATTTTTTAATAAAGTGACAGAACATTTATTAAGACTGGCATATGTTGATAATCTAAGGAACAGGCATCAAGTCTTAAAAAGCAGTCTGAGGCTGGTCTAGTGTCGCTTCTCAAAGGTCAATAATATTTTTATAATACACCTTTAATGGTTTCTCTTCTCTTCAGGGACTTCCGCAAGATGCAGAGTAGGGCAGAGAAATGAAAAGCAGAATCGTTAAATGATCATCCAAATGAAGGAAGTGTAAAATATGACCCAGATAGAATGTCTCAGAGTAATGTGTGATATACAACATGGTGTGTGTGTGTGTGTGGGAGTGAAATTTGGATGACCAGCAAAGTATTGGACGGTCTGTATTGTGGCTTGATCAGAAGAGATTTGGTGTAGATCAGAGCTCAACCCGTCTCCTTTGGGATTTCAGCATCCTGGTGTCATCTGAGGAATGAGTACACACTACACTTGTTGTTGGGTGACTCAATAAGATGCAAGATTGGGAAATCCTGTGTTTGCCATATGAGATCACAGCATCAGAGACTGTTACATGTTGTTTATTCTATGTCTATATTGTACAGTGTACAAATTGATTGAGAATTTGTTCTTTGGCAAGGCAAAATATAGGTTTCACAACTGGGTAGTTGTTAGCTTAAAAGAACGGTTCATCCAAAAATTGAAAATTGTCATCATTTGCTCACTCACGTCATTCTGAACAGCTAGGTTTCTTCCATGGAAAACAAAATGAGATCTTTTGAACAGCATTCATACAACAAAAGCATATAGTGACCAGACGCTGTCAGTGTCCATAAAAGTGGTCCATATGACTCGTATGTTCTTCTGAAGCCAAATTGTTGTAATTCTCTAAAAATGTTTCCATCTGCTGTAGCTCTCAAATCTCATTTGCACTTACAGACTATTCAGACTCGATGTGTGGAGGCACGTCGCACCAGGTTTAATGACACTGATGCAAAATGTCTGAATAGCGTTTAAAAGTGTGGTCAGTAGGGTTGATGTTTAAGTGATTCATATTTTTTATTTGGCAAGGATGCATTTAGATGTATCAAAAGTGACAGTACAGACCTTTACATTGTTAAAAAATCTATTTGAAATAGTTTTTTATATTCATCATAAAATCCAGAAAAAATGTATCTTGAAAACATTAAGCATGTGATCATGTGACACTGAAGACTGGAGTAATGATGCTGAAAATTTTGCTTTGTGTATTTGAACCTTTTCCAACAATGACTGATTTTGAGATCCATCTTCTTACACTGAGGACAACTGAGGGACTCGTATGCAACTATTACAGAAGGTTCAAACGCTCACTGAAGCTTCAGAAGAAAACATTAAGAGCTGGGGGGAGGGGTGAAAACTTTTGAACGGAATGAAGATGTGTACATTTTTCTTATTTTTGCCTCCATATCATATTTTTTTTTCATTTAGTACTGCCCTTCAAAAATTACAGAAGATGCTTACATGTTTTCCAGAAGACAAAATAAGTTAAATTTACCCTGATCTTCAAAGTTCTTCAAAGTTCTTAATGCATCATGTTTCCTTCTAAAGCATCAGTGAGTGTTTGAACCTTCTCTAATAGTTGCATATGAGTCCCTCAGTTGTCCTCAATGTGAAAAGATGGATCTCAAAATCATACAGTCATTGTTGGAAAGGGTTCAAATACACAAAAATGCTGAAAAACCAAAGAATTTGTGGGATGAATAACAGCAAGCATTTTAACTTTTCAGGACAAACAAGGGACTCATGAGCAACTATCACTAAAACGACACAGTATTGTGTATGTACATTTTTGAACGGGGTCATTTTTATAAATTCAACTATTATTATGTAAACGTCTTTTATGTGAAATATCTTATTCAGTAACCTTTAAAATTCAACCGTATGTATGAAAAATGCATAATGTTGTAAAGCATAAAGCATATTTTGTAGGTTGGCAGAAAAAAACCTTTTCACTGTGTGAAGCAAAAATATTTTACTTTGTAAAACATGGATGCTACAAGTAAAAAACATCAGAAAATGTCAAAAAATATTTAATAAAATTGTGTAAAACTTAGTGAACGGAAGACAATGTGATCATAGTCTTCTAAAAGATATTTCCTAATGGCTCGGCCGTGGTTGGATTGTTATTTGTGCATGAGCCGTGGCATGTTTAGATGCAGCGCAGCCCCTACAGCCGAATGAAGCCCTGCGCCCGCAGACATGCCTGACTCTCCCATCAGGCCTTGCTGCCTGCGTCTGACAACACTCCAGCCTGTTAAGGTCAAGACCAACAGAGTGTCAGCGAGGATGATGATGATGTATTTTTTGACTCCCTCGTTTTTTCCTCCTGTCTACTCGACTTTATACTTTCTCCTTGTGCCAGTGTCAGCGGTCCATCTGCCCGCTGCCGACTCAAACCCCGGCACGGGCGCGCTGATCCGTCTGAACCCTGTACCCAGTGATCTCCCCCCCACCACTCCTCCTCCTCCGCCGCCCGCCTGCCATCATCGCCTCCCCCCCCCCCGTCAAAGCCGTGATTGTGTGAACAAGAAAACACACAAATACACACATATGCCACCAAACTCGTGTCAGGTAAACCACAACAATTACAATCTCACAGTCATAATGAAACGGTGACAAAATTAAACCCTCCGATCCCCCTGAGAGTCACAAGATTTTAATATCTGACATTTCTGCACATTGACACATGTGCGGCAGCATCTGCTGCCTGGCTGTGAAATCCGCTCTTCTACGGTGTCTGTCTGTGAGTGGGTGGGTGTGTGCGCACTTGTTTCTGTAAATATATATGTGTGCGTTTCTGTGTGTATTTTAGAATTCATGTGGTCCCGTCTTTGTATATATACAACCTAGAAATCCTTTCGATGAGCTCAGTTAAAAAATAAAGTCAAGGCGAGAAAAAAATCTAATTATATTAGTGTTACTTTAGCACTACTTATATATTATTAGTATTATTCATGTTTTTACTTTCATTTTAGTTTGTTTTAGTAATTTGTCAGCTTATTATGTTTTTAATTTTAATTTTAGTAAGTTTAGTACATTTTTACTTTAGTAATCTTATTATTTCAGTTAGTTTCCAAGTCAAAGTTTCATAAGTTTTTCTGGTAATATTTATATCTCATTTAGGCTCTGTTTTAATTAATGAAAATACTTTTTCATTTTTTTAACAGTATTAGCAACATAGTAATTGGCATTTATATACTTTTAGACTTATTATTTAACACTTATTATTATTTAATAGATTATTTTACTCAGTATTCATTTAAAAAAATATAGTTATTCAAAAAAGGGACTGTTTTACCCCGTTATTCATGTGCATGGTTAGCTCAGCAACATGCTAATTGACATTTATTTACTATGTGAATGCAGAACACCTACTTAAACTTATTATTTAACACGTTATTTTTAATGGATTGTTTTACCCAGTATTCATGTGCATGGTTAGCTTGACATCGATTTACTAAGTGACTTGCAGAACACCTACTTAAACTTATTATTCAACATTTATCGTTATTTAATGGATTATTTACTCACTATTTATTTTTAAAATATAGTTATACAAAAAAGAAATTGTTTTACCCAGTATTTGTGTGCTTGGATAGCTTAGCAACATGCTAAGTGAACTTATAGCTTAACTTATATAAACTTATAGTTTAACACTTATTATTTAATAGATTATTTTACTTAGCATTTATTTAAAAATATATAGTTAAACAAAAAAAGGGATTTTTTTACCCAGTATTCATGTGTACGGTTAACTTAGCAGCATGCTAATTGACAATTATTTGCAGAACACTTGCAGACTTGCAGAACACATCTACTTAAATTTATTAACACTTATTATTTAATATATTGTTATACTCAGTATTTATTTAAAAATATAGTTATACAAAAAAAACAAAACAAAACATTTGTTTACCCAGTATGTGCACTGTTAGCTTACCAACATGCCAATTGACATTTGTTTACTAAATGACTTGCAGATCACTTATACTTAAACTTATTATTTAAAAACTTATTGTTTTTAATGGATTATTTTACTCTGCATTCATTAAAAAACAGTTATACAAAAAAGGGATTGTTTTACCCAGTATTCATGTGCATGGTTAGCTTAGCAACATGCTAATTGACATTTATTTACTAAGTGACTTGTAGAACACTTCTACTTAAACTTATTTTAACACTTATTATTTAATCGATTATTTTACTCAGTATTCATTTAAAAATATATAGTTGTACAAAAAAAGAGATAGTTTTACCCAGTATTCATGTGCTCAGTTAGTTTAGCAACATGCTAATTGACATTTATTTGCTAAGTGACTTGTCGAACACTTCTACTTAAACTTATTTTAACACTTATTATTTAATCCATTATTTTACTCAGTATTCGTTTAAAAATATATAGTTGTACCAAAAAAGAGATAGTTTTACCCAGTATTCATGTGCTCGGTTAGTTTAGCAACATGCTAATTGACACTTATTTCTTAAGAGACTTGCAGAACACTTTACTTAAACTTATTTAATTTATAGATTATTTTACTCAGTATTCATTTAAAAATATATAGTTGTACCAAAAAAGAGATAGTTTTACCCAGTATTCATGTGCTCGGTCAGTTTAGCAACATGCTAATCGACATTTATTTGCTAAGTGACTTGTCGAACCCTTCTACTTAAACTTATTTTAACACTTATTATTTAATCGATTATTTTACTCAGAATTAATTTAAAAATAGTTGTACAAAAAAAGAGATAGTTTTACCCAGTATTCTTGTGCTCAGTTAGTTTAGCAACATGTTAACTGACAATTATTTGCTAAGTGACTAGCAGAACACTTCTATTTAAACTTATTTTTTAAAACTTATTATTTAATCGATTATTTTACTCAGTATTCATTTAAAAATAAATTTACATTTATTTCTTAAGAGACTTGCAGAACACTTTACTTAAACTTATTATTTAATTTATAGATTATTTTACTCAGTATTCATTTAAAAATATATAGTTGTACCAAAAAAGAGATAGTTTTACCCAGTATTCATGTGCTCGGTTAGTTTAGCAACATGCTAATTGACATTTATTTGCTAAGTGACTTGTCGAACACTTCTACTTAAACTTATTTGTAACACTTTTTATTTAATAGATTATTTTACTCAGTATTTATTTAAAAATATTTAGTTGTACAAAAAAAGAGATTGTTTTACCCAGTATTCTTGAGCTCAGTTAGTTTAGCAACATGCTAATTGACATTTCTCTACTAAGTGATTTGTATTTATGGTTTACAGTATCACTCCACTCATTTCTTTGGGATCGAACCCATGACCTTTGCGTTGCTGGCACTATGGCTCTACGATTTGAGCTAATGCTAATGGAAAGCTCCATTGAAAACACTGGGAGGCATGCTATTCATGTAGCACTTCCTATTTAGAGCGTTCTCAATTAGTAAGTTGGGATGCTGTCTTAGAAGTCAGCTGCCTATGTAGGCAATATGCAGCACGACAGCTCACTAGCTCCAGGAACATGTGTGCCTTATGTGTTTGTCTATTTGTGGCTATGTATGTGTGAGCGCTACATATAACATATCAGTGTGTCTACACATAATTAGACCTCAGCAACCGAACCAGCAGTCAGACTGCCAGTCGCTGGGATTGAATGAGCGAGACACTGGGCTGAGCAGTAGAGTTCCATAAACACCTCTGGGTTTGAGTCTAAGTGTTTGAGACTGCTGCCTTAGGGTGACATGAGCGTGTGTGATTCTGAGTGGGAGCCCGGAGCTAAAGGCTGAGGGCGGCATGAAAGATACGCTGGCGTCTCCCTTCCGCCACAGGCTGCACACTTTCCCAGTTCTCCCCACAGAGCAGCCTCACTCTTCCCTGCAAAGCTGTCAGTGCCACTTCAGCGATGCCGCTTGTCTTTGTTCCAGTCAGACGAGGATGATACAGATGAGAAGATAGATAAGATAGACTGCAGGCTGGAGAGGAAGTGTCGGCCGCTGTTTGGGAGTCTGCGGCTCGAAACGCCTCGTGCGTGCTTTCTGGTGACGCGGAGGAAGTGTTAAATTGAATCTGTGCTCCGTGTAGTGTGAACTACTCGACGTATCTTAACGTCCTAACTCGACGCTCCCTTGCCAACTCGACACATCAAAGTCGGCCTCACCTTTTGCGTTATATAACTGTTTCAGGGCTCTGTAAGAGGAAGAGGCCTATATATACAGTGCACATTTAGATGTAATGTGGTGCAGAGATAGTTATGTGCAATAATAACAGCAACAGTAATAGATATAATAATAGACCAAAGAGAGGAGTGCATAAATTGAATACGACACATTATATTCTGGTCACATGCACAGAATAACAAGGGGGTCTTTTTAATATGTGTGTGTGTGTATATATATACAGTTGAGGTCAAAAGTTTACACCCCCTTTCAGAATCTGCAAGATGTTAATTGTTTTACCAAAATCAGAGCGATCATACAACATGCATGTTATTGTTTATTTAGTACTGACCTGAATAAGATGTTTCACCTAAAAGATGTTTACATATAGTCCACAAGAAAAAAATATAGTTGAATTTATAAAAATGACCCCTTTCAAAAGTTTACATCCCCTTGATTTTTAATACTGTTGTCTTACCTGAATGATTCTCAGCTGTTTTTTTTTTTTTTTGTTTTTGTTTTTTTTTTTTGTTTCAGGATGGTTGTTCATGAGTCCCTTGTTTGTTCTGAACAGTTGAACTGCCTGCTGTTCCAGCGTTCCAGCATTTGTGTGTATTTTGTGCTGTTTCTATGATCCCTCTTATTTTGCTAAAATAATTCACATTTTGCAGATTCTGAAAAGGAATATAGTCCTATCCTGACAAACCATACATAAATGGAAAGCTTATTTATTTAGCTTTTAGATGATTTATAAATCTCAATTTCAAAAAATGACCCTTATGACTGGTTTTGTGGTCCAGGGTCACATATATATAAATAAATATGCACACTTTATAAACAGTAAATTATGAAATTTTGTTTTTTAAACTATACAAAACAATATATATATATATATATATATATATATATATAATATATATATATATATTAATACACAAAATTGCATTGTTGATTATTTACCTATTTTTATAAATATTTTTGTTATTATTTCTATTTTATTTTTCACTGTTTATTTCATTTTAAATTATTCATTTAATTGTATACAAACTTAAAAAAATACAAAATAAATTATAAAAATATAAACTGATATTTATGTGAGTTTTATTTTTCATTTATTTTAATTGAAATATTCTTTTATATTTTGTATTTTATTTATTACGTACAAATTTATACACATGCATTTTCAGTTATTATTAAAAATATAAATTGGTATTTAAATTGTGATTTATTTAAATGTGTTTTTTTGTATTTATATACATGATTTTTTCAGTTATTATATCTTTATATGTGACCCTGGACCACAAAGCCAGTCATAAGTGTAATTTTTTTTTAAATTGAGATTTATACATCATCTGAATAATCCAATGAATCAAGCAGAATAAATACGCTTTTCATTGATGTATGGTTGGTTAAGATAGGGCAATATTTGGCTGAGATACAATTTTTTGGAAAGTCTGGAGGGTGCCAAAAAATCTAAATATTGAGAAAATCGCCTTTAAAGTTGTCCAAATGAAGTTCTTAGCAATGCATATTACTAATCAAAACTTAAGTTTTAATATATTTACGGTAGGAAATGTACACAATATCTT
This sequence comes from Garra rufa, assembly GCF_049309525.1. Taxonomy (NCBI): domain Eukaryota; kingdom Metazoa; phylum Chordata; class Actinopteri; order Cypriniformes; family Cyprinidae; genus Garra; species Garra rufa. The sequence goes on from NC_133377.1 coordinate 30,200,084, forward strand.
CATGGAACATGAGCTTTACTTACTATCCTAATGATTTTTGGCATAAACGAAAAATCAATAATTCTGACCCTTACGATGTATTTTTGGCTATTGCTACAAATATACCCGTGCTACTTAAGACTGGTTTTGTGGTCCAGGGCCACATGGTTATAAATTTACCCCTAGACACATACAAAAAAATTGTTTTAAAAATTATTAAAAATGTTTTTATTTTTCTTTGATCACATCTTAGGAATCAGGACCACCACAGTTCCTCAAGGCGCAGAAGCAGCTTTTTATTTAGTCTCACCTGAGCTTGTTAGATTAAACAAGGTGTTTACTTTAATTCTAAAAGCCAGTTTCAATGGCAAACATGCTCTAAACACTCACCGCTACATGATAGTTTCTGTATTTTAGTGAACAGAAAATCTTTTGTCTTGTGAGGAGGCATTAATTTATCTTTGCAGTGGGCCTTGACTGCGGTAATTGTTGTGTGAGGGCAGGCGGTGTGCCGAGTCAATCGCTCTCTCTTTCTCTCTCTCCCTCACTCTCTCTCTTTGAGGCACATAGATTCACTCTTTCCGACACGCGTGTGCATGCAAGAATGAGTCAAAATGACTTATCCAGCGGGGGATGTATTAACACTTCATATCCATAAACTCAAACCTGCAGCATGTCATGTCGAGCCCATCAGTCAGAATGGAGCACCAACACAAAATAAATATTCCAATTTCAGGACAAAAATGGCTTTGAAAGACCTAAAGTGAGTATTAATAGTGGAGGCCTTTCATATTAAAGTACCCTACAGCCTCTGTTCATGTGTGTGTGTGTTTGTGCGTGTGTGTGAGCTCCTTCTACAGAGCATCCAAAACCTTTGAAATGTTGTACTGCATAGAAAGCATGCTTGTTTGCTGCTTTGTTTTCTCTTTATGTAGTACATATGGCAGTTTTTGAGTTTCAGCATATAGCCAAGTACAGCCTACGCTTACAAAAATTCACCATGGTAACCATAGTTTCCACAAAAATACCATAGTTACAAGTACTACAGTTCTTCAGACAATAAAACTGCCAATATTAAGTCAATACTAGCAACTGCTGTCATTGAACGATTACACTATTTAAATGACAGTCCAAATGACTTTGGCATATTAACAGAAACATAACATTATTTAGATATATCTTTATATGTGACCCTGGACCACAAAACCAGTCATAAGTGTTTTTTGTTTTTTTTTTAATTGAGATTTATACATAATCTGAACAATCCAATGAATCAAGCTGAATAAATAAGCTTTCCATTGAAGTATGGTTAGGATAGGACTATATTTGGCTGAGATACAATTATTTTGCAAATCTGGAGTCTAAGGGTGCAAAAATCTAAATATTGAGAAAATCGCCTTTAAAGTTGTCCAAATGAAGTTCTTAGCCATGCATATCACTAATCAAAATTTATGTTTTTCTATGTTTTGATATATTTAGGGTAGGAAATTTACTAAATATCTCCATGGAACATGATCTTTACTTAATATCCTAATGATTTTTGGCATTTGGATTTTTGAAGTATATGCAGAATATTAACAGAAACATGAAATGTTTATAAAACTATTAAAACTACAGAAATGTGGCATATTTAAGAGAAAAATACGATGCTGGATTGTTAAAAGTCAGTATTTGACAGAAAAATGCAAGTTAAAAATTGAAAAAATATCTACACTCTTAAAAATAAAAGCTCTTTATTGGCATCGATGGTTTCATGAAGAACCTTGAACATCCATGGAACCTTTCAAATGCAGTCTAAAAAGTTTCTTTAAATTTTTAAAATGTTTTTCAAAATGTTTCTTTTAGGAACTGTTCACTGAAAGGTTCTTTGGGGAAGCAAAAATGACCCTTTTGGAGCCTTTATTTTTAAGAGTGTATTTTAAAAAAATAATTTTAGGAAATATTATCAACTTTTTCTTTAGAAAATTGTGCATTAATAAATTGTTTAACAACACCCAAGTGTATTAGTTCAGTTCAGTTGAGCTTTTATGTTGATTAACATGATTTTTGTAGCTGTAGGGCGACAGACCGTGATGATATAATAACAAATAATTTTTCGCATTTTAATAAAATTAGTAATTACTATATTAAGAATGAACTTTCTGCCTAAACACTATCCATATTTCAATGTTGTCACACGAGCAATAAGATCTTCCCTAACATTAGCCATAATCAAAACCCTCATGCGGTCATGATTCTTCATAATCAAGCGAAATGCTTTGACATCCCTTTTCGCTTTCCCCAAATTTCCCTCTGAATCTCCCCGTGAGCTCGGAGGAAACATCTCGAGAGTGTTTTCCACTGCTTGTGCTATTGAGGCTAAACAATTTCACTGCACTAATTGGCCAATGTCAGGCGTGACACTAGGATAAACAAACGCTGCTCAGGAAAACTGAGACAAATGTTGGCTAATTAAACTGATGGGGGAGAGAAAAAAGCTGACAAAAAATTAGAAAAGAGGAAGAAAAAAAAATCCCACCATGTGAGGCATGCTTCCTATTTCCAAACGTCTCTGCTCCTCTAATTAGTCTTTATTTGGCAAACGGAAGAATGAAATAAATATATGGCGAGGTAAATAAATAAAAGCGTTTGAGCGGCAAAAGTCAAACCGATTTTGCGGCGTTTCGCACAGAGACCTTTGAAAGAGGACAAAACGGGTGTTTTCGCGAAGGCCTGGGATCTGCCGTACGATCGCCTCTCTTCATCATCTCCTTCGCCGTTTAATCACTTCTGTCAATTTGTTACTCTCTGTCTGGTTTGCGGAATAAACAGTCACGGCTTGACGACGGACCTTGACTTTGTTTGCGTTGGACTTTGAGATGCGCTGGCACACACAAATGCCTTTCTGTTACCTTCCCTCCGTTTCTAAATCATTTCTCCCATAATCTTTCATGCTGTCTCTCTCCCTGTCTCAATTCCTGGTTTTACCACCCCCGCTCCACCACCTCCTACTCCGGAGCGCTTGTCACTGGATGTTTATAGGCTGTTGTTTTCGACGCTGATGACCATTGTCACACAGTGTTTCTATTACCCATCTGCCCTGATGGATGGCCCCTCTCTGCGCTCATGCTGATAGGAGTGTCCTTGATCAGCAGAGGAAGAGAGCGGCAGAGAGAGAGATGGAGGAGGGGGGCCGGCCGAGGTGGGGTTGGCACTACCTGTCCATCCGCGGTCTCGGCAGACTGCAAACTTCAGCCGTGACACGTGTAGATCAGCCCACTTACAGACACGCGGTGACACGCCGGTTGTAAATTGGGCCGCTGCCAGCTGAGGTGGGTGTGGACGCAGAGTCCCTTTCGCTGGTTAATTGGCAACCAGCAGTCTGCTGAGGACAGCGCCGTCTTCGCCGTACAGCTGTGCTGAAGGAGTCCGCGGGACAATGGAGATGTAACGGGCCAGAGCTTTAATTAAAGACATAAGCCGGGCGTCTCTGCTGCACTTCCGTATTTTGCGAACATCTGCAGAAGTTGCTTTTGTTTCAAATACAGATGTAAGACTGCCAATCAAAGTCACACTAAGGTTGAGTGGAAATACAGATTTCATTTAGATATTTGGACCATGTAGTCGGATTCAGGAACAAATGACTCTTATGAACCATTCTTTTTGATTCTTAGTGAATCATTATCAGCATAGCGTGAGCAGTGTAATCGGATTAAGGAACAAATGAGTCTTAGGAATCATTAGAAAAGACTCCTGAAATAATATATCATTTTAGTCATTAAAAATGAGCAAATGACTCTTATTAACCAGTTCTTTTGATTCTTGGTGAATCATGAACTGTGCAGTGTGGGCAGTGTAGTCTGATTCAGGAACAAATCAGGCTTATAAGCAAGTTATTTTAATGAATCATTTAAAAATGTCATTTTTTGATATTTTAAATAAAATGAACAAATGACTTATGAACCAGTTGTCTTTGATTCTTAGTGAATCTTTATCCGTACAGCACGAGCAGTGTAGTCTGATTCTGTAAAAAAAAAAAAATGAGTCTGTTTGTGAATGAATCGGTTCTTTTGATTCTTAGTAACTCATTATCCCCACAGCAAGAGCAGTGTAGTCTGATTCAGGAACAATTCAGTCTTATAAGCAGGTTGTTATTTTAATGAATCATTCAAAATGGTTCCTGAAATAATTTATTGACTCTTATGAACCAGTTTTTTTTATTCTTAGTGAATCATTACGCACACAGCGTGTACAGTGTAAACTGATTCAGGAACAAATCAGTCTTTTAAGCAGGTTATTTTAATGAATCATTCAAAAAGATTCCTGAAATGGTATGATGTTTAAAATGGAGAAAAGGAACAAATGACTCTTATTAACCAGTTCATTTGATGCTTAGTGAATCATTATCCGCACATGGTGAGCAATGTAGTCCGATTCAGGACAAAATGAGTCTCATAAGCAGGTTATTTTAATGAATCATTAAAAAAACAAAACATTTTTTGATATTTAAAATAAAATCAACAAATGATTAATGAACCAGTTGTTTTTGATTCTTAGTGAATCTTTATCCACACAGCACGAGCAGTGTAGTCTGATTCTGTACAAAAAAAAGAGTCTGTTTGTGAATTAATCTTTTCTTTTGAGTTTTAGTAAATCATTATCCACACAGCAAGAGCAGTGTAGTCTGATTCAGGAACAAGTGAGTCTTATAAGCAGGTTATTTTAATGAATCATTCAAAAAGATTCCTGAAATAGTATATCATTGTAATATCAAACAGGAACAAATGACTCCAGTTGATTCTTATAAATCATTATTTTCACAGCGTGAGCAGTGTAGTCATAGAGTCAACAGATGAGTCATATAAGCAGGTCATTCAAGAAGATTCCTGAAATTATATCATTTTAAAATGTAAAAAAAAAGACTCTTATGAACCAGTTCGTTTGATTCTTATAAATCATTATTTTCATAGTGTGACCAGTGTAGTCTGATTCAGATTATTCATTTTAATGAATCATTTAAGATTCTTTAAATATATATAAATGTAATACTTCAATAATTTAACAGATGAGTCGTGTAAGCAGGTCATTCAAGAAGGTTCCTGAAATTATATCATTTTAAAATGTAAAAAAAAAAGAACAAATGACTCTAATGAACCAGTTCTATTGATTCTTGGTGAATCATTATCAGCGCAGCATGAGCAGTGTAGTCCGATTTAGAAACAAATGAGTCTCATAAGCAGGTTATTTTAATGAATCATTCAAAAAGATCCATGAACTTATATGATTTAAAAAAAAAAGGAACAACTGACTCTTATGAACCAGTTCTTTTGATTCTTAGTGAATCTTTATCTGCACAGCGTAAGCAGTGTAGTCTGATTTAGGAACAAATGTTATATTAATAAATCATTCAAAAGGATTCCTGATTTAATATATAATTTTTTGATATTTAAAAAAAAAAAAGATATTGACTCGTATGAACCAATTTTTTTATAATCCTAGTGAACCATCCACACGGTGTGAGAAATGTAGTCTGGTTTAGAAAAAAAAAAGTCTTATAAGCAGGTTATTTTTAATGAATCATTTAAAAAGATTCCTGAAATATATATCATTTTAATATTTATCATTTTGATATATTTGCAAAAAATTATATATTAATTAATTCAACTGTTTAGTTTAGTTTTGTTCATTTTGTAAATTTAATTTGTACTAAATTAAAAGGTTTCATAGCAAAGAGAGCGCCAATATAAGTCAGTCTTACGTTTTTTTAATGAATCATTAAGATTTTTTAAATATATTTAAATGTAATGTTTTAATAAAAACTAAAAGATTACATACATTTAAGACATAAATCACAACAGAATTACGTTTGTAAATGACTATTTTTGTAACGCACTAAATATAAATGTTCTCTGAAATTTTTTCCAATGATTCATACCGGCACTATTTTTCAAACTTTTTCTGTGGAAACATGTATCACACAAACATCCTTTACCATTTCGACTTGTTTTTTCAGCATTTTGCATCATGTTCTTAAGACGTGTCCCAAGTTAAAATGAATTCAACTTAAATAAACACACCTCGAGGCGCCTACCTTCTTGAACTCAAGAACACGTCTTGTGCGAAGTATGTACTTGAAGCTTAACATGAAAAGGGTTAAAAACGTATGAGGTCACTTTACAAAATGGATCGCGTGCCATATGTGGAGTCGTTTGGAGTGTGTTTGGGTGTTTCATCTCTGATAAGAGTCATATTAATGATATTCTGTGTGGGAACAATGATAGCAGCGATTTGCCTCAGCATTGTCATTTACTGATTGATTATCCGGTGATTTATGTTTTAATATAAAGGGGGGGCCGCACCAGAGCACATAATACAATATCCCCAGTTAAAATAACTTAACGAGCTGGAGGGAGAGCAAAAACAATGAAATTTCAAATGGATAGAACAGCTTATCAGTTATGACCCCTCTACATATACGCCGTACGTGTGTGCGTACGCGTACGCCGAGAAGAGACAGAGAGAGAAAGCGGAAGATTGAGAGCGAGTGTGTTTCCTCTGTAGACAGTAGGCTGATGATGAATTTTTAAACAGATCACACTGATAATTGTATTTCATATCTGTCAGTGACGAGGAGACTGGCCACTGAGATGCTATTTATGTCAGCGCACCTCGCTCGGTACAGCCCTCAATAAAACTCAAATCACGAGGGAGATTGTTAAGTCTTCCACAAGAATTATTAAATCGAAGGAAAATTTATGGATGACACTTTATAACAATTAATCAAGAGATGTTGATTAATAAAGTTATCCTCCTCCTCCTCCCGCGTTACAGACGATGTCGGGCAGCTGAGCCGTCGTTGTCGTCACAGATATGGTTTTGTCATTCTCTCTGATTAATGCGGCCCGGAGAGACGCCTCCTTCTTTGCCCACCACACCCCAGCCCGCCGGCCCCTCACACTCCAAACATTTTCTACCTGTTAACCTTGAGAAAAGATCCGAATGAGCGGGGCAACGGAGAGCGAACCAGATCATGTGGGACTCGCTGAAAAAAATCAAAATGGAGATTTTGGAGAATGTCACCCAGCCAACCTTGTCACTGTGATTAGGCTGCTGTGATTAATTAGTTTAGTAAGATTGAGCAATTAGGTCAGAATTGTGTGTATATATGTGCAGGGACGTCATGTACTTTTTTTTTTTTTTTCTTCTTCTTTCTTTTTAACTTCTTACTTGTGGGAAGAAAGCTAAAAAAATTAGAGTAAATTTATATAAACAAATATAGTGGATTATAACTGCAAATTCAGAATATTTACTATATAAAAAAATCTGTTAAATTCAATAATATAAAAAATATAGATTATAGCCTGTTCTCATTTAAAAAAAGAAATAAAATTCTCATTCAAATAAATATAATGACATAGATATATAAATGTAGATATCGATAGATATGGATATACATGACTCTAATGAGCTGGTTATCACTAATAAAATGTTAGAATAGTGTAACAAATATAAATATATATAAAAAATTGTATACATATGACATATACATCAATTACAATTGAATTGCCTTGTTTAGGCCATTGTTTTTTGTTTTTGTTTTTAATTGTGATGATAATAATTATAATAACTATTAATTAGATATTTGTTTACATTATAATTTACACAAAAAATTGTATTCAGTATATTGATTGAAAATTATATAGTATATTGTTCATATTATATATAATTATGGACAGCATATATATTTTAATTGTATTCATTTATTAAAACAGAAAAAACTGTAATAAAATATTAATACAGTAGAAATACATAATTAACAATTAATAATTAACATTGTAATTTGTTTATCAGTTACAACAAATTTTATTAATTATATATTTACACACACACTTGTTTATTTATATATTTTTTAACTTGCCTTTACTGTATAATGCTTACAGTAATAGTAAGACAGTAGAAATACATATTTAATAATTAATAATGATCATTTATATTTAGCAATTATTGAAATAGTTAATTATTTGTTGATTTATATAATTATGATATAATTTTTACCTAGCCTTTACAGTATAATGCTTACATCATATATATTATTATTGTATTAATTTGTTAAAACCGTAAAAACAGTAATATTAAAATATTAAGACAATAGAGACACATTTTTAACAATTAATAATTAACATTTATTGTAATGTATATTTATCAATTAATAAAATACATTTTAATTCTATATTATATAATTTTCACTCACACACACACACACACACATTTATTTATGTAGTTATATATATATTTTACTTCCCTTTACAGTATAATGCTCACATCATATATTTTTTTATTGTAATAATTTGTTAAACTGTAAAAACAATAAGACAGTAGAAATACATATTTAACAGTTAATAATTAACATTTTAGTAATGTTAAGAACTTATGTATTAAATATTCTTAACACACACATTTATTTGTTGATTTATATAATTATATATATATATATATATATATATATATATATATATATATATATAATTTTACCTTGCCTTTACAGTATAATGCTTATATCATATATATTTTTGTTTTAATTTATTAAAACAGTAAAATAATAAGGCAGTAGATATACATATTTAACAATTAATAACTAACATATATTGTAATTTATATATATCCATTTTTACAATAATTGTTAATTATATATCATGTACTATTCACACACACACACACACACACACACACACACACACACACACACACACACACGTATTTGTTTATTTATATAATTATATAATTTTTTAACTTGCCTTACAGTATAATGCTCACATTATATAGGTTTTTATTGTATTATTATTTATTATTAAAACACTAATATTAAAATATGAAGACAGTAGAAATACGTTTAACAATTAATAAATATCATTTACTGTAATTTATAGTTATCAGTTATTAAAAAGTGAACTATTAATTATATATCATATATTATTTACACACACATATATTTATTTTTTTATTTACATAATTATATATACAATTTTTAACATGACTTCACAGTATAATGCTTACATCATATACATTTTTATTGTATTAATTATTATTAATTATTAAAACACTAATATTAAAATATGAAGACAGTAGAAATACGTTTAACAATTAATAATTATCATTTACTGTAATTTATAGTTATCAATTATTAAGAAGTGAACTATTAATTATATATCATATATTATTTACACACATATATATATTTTTTTTATTTATTTACATAATTATATATACAATTTTTACCTTGCCTTTACAGTATAATACCTACAAATCTGACATGCACTGACATGGGCATGACACTTCTGCATATGCGTGCGTGTGTGTATTTGCATTAAAGCAGGAATGAATGAAAGAGAATTTCAGTTGACGAGACCTCGAAGAAAAAGAAAAATGTCGGAAACTCTCCAGCCTGTGACCTGGCCAGTATGTGAGGAACAAAAAAAGCTCTCATTGAGAAAGATGTGCTACGTGTGAACGTTTGCAGGGTAGTTTGAGGGTGGAGCAGGGCCGTATACGTCTGATTTGCTGATATAGCCTTGAGGCTGGCGTCATCAGTCGCTCCCGCTGCAGAGGCCAGCCAGAGCCAGCCGAGGCTTTCGGCAAGACAGGGACGGCGTTCAGGCTCTTGCCAGGGCGTGGAGGGACTGCGCAGGGCCGGAAAACCTGGCCCGGTTCAACGCTCGGATCAAAGGCAGCGAGACTCTATAGAGCCGTTTGTTTGAATCAACCTATTTCTGGCTGAGAGTGAGAGTGAAGGGACGCTCAGTGTGGGAGACAGGTGGACTGAAATGGTGCGTACGGAGCCTCCTCAGTGTTACATAAACCAAAGCCCCTATATAAACACCTCCAGACTACTGAATTGTGTTTTGATAGGCAGCCATATCTGCTAAAATAAACACAAATGGCAGGGTTTGGCTGGATTCTCTAGGCAAAATTTTCTGGTTATATTTATCATATCATTTTACTAAGACTCTAAAGATAGTTTCCCCCGCGTCTTTTTAGTAAAAAAAAAAAACACATTAATTTGAATGGTCTCGAACGCGCCGTGTTATCATAACAGTTCGTACGGGATATTTTAGCCGGTCAATAGAGAAAAGAGGAAAACATTTCTTGTTGTTCTTATTAATGCTTTTAGATCTTTTATAAAAACAAACACATTTCCAGTAAGCATCAGAAGTAGAGCACTCGGAGCAGCTTTAGGGGGCTGTTTTTCTCTTTGTTGCATCAGTAGCGAGGAGAGATCTCTCTCTAACCGAAACCCTCAGGCTATGAGTTTGACTGAAGCGGAAAAAAAAAACCATCCTATTTTGTTTCTCTTAAAAACCATACATTATCAAGGGCGTCTCATGCATATCTTTGATCTAAAACGGTTACATCTTAATAATTACGGTTCGGCTGTATGAAAGAATCCGGTATCGTTCGAAATTGTTCACCGTCTTGGTAGGGAGCAAACAAACAAATAAATAAATAAAAACCGACAGAACTGCGCTGCTATATTATTTAATGACAAGATGTGGAAAGAGAGGAAATATCCTTTTTAAAAACTGAATATAAATCACGCCGTGTAGCTTTCGTGTCTCATCTCGATCTTTGCACCGCTTCTTTCACTTTTTATAACAATTCACCCAGTCAATAAAGCGCTGAGAGAGATGTTTCCAGTAATCCTATATGCTTAAATATAACTCCGGGAGTTTATCTGCACCACGTCTTCTGGCCACTCTCTTTCTGCGGAAAATGATGTTTTTACAGAACATTTCCCTTTGCAACCAATCAAAGAGGTGCAGTCAGTGGTAATGAAACAGGAAAACATTTCAGCACTCCTCTCTCCTCTTTAATGGCTGAAAAATGCTAATTGGAAGAAGACCGCATGTGTCAAAGAAAACAAAAGAGGTGGTATGGCAGGCAGCGGGACTCATGTTGGAGGATGGTATTTTGAAATGTGAAATGTGTCACTTAACTTCTGCTGAAACGCACAGGCTTTGGAGGGGAGGATCGAGAAACGAGGAACGGAAGCCCCTCCTGAATGTGGAGGTGCAGCGGAGCAGGAAGAGACGTTTATGAGGTAATAACCAGATGCAGTCACACAGAGTATGAAAATCTGCTCCGAGAAACCCGAAAGGTCCGACTACATACTGATCTAGTCCTTCCTAACACGTCTCGGTCATTGATTTTCACGTGCGTGACTTGTTGCATACGTACATATCGAAATAAAACCACATTTTTATTTCGGATGCCTAATCCTGTTTGGATTTGATCAAATTTCTTTGCTAGCATTTGAACTTTAAAACACTTTAATGCATTTGGCTATATAACAATAGGAATTTTAAATCCTTTGTAGTTTAGAAAAGAACATTTCAAAGAATAAAAAAAATTCCTACAGTTATTATTAATCAAAACACAACTCATTTTTCTCTATTATCAAAATGAAGAAAAAGACTAAAAATAGAGGGATTCCACCAAATGTCAGATTCTGGAGTCAAATAAGTTTTTGTGATCAGCATTTAGTGAAAGTACAAAAGTAATGAGTTACGTAAAGCTGTGTGATGGGCCTCCTTCCTCCACAGAAAGGTGACATTTTAATTACCCTGCCTTATCTGATGGATTTCGAGATATTCTTCCCAGTAAAAGCCTCCTCTTTATTATTTTTGGTGTTATATATTCTTAGTTTTCGCCTGTCAGTGACTGTACAAAATTCATTTGACCCAGCCGTTGATTGAAGGTGCGAGTTTTTATATGGTATAAAATAGTTTTTTATCAAGAGCTTCAAATCTCTTCGGTGTGAGAAGTGTTTCCTGCTTTTATGACAAAAAGAAGTGAAGGAATAATTGTGATAGAATAGATTTCTGACTTGAGTAATATAAAACTTGCTCACTCTCTTTTTTGATGAATTAATAAAAATACAGTTCATATATAATTTCAAATGACACCAAAAAGACACCAGAACTTTGTCCACTAGCTTTTATTTCCACTGTTAAATGTGTTTATTTCAAACATTAAATACAAAAATATGTCTTGTGTTAACAGTTAAATGTACAAAAAAACTCAAGAATCAGTAACAACAACAGCTGCTCTAGCGATCGAAAACTATAAGTGTAATACTGCATACATTTCATATAAAAGAATGGAGAGATGTTGTAATATTGGTTTTAATAAACATAATTGCAGTGGTGGCATGTGAAATGGCTTTGATCATGATCACAGACGTAAGGTTACACCGCAGAGCCGATGTGGCGTATTATTACTACTATTTGGGTTGCTGCGTTTAAGCGCAGTTATAATTTTAGCAGTACTGACGTTAATACCCAAGCGGCCATCGCTATCACCCAGCTTCGTGTGTTTAGTTTTTAAAAAATCTTAATTATCCTAAATACAAGAGTTGCTGACCTCTGACCTGTGAGCTGCAATACTGTCCTTTTTGGAGAACGGCAACATCACCTACAAGACAAGAACAACAGTTTGGAAGCATAATCAATACATCTGAGTCACATGCGATGTTAGAATAGTTTTTCACAAGATTCACAAAGCTATTTCTGTAACCCCACGGGGGAGATATGTTGCTGAAAAATGCTGGATCCTGTAATTGGTATTTATCTTGCCTGCTGATTTTGTGAAATGCATAATTATTTTAAAAAAAGATGACTTGACATACACATATTTGAATTAGAAGGGTTAATTGAAGTTTTTGGAGAATGCTACTGTATGATTTAGACTTTACAGACTATTTAAATCAGCACTGAAATGCACAGTCCAGAATTAGTAAGTATATGTATTTCCAACATTTTTTTTAAAATAAACAAACAGTCATTGACAGGCTATAGAGTTTCTCTACTTGAAAATACAGCAGTGACAGCATGCTATGTTATTGTTTATAAACCTTCAGATCTCGCTATACATATCTGTGGACACGTATGACGGCATCCCGCCTCGTGTAGCGTGCGAGCAATTTGGATCATAATTTGTTGATGCGATGTGACATGCTACATATAAAAAAACTACTTCAAAGACTATCACCTCAAATCTCCCTTGCTTTTTTAGTTCCAGTCTTGTAACATCCGTCTGCGGTCTTTTAAGCAGACAGCGTAATATTGAGACATGAAGCAATTCTACAACATATAATGTGCATTATAGTATATCCTGGCATTTTAATGCAAATCTTCTACAAAAACATCTACAGTAAATAGCCGATCAGATCAAAAAGCGTATACATCTGAGGTTATTTTTTTGATAACATAAGGGAGATGAACCAAATACATAACTGTCAGTCATTATAAAGTATCCACACTTAAAAACAATATGTTTAAAAGGCATAAAGTCTATAATACATTTAAATGTTAAATTAAAAATGTAAATATCTATTGGGACCCTTTTTTTAACAGTTCACTGCTTAAATGTTCTTCTTTTTTCGAATATTTTTTTCTCTAGTCATTCATTTAATAAGAAACTACATGTGCGGGAAAGACAAACACAAACACTTCTCCTATTAGAGATTTAACTAGGAATGTAAAGCTGAAAATGGCACAGTTCAGGCTCCACACGAACCTTTCAAAGTGCGTTGGCATTGCATCTCGAGCTTTACGCTTGTGCTTGCGTGGCATACCTTCAAGCATGGCCTTTTACAAAAGAATAATTTGTACTACACCAAATAAGATGATAGGTACACACAAACATTTATACATTATATATGGATAACCATTCCCAAAACAGACATAAAACACACACACACACACACACACACAAGCATACGCTGACCTGTCAACACTAACTAATGCTCAGTACCAAAATTTGCATTGCCACTGATTTGTGCTGGCATATATTAATAAAATACAAAGTGCATAAATTCCAAAAAAGAAGATGTGACCATTACAATTCTCTAACACATTAATAGAAAATACTGTAACTGTTTGTATATCTATTAATCTAAAATTATTTCTACCGGCTTGTAGCAGTTCATCAACATACAATGAGCACAGCTGTGCATTATTCACCATGCCAAAACACACTCTCGTCTAGGTTTGGAGAATGATAAGAAACCCAGCATGGATTTATTTATATTTTTTTGTTTACACTACATTAGTGTTACTGTTACAGATTAACAAAATATGTTTAATATGTATTTCGTGGATTCATTTGTTAATTCATACTGTTATTGTTGCTGCTTATAAGCACTTATGTTAGTAATAAAAAAGCGTTAAATCCTTTTAAGTGCATACTAACACCGAAGGGAACTTCGTCACAATGCTAAATAGCTCAAATTATTCTGGAAGACAACGCCGTTAGAACTGCTCCAAACAAAAAAGAAAAAAAGTCACTGACTTTTAGGTCTGTTTGGATAGACTTAATAATGAACAGTGATGTAAGTAAAGCGACAGAACAACACAAAGCATTTTAGGAAAATGCAAATGAATTTCAGTGGGACAGTTGCACAGGGTGCAACGGTTTAAGAAAAGTGGAAGAACAGAGAAGAGCTGCTTATTCAAATGTGATTTTTCACGGCGATAATAAAAAGAATCAGATGGATCAATAATTATAATAAGAATAATAAATATGCTAGTAGTACTATATCAAATCAATTTATTTAAAGTTCAAAAGAATTGGACTGAACAGAAATCGGACGTTTATTTGAATATGACAAGCTAATTATTGTTGTGCCGTTGTCTTGCACCGAGACCGAGAGAGATGTGTTGTTAACACGCAATAATCTCGGAAAAGCGTAGCGTTTTTAACCCAGCGATGTTCCTGCCCTACAGCGGGAGAAATCTTGGCTTCTTTGAGCCCGATGAGTTTCTGATGGGAGATTGGTGACGTAAGAGCCATCAACAGCGACAGGCTGATCGAGGTAGTCGCGAGGATGGATAGATGGACAGATGTTGGGGCGGAACTTGGACATATTTCCACATTATTAGCCCCTACCGACAGGCGTAGAGCATAAATGATCAGTTAGATTGCAACTGGCAATAGCTCAAGGATGCGCAGCACCGTCAAAGGTAAGGACATGATTTAAACGTCGCGTACGGAAATATCAGCGCTTTGGCGGCGGTGGTGATGTATAATATCCTAGCCTGGCTTGTTCGTACGTTTACACTATACTAACAAATGTGTAACGTTACACTCACCGGGATGCGATAAGCTCTCGCGTCGGTCCATAGGCAGAATCATCCGCTCAAATCACAGCAGAATCCCGGCGCGACGAAGAACCTCTTAAAATCCGTTAGAAACATCAGGCGACCGGAGCGAGCCAAGGCCACCTCAAAAAAAAAAAAAAAAAAAAAACTCAGTCGGATTTCTCGCGTTCCCCTTCCGAGCGGTTTTAAAAAACACACCCACCCACTCGCCAACTTACAGAAAGAGTGGACATTGCGTCAACGCTGGTATAAGGACAAAAACAAAGTTGAGATTTAAGCGTGATTTTGGGGGGTGCCAGGTACACCGGTGTCAACAAAGTACTGAAGAGCAGATACGCGCTGGATTTATTACGGGTCTTAACCTAATAGGATCCGAAATGTCTAACACCGCGGACTCGTTATTTAATTTGTGGATGTTTTGCAATTGATGAATAAGTAATGTGTAAGCGTTGTAGAGAGGCTTGTTACGGTCATACTCAACTTGTTCCAGGAGTCCCTCCCCTTCCCGTGCAAAGTGTTCACTTCCTAGTAAGGTGTAACGAATCAATCTGTAACTTCCAACTGTCCTTTTTTCGGCGATGGAAAAAGGTCGCAAATAATTTCCTTTGAGCGGCCAAACGCATGAAATAGTTCGCGGTGTTGCTCGCCCCGGCAAACTGAACGGATCAAAGAAATGTTGTTGTGTGCGTGGAAATATGTTATATGCATAGAAATAAAATGAAATGTTTACAGCGGACACCCCCTCCTTTATGCGTTTGAATGTTTGCGGGTGACGTGAAACTTAATTTATTTTCGCGAGGACGCCGAGAACAGTGGAGAAAGAGTAGTACAATCATAGTTTAATTTTTCATACCAGTGTTCTTCATGTTTGTTTTTAATAAAAGCGCACACTGAGTGTGAATGGACAACATCCAAACAAGTGATGTCTTCTCCAAAAAGGCAGTTCGTTGTCTTTGAAACGCTCCTGTTTTGTGGGGAGGGAAAAAACAGAACAATTAAAAAGATTGACAGGTGGGTTTTCACTGTCAGAGTGACGCTCCGGAGGGGTGGAGTAAAGAGAGAGAGGCAGGAAAGGCAACTCGATGTGTCTGTCTATCAGTTGAGACTGTCTGAACCGCTCACGCATCCTGAACGCGCGATACATATTTCAGCGAAGAGCCGCGACACCAAGAACGCCGTTTCGCTCCCTGGAGTTTTTGTTTTTTTTGAAAAGAGTAATTAGTTCACGTTCGCTGCGAGAGAGTGTGTTTTTTGTTTATATATCGCTCTGTAGTAAACGCGTCACGCTCGCCCGAATCAACTGTCCACATGTTTCCCTGAGCATGGACGGACAGTGTGTTTGGTGAATATCGGGAGGAGCACAAGCAGAGACTCTCCACTGCGAGCGTGGGGAATTTAGTCCGTTGAAAATGCGCACTGAGATCGAGCCCCATTTGTGACTGACATTAACTGTCTCCTGTCTGCCTGTCTGTCTCTTCCCTTGGTTTTGTCCCGTTTTTAGGCTTTCCATCGAGCGAGAGGACGGAAATACAGTTGGACGGGCTCTCCATAACTGGAAGTTTCTTCCGTTTTGCTACAAACTATTGCCACAATCTGAGGAGAACCTAAGGAAGCGTTTTTTTCCTCCTGTGTGTTTCTGCGCCGTTAGACATGGACGGGAGATATATCTGAGCTCTTTGCAATCATGCTATGACTTGTAATTATTAAACGTGTCGGCCAGATACACCTACATTTTTTTTTTACTTACAGACATTTTTAGTCTGTAAAAATATCTACAACCTCTCAAGACCTATTGACCCCTCTAAGACTTTGCATCGGCTCAAAGTGACTTTAAAGAGGTGGAATAAGAACAGACTCTGAAGAGAAGAGGAGCGCGTTAATACATGCTTTGTATTACATTTTTTAAAATTAATTCTTTTCCTCCGTCACTGGCATTTTGATTCTGTATGAGAAGTCAAGCGGAGGGTGGGACGACAGCATGCCGCGGAGAAAGCAGCAAGCGCCGAGGCGATCTTCAGGTAAGCGGTGCATGCATGTTTGTTTACTAATATTAGTGCGTAGGGAGGAAAAAAAACTAGAATTACTTACACTTTATTATTGTGTTGTCTGAAATGCTTAATCTAAATATTACCTGCAAATATTTTTCTTTTTTCCATTTTTTATAACTTTCAAAGAATGTCAAAACAAAGGTAGTTTCTTTAGAACGCATTGGATTTGTTTTAAAAACTACCGCGCGAGTAACTTTTTTTTGAAGTTGTGCCAAATTAAAACTTTAAAACACTCCACTGTGGCCTATGTAGTCGAGTGAAAATGCAGTTTCAAAGTGCTCCACTTCGTCTATTTAGATGCGGATTGCCATCCTTGATTTGATGCTTGATTGATCGCCTGTCATGTGGCCGCCTTTGATCTATTCATTCCTGATAAACATCAGTAAATCATTCACCATGGAAACACGCATGCGCCGTGCGGCCGCAGCCACTCAAAGGACAACTTTTGCCCCCGTCGTGCGGGAAAATAGAGAAAGGAAAGAAGTTTTCGCCAGGGTTATACGCTACTTTTTTTCGTCATTCAAAGAGAGGGAGAGAAAAGGGGGATAAGGGATTGCTGGGGCGTGTCGAGAGCACAAAATGTAGCTGAGAGAACATCTCTTCCCTGATAGATGTCACTGAGCAAGGCCTCTGTACTAAGATCTGTTTTCCTCTCGGCTCAATTTATTCATGTGAAATGTACCTGTGCTCTTTGATGTTACCAGAGAGAGCCGATTTCAGTTTTTAATTAATCTTCCATGAAGAGCAAGAGAGCGAACCTCTGATTTGTGATGAATGCTGTTGGGGTGTTTAAACATAAAATAGCCATTATGTTTTAAACCGTTTTAGTGTATTGTACTAAGGGAGAAAGTGGCTTTCTTTCTTTTTTTCCCTTCTTTTTTCTCCTCATTTAATCTCTGTGACTAACATGTCTATTCTCTCGCGAATGAAGGCTCTCTTTCAAGTTCAAGCATCAGCAGAGTTACAGATCTGCAGAATTAGGCCCTGATATTTGACTGATGAGAGAACAGCCGACATACCAAACACACTGCTGTAACCCGAGGTCGACTAACAAGTGCGATACGTCGTTGACGTTTCATTCGTTTGCACTGAATAACATGTATTATTCCTTTCTGTTCAGCGAAGGGAAATGGTATTTTTAAGGGATTATTTCGTCTCCCCGGCTGTATGGCGAGACTGACATGGGGAGTTCGAAAGCTCACAGAGGTGAGATGGCGCCTGGTAATCTGACCTGGCAGCTCCTCCACAAAAACAAGCCATCAGCCCCCCTCCACCTCAGCTGAATATTGATTTAATTTTCTCTATTCTGACAGGCATGTTCATCATTTGCTTTAATGGTCATTCAAAAGTTGGCAGGCACATTGTTTCCTTTTTTCCCAGAGCCTGACACTTTCCCCCTCTCCATCAAAATAAAAATGTTAGGAATTATTGATTGAGGGAATAAAGAGAAACGCCGCTTAACGTGACAAGGTGATTTGTTTTTACTAACGGTTCTTCCAAATCATTCGAGCTGTCTTAGTATTTTTAAAATTTTGCACTCTAAAAGCACTTTCTAACGCTCCACTCTTCCGTTATGCTCCACCTCTTTTAACGGATGACTTTGCCTCGATTTGGTTGCTATCATTGCCATTGTTTGCTCTGAGTGATTTACATGCGTCGGCTGTGGGCTCAGGTCGTTTTGGTGCAGTGGGATCGGAGTGGCCCTCTCTGTGTTGGGCTGCTGCAGTCATTTGTATTTATTTGCTGGCTTTTCTCTGAAACAGACACGGGCCTCCCACGTAGAGCACAGACTGTGTCTGTGAGTTTGAGCTCTAGCAGAGAGGAGAGGAGCCAGGGGAGGACTCGGCGATGAATGCGGTATCTCTCCGCTGCTCCAGGTTTCATTTGGTTTTGTGTTTTCACAACCTCCCACGCAGACAGAGACACGCTCGGTTTGCGTCCATTCCACGCACCTCTGTCCTCTGGATAGCTGGGGCATAAACACCGCCATGAGGTGGTTTGCGATATTTTTTGCTGCTTTTGCTTTTCCTTCAGTTTTACTCATTTTGTTTTAACCTATTTCTCTTTTTACTTTTTTTTTTTCTATTCACAATATTCCCATAAAAAAAAAAACGCAGCAGCAGCACACAAACACACTCGAAAGAAGAAAAATAAAACGTGAGGAGGGAGGAACCAGCACGGGGAGTCATTAAAATGCGTTCTGTCCTCAGCACCAGAGGCTTCTTAATTATCCGACATAAAGGTAAAGGTTCCTCTGCTGGCTTCATTAGGGAGGAACCCTAATTATCTGAGCTCCTGATGGATTTGTGACAGGCTCTAACGATTAAAGCTGACAAATTCAGCGAAGTGTCAGGTCTGCAGCTGCCTTGATGTAATCAAGTTGATATTATACAGTCCCTTTAGCCTGTAGTGCTGAATTAACTCAATTTTCTGGTGCAGGTGACAAATGGACTTTGCTACCTGACTAATCACGTCACCGTGGCAATGCTGCCTAATGACCTCAGTAATCCAGGCTCTTAACCGCACCGCTGGGCCCAGAAAGCATTTGAGGCAGCCAATCAGAACGGCCCCCGCGTTAGCCAATTGGGCCCAGCGCTCGGCAAACACGCCATCGTTCTGTCTCCGTGTTGATGGACGTACCACTGTTCTGTGTCATTGGTCGCACTGCCGTTCGAGCTCTGAGTGTACCGACACACCGTGCTCCTGCTGACAATAATCGCACCACCACGCTCTCAAAATCTGAAAATACTGTCAGAATTTGAGTGCTGTTGAGCGGCTCGCTTTGCTTAAGTCTCTCAGTGCAGCGTTACATACAAATCAGTCTGCTTTGAGAGCTGAATTTACAGATTATTTCGTGTGCAGGGCTGTTACAGCTCAGTTGTGATTTATATGTTTTTGTAGCACGCGTACGAGGCTAATACCTTTCACAGATTTATTATATCGCGTTAAAGATGTGGAGGTTTTGTTGTAGTCTGTTAAACAGCGTGGTGCCTCTCCATATTCATTCTCATATCTGGTGAGAAATGTGAAATATTCTGAATTATCATTTCTCAATTTGGGACGTATTTGTATTAAGAGATAGGAGTTGACGGCCATCATTTGTTTTGTGCGTACGGCGCAAATTACAGAAATAAATCTGTAGGGGTACATTTACATGTCATGTTCTATCTGTTTCTTTTTTTTAATGCCTGCTAGCAAAAAAAAAAAATCTATCCGTAAGACGTGCGAATGCAGCGTGACATCTGGGCTCACCTTGTGTTGGCTTCGCTGGAGGGTAGACTCATCCGCTCTCATGTCATTAACAGGTGACATTGA
Source organism: Garra rufa (assembly GCF_049309525.1). Classification (NCBI taxonomy): domain Eukaryota; kingdom Metazoa; phylum Chordata; class Actinopteri; order Cypriniformes; family Cyprinidae; genus Garra; species Garra rufa. The sequence goes on from NC_133377.1 coordinate 30,220,560, forward strand.
CCCATTTAGTCAATATTCATGTTGGGACCCACCACTTACAACTAATAGTTTAATTTGCATTTGGGGATCAAGCCAGTGGCCTATAGGAAATCAAAGCGTATCCAGTTATTCTGAGTCCCGAGCTTGCCGTTCCCCTTGTCCGAGATGGTGGAGGTTGAGTTTGATTAATGAAGATCGATGACAGGTTTTATGGGAAGAGTGGATCAAAATGAAAATATGTTGGGACTTTGCATGAGCCAAGTGTGACGGTACACAGTCTGCGGTAAACAGCGCTCTGCGGTTTTAATGAGCTTAGACACATTTGGGAGTTATCTGGTTTCCGCAAGTTTTGTAAAGTCTAAAATTAAGAATACTTCCAGACGTGTGTTTGTTGTGAGAAAAAAAAAACCGAGCGCGTCTGCTGATAGTTGCTGAAAAACGAGCACACAGAGGACCACAAAAAGCTAGCGTGTCACCAGAAGAGGTTTGGATTAGAGGTACTGTAGCATTATGGGAACTCAAAACTATCAAATGGGCCAGCTGTGTTTTTTCTTACTCTTTCTTTTGCTCCCTCTCTCTCTTCTCGTCCTGTCTGTTTTGATCCCCCATGTTTCATTTCTCAGCTAATTTAGTCCACAGTGAGTCAGAAAGATGAGAGGGAGGGGGAAGAAAGACAAAAGAGAGAAAAGCTCAAGTCATGACCCAGCAACGGGAGTCTCCAAGCTTGAGGAGTACACGGAGGTCAACGTGTACCCAGGGGAGCCCACGTCTGCCTTCTCTCTGTCCTGCCCTGCACTCATCTGTTGCTGCTTTCCCTTGCTTTTTTTTTTCCCCGGCTCACAGGAAGGATGGGGTGTTTTTAGAGGCTCGCCGGAGTTTTCTCATCCCAGTATGCCGCTTTCCTCATGGTGCGCCTTATACATCCTCATCAGATAAAACACAAACGGCTCGGCCAACAGATCCGTGCCGATGTTTATAACGGGCCAGCAGGAGATTGAGCTTTGATGTTTGTGTTATAGGATCTGAGGAGCGTGTGGCGTCGCGAACAGGATGATGCTGTTTGTGACATTATCTGATTAGTTGCGTATATTTTTATAGATGGCTTAGTTAACGGGATGTTTCAATGGTTGACATCATTTTATCAAGGACGGCCTGCCGTACTAAGGATCAAGCCTTGCGGTCATACATTCATATTTAGCAACATTCATTTTGACAGATGAGCATGAAACGAAAGGAAGCTCTTTGATGATGTTAAGTAAACACCCACGAAGCCCCCTCAAACTCGGGGAAGTCACGTCCTGGGACTCACTGTTCCTCCTCCCCTCAACCACTGTATTCGCAACTCAAAATATCCTGCCTGTCTGAACACAAAAGAGCAGCTAAAGACAGATGAAAGAGGGAAAACACACTTTGTAGTTTTGTCTGCAGGGCTATTTTGTTTAAGATCATAAGGTAAAGTAGCGTCTGCGCCAAACAAAAATGCAAAAATATTGATGGCTTTCAAACAAGTTTCAAAACACCTCCCTTTCTGTCATTGGTAAGAAAAAAACTGTAGTCCCGCCTCCAAACATTTGTTTGGGCTATTAGGGATGCTCAAATGAACAAAGTACTGGGTTTCATTTGCTGATAATTTCACACTTCTCACAAAAGTTTCTAAAAAATATCTAGATATTTTGTACATTTAAATTTGCTAGTGAAAATGTCAGATTTTATGCACACTTGTGCAGGTGAATGAGACCTAATCTTACTTTCCGCGTGTTAAACTGGTATATGTCAGAAAATTACGTGTTTAACTCAAAGAAAGGGACTTGGGAACAAGACTGCAAAACTAAGGGGTTTAGTGGGAAAACGGTGATGTTCAAAAATGCAGGAAGTAGGGAGAAAAGCAAGAAGTGAAAAAAAAATAAAGCGAGCGATAGAAGAAAGGAGTGGTGCTCAGAAAGGTATTAGAGCTGACAGATGAACAGGAGTGGGGAGAAATTCTCCCGCAGCAGCTGGGACTGCAGTCATTATCCTGACAGGTGTCAATTAAGAATTACTGCCTGCCTCAGTCCTCTGCGCAGCCCAGCTGTCTGCGCAGCAGAGAAATAACACTTTACCCTTGTCACTTTGTTAGTTCGTAGCCATAGCCTCCGAAAATGAGTCGCCCCAACGCTAATCGATAACCAGTGTATTAGCAATTATTTTGCACATTGATTTACGAGGGCCAACGACGACTTCTGTGCTGTTATTAGCCCTTGATTAGATCTGCCCGCACACGTGAACACACACACACACACACACACTCACACACGCATTCATAGCATGCTGCCCTGTTGCCAGGTGGATATATGTTTCCTCCGAGGCCCCGAGGTCTAGAACAATCTTAGTGCACAGTCTTAGTGGCCCTGTTGGGCCTTCCATCACCCGTGGCCGTTACAGAGACAGGCCCCTCTTAGGCCCCACATGCACCCACACACACACACACACACACACAAACATGTACAACACCTCTGTGGGGGTTGAAATACAGCCCCATTTCAGACCGGCCCTGGATGAACGCTGATAGGGTTTGAGTATGTGTGTGTGAGAGAGAGGGGCTTGTAAAAGGCAAGAGTATTAGTGAGGTGTCGTGGTCTGTTTCAGCTAAATGAATGGCCCTTTGCTGTAGAAGGTGCTCCTGGTTACCGAGAGTTATGGCTGACCAGATAGGGGGCTTCTGGGTAATGTCTGTGTGAAGGAGCACTGAACCTTCGCTACATTTATTTTCATGCCTGCGGTTATTTAATACTCAACTTTAAAGCCGTCGTCAAGAGCTTTGTAGGTGTCTTCATGCGTCTGCAACAAGTGTGGCGGAGCGAGATCTAAATTTTGCGATTTATTAGTTGTTTAAGGGCCGCTTCACTCAAATGTAGATTCTGTCATAATTTACTCACCCTTGGGTTGTTTTGAAGAACTTCTGTAGATCTTGAAATGAGAAATTTGTCTCATACAGCATACAGTTACACAGAACAGGAATGGAAGCTTTCAAGCTTATAATTGAAATAATACTACCATTCAACCTTCAAGTTTAGGCTCAGTATTTTTTATGCAAGAAATATTTAGCAAAGATGCATTAAATTGATCAGAATGTGACACTGAAGACTGTATTAATGGCTGCTGAAAATTCAGGAGTAAATCCCATTTTAAAGTATATGAAAATAGAGCATAGTTATTTAAAATTGTAATAATATTTTATAATATTGCTGTTTTACTGCAATTCAAAATCTTAGTTCTGATTTTTTTTTTTAATGGTAGTGTGCACATATATGTGACCCTGGACTACAAAACCAGTCATAAGTGTCAGTTTTTTTTAAATTAAAATCTTTACATAATCCAAAAGCTGAATTAAGCTTCTTATTCATGTATGGTTTTGTTTGGACAGGACAATATTTGGCTGAGATACAACTATTTGAAAATCTGGATTCTGCGGGTGCAAAAACTAAATATTGAGAAAATCACCTAAAAGTTGTCCAAATGAAGTTCTTAGCCATGCATATTACTAATCAAAAATTAAGTTTTGATATGTTTACGGTAGGAAATTTACTAAATATCTTTATAGAACGCTATCTTTACCTAATATCCTATTGATTTTTGGCTTGAAAGAAAAATTAATAATTTTTTAGCTATTGCTACAAATATCACTTTTTTTCTTTTTCAAAAATGTGTAAGTTTCAGCAATGATGTTTTGTGATTAAAAAGAAAAGATTGACCAGCACAGTCATCAAAATGTTTCACAGAACAAAGTCAGTCATACAGCTTTGAAACAATATTAAGGTGAGTAAATGATGTCGAAGTATTTATTTTTGGGCGAACTATCCCTGTAAATATTGTACTTTCACAAGCGTTGAGGTAACTAGGTTATCATGTCACCTGTGAAAACAAAGCTTGCGTGTGTGCTAGGTCGAGGCGAGTACAACAAACTCCCTAGTCTGAAATCGCCCTCTCACCCGTACATAGTGGTGGATTATGTTCTTTATGCTCGAGAGTGGGATTCGTGTTTGCTCGAGTGCGACCTTTGCCCTACAGGAACTAAAAAGAGAACCTAATCCCCGGGTTCCCCTGATGTGGCGATGTAAGAACGGAGATCCCTCTCCCTCCACTCTTGATCAGAGGCGTTACGATTCTCCTCTATGAGCGCTAAGCCACTGGACACACAATGAGTGGATAAAGATAAGCCTCCAGCTTGTGTTGACACTCTCATTGAGCCCCATAATGCACTGCTCCCCTTTTTTACGAGCCATCTTCGAACGCTCGCACAAAATGCCTCGATTTTCTGTGTTTTTACCCTGACACTTTCATTGCTCGTTTTTCGTGCGGTGTTTAAGACCGCATTTGCAGTCCATCACCCCTAAAGCTAGGTAAAGAGCCGCGTGTCACCCCCATCTCCTGCTGAGGGTCACTTTTATTAGCTTCATTGATAAAAGCCTGTCTGCACAGTTAGACAATAGCTGGTAGATCCTCCAAGTGGCTGTATTTTTTTTTTTTCCTGGATGTTTTATTTAACTGATAGGACACTGGAAAGTAATGAATATCATTTTTTTCCTCCTTTGTCCACAGTTTTATGGCACTGATAAGGCATCTGGGGAAAACGGTACTGTTTCTTTTTTAGATGGACAACCGGCAGGATGGTTTCCTTTCTCACTATACATCATTGCTGCGTATGCTCTGATTTATACATTCAATCTTGTCTTCGAATCATCTTTTAAAATATGAATCTCTGGCATTTATATTTCAGGGTCTTTGATAAACACATGCCGAGTTAATAACGGTTTTAAAATAACTAATGCAACTAAAATAACGTCTGGTTTTCATTTCATTCACGCGCAGAAGCCCTGAGGGACGTGAACTGTATTTGAATCCTCCTCATATCCGTTAATAGACAGGCAAGCATGTCGTGACTAGTCTCCCAGACTCAACTTTATAGGTATTTATAGTGATTTGGACACAATCGCATTCAAATGCCAAATGCCACATGTTCTGAGAGGCCTAAAGCTTGTTTGGAGACGGACTCGCCCAGACAGTGTCAATCATAGCTTTGCTAAGCCTTGCTCTGAATCTTCTGTCTGAGAAACCAGCGGGGGGTGTCCTCTTCAAATCTGCCCCCACCTCCCCTCCCCTTCCTGCTTTTGCCCTCTTCTCTACTGGCCACCGCTTTCTTGAAAAAGCCATATGCTTCCCAGTTAGACTTCTGCGTGTGCACGCATACACACGCCGAGGCTGCGACACATACGAGGATCAACTATTAACCTTGTCCAGCTGACTGAAAGCCATACGGTTGGTGGAACTTTAACCGAGGGACGCATCATTGATCATTGACTCGTTCTGCTCGGCCCCTGAAGTCTTGGGAACTTGAGATGAACAGATGTGCTGTAAAGAAGAAAAGTCAGGTGACTCAAAACGAGCAACGCAAACATTTACTCTTCCATTAACAAATCTGGGCTCTATAAAAGCAAGACAAACTCTACCAAGGGAAGAATTAAATCAGGTTCTAGATCTTAGTACAGATTGAAAGTCTTGACATGTCAGCTCAGACATCTCTCAGTATCTCAGGCCTAAACCGGTTCTAAACCAAAACATTAAGATGTGTCAATCATATTTGGTAAAAACACAGGTAATGTGCCAGGGAATTTTTTTTCGTTGACCGACAATAGGAGACGAGCGGTTTCAGTGTTCTGCTGAAATGTAGCGTTGACGTATGTTTTTGTATGTGCGTGAATGTGTGTGTGTGTGTGTGTGTGTGTAGCTCTTCTTCGCTAGCGCACCGTCTCCATGTTAAATTGGTTATGGCAGCGCAATCCAGCCCTACTTAGAGCCGTCAGAGCAGCCGCTGTGTGACGAGCCTCAGCGAGGACGTGTCATAAATACTGAGGTGTCGTTTCTTTCATGTAAATATACCTCTGTTTCAAGTATCGTCCGTCAATACTGCACACGGGGGGAGATATCTGGCTGCTGCACAAAGTGTGTGCTCTGGAAAACTGCAGCAGCTCCTATTAGGCCTAGTTTTGTCTGGGAGTAAAAGAAACACTTTTTTTTTAAGGGGGCGTATATAAGGTGTTTTTTTTTCTTTGCTTTTTAAGCATTTCCCCCCTAAACTTTACTTAGCATGTTTGTCATGGTTTCTTGCACCAACAAATTGTAATTTAGTTTTCCATGACCATTTTCCACCCTCTCTCAGATCCAGAGAATTAAAGGCAACACAAACAAATATATATCCAAAAAAAGGAAGCGTCAGCTGAGAAAACTGTTTTAGTTATTGATTTGATTAAAAGTTACAGCCATATAGTGAATTACATTCACTGAAGAATTGTTCATACTAGTAATAATTGTGATTTCCTATTTTTAAATCCTTTAAAATTTAAACGAGTTCAAAAGTTTGTGGTCAATAAGATTAAAAAAAGTTTAAATGTTAAAATGAAAAATTCTATAATTTAAAGATAATTTAATTCAAATTGGATTACAATTTTAGATATTTTGTTTTTCTATTGTAATATTTTAATTAGTTTTTAGCAGTCATTACTCTAGTCTTAAGTGTCACATGATCCTTCAGAAAACATTCTAATATTCTGATTTGCTGCTCAGGAAACATTTTTTTTTATTATCAATTTTGAAAACAGTTGTGCTGCATATATTTGAAATAGAAATCCATTACAACACAATAAATGTCTTTACTGTCAAATCTGACCAATTTAATGCATCCTTGCTGAATAAAATAAATACTTTAAAAAAATAAATCTTACTGACCCCAAACTTTTGAATTTTAGTAAATGTAAGGGACCTTACAATTGTCTAACCTCATTGCAAATTGGTCACTTTCAGTTATTAGGATGGGCCAAGTTGCCAAATTGTGACCTTGGACCCTAAAACCAGTCTTACATAGCAGGGGTAATAATAAAATATTTTGTAAATTTCATACTGTAAATATATCAACTTAATTTTTTTTAGGGCTGTCAAACGATTAATCACGATTAATCGCATCCAAAATAAAAGTTTATGATTACATACTGTATGTGTGTGTACTGTGTGTATATATAATGTATGTATAAATACACACACAAACATGTATATTAAAGAAAACTGTTTTAGATTTATATATAAAATATTTATAATTCTATATATAATCTAAATTAAATACAAGTATAACTGTCCATACATAAAAGTATTTTTTTAAGTCTATACATGTATGTGTGTGTATTTATATATACATAATAAATATACACAGTAAACACACATTTAGTATGTAAACATAAACTTTTATTTTGTATGCGATTAATCGTTTGACAGCCCTAATTTTTTTTTTTTTGTAATATGCATTGCTAAGAATTTCATTTGGACAACTTTAATAGCGATTTTCTCAAATAGTTAGATCTCGGCCAAATATTGTCCTATCCTAGCAAACCATACATCAATAGAAAGCTTATTTATTCGTATTTATGATGTATATATCTTAATTTTGAAAATTGATCCTTATGACTGGTTTTGTAGTTTTCTTAGTTCCTTAGTTTTGCAAGTTGGAGTATGTCTATATAGTATCCATTATGCAAACTAGGAAAATTCAAGCTTTCCTTGATATGCCTGTTTAAAATCACTGTACCTTGAAGAAGTTGGCGTTCACTACCAGACAGGGAGGAACTTGAGCAACTTTGCAGGTTGAGTACGACCAGCCATTTGTATTCAAAATGGCGGTGTTTTGATGTTTAAGTGAATAGCGGCTCTCAAGCCCGAATGTTAGGACACTGTTGTGGGACACACAGTGGAGGGAGGAGGGGCCAGCACTGTCTAAAACCCATCACTCATTGGTTAATGATACTCTCCTCTCATTTAGCCACACCATTCTCCCATTCCCTCCTTCTTTTAACCCTTCACAAATCAAACGCGGGGTCATCCGCAGTTCACGACCCCCAGGTGGTCAGGAAAACACTACCACGCCCTCGAGGGTCCGTTTGACGGTCGTGTGTCTTTGTGTATGTTTTTGCCTAAACTGTTGTCCAGGTGCCGATTTCTTCAACTTCATCGCCGCTGCTCTGTTTTTTGTCTCGCCGCCTGTTTGTCTGGTGTCAGTCTCGCGGCATGTGTGCGCGCGAGGTGTTTTTTGAGCCTGGTGGCAGATTTATTGCCTTTGCGCTGTTATTGTGGTGTAAGAGCTGAAAAGTGTCTGTCTGATCCTGTCACTAAAATATGTCAGATGTTTTTCCTTCGTCTTTTTAAGGTGTCTGTTGATTGTAACCCACTGGCTGTATAAAGTTCAGGATCGCAGATGACAGATGAAGCGCTCGCCTCGTGTACGTTTGCTGTTTGTAGTATGATTTTAAAATGCGGCGTTCGACATTCTACATAAGCCCCGCCCCTTGTTCATTTATTGGATATTTTGACTAATTTGATTATGCGTTCAGCTACCAATAAGAGTATAATAAATGCTTCCACAGTTAAATCCATTTAAAATCCATTTTCCTCCCACATCAGTGATCAGAAATGTTAAAATTGTCGTCAAATTCGGGTTTGGTCTGCGTGAACAATCTTTGTGAGGCTCGCCTACGTCCATCCTTGAGCTTTTCCTGCGAACTGTCAACTAACAAAATACAAAATGAAACCTCTCTCCCTCCCTCCCGCACTCCCTCTCTCTCTCTTCCTTTCCAGAGTATCCTCTTTTCTCACACTAAATTTAGGTCACAGCTGTAAAGACAATGAGGCTGATTTGAGTATTTCTCTAGTACTTCCTCTGATGTTTGGTTTTTGTCAGCAAAGACTCAAATAGACACGTTTGCATTTGATGCTTTTATCGTAGCGTATCGCTCTCAGAGTACAGTTGGGTAGTTTCTCAGTAGTGATATTGTGTCTGTTTGTCTCCTCTCAGGTAAAGAGAAACCCCAGAGCTGTGGAATTAAAGCCTTTTACCCATAATCCATCTGACCTGGGTTTGCTATTCCCCCACCGCAAACCTTAAATCAATCTACAAATTCAGCTCCATGTCCCTGCTCATAAAAGACTCTCCTTTCGCGTTCAAAAAAAAATGAGGAGAAAAGAATGGGAGAAGAAAAAAAAAACAGCCGTGTAGGAAAGCAGGGACCTTATATAAAGGGCATGGTCTGCGTCCATGCCAGAAAAGCCTGATTTCCTTTTGCAGTGCGGCCATACATCAGAGGCCCTCCCAGCTGGACTGTCACACTCTGACAGAATGACATGTGTCATTTATCAAAGGGGCCAGAGCTTGGGAAAACTCATATGACAAAGCCTGGGAGAGTTCATTCCCCCTTATCCACAACACACACACACACACACACACACACACACATACGCACACACACATATAATCCATCTCTCTCGTTCTTTCACTCTCTCACACACACAATTCCCTCCCACCTTTTCGGCGCTCGCCTGTTGCCAAAAAATGGGTCTGTAATATTTCTGTCATCTACACACCAACTTGCTGTTCTTTTCCCCTTTCTCTCTCTCGCTCTCTTTCAAAGTTTTAGCCGTGTGTTATTCTTCTCGAAAGCTGTTTTGCAAGTAGCAACCCTTCATCCGCATAATTCCTGCGTTAATTACAGAATCGTGTGTATTTGAAGTGATTAAACCCGGCGTAATGAAGCTGAAGATCTCAGATATCCTATATTGCGCGAGCGTTGCTCTGCTGGAATCCATTCATCATTTCGAGCAAACTTCATTCTTAAGTCTACTTGCACCAGCTGAGAGAGAGAGCGGGAAGGAGAGGGGTCAAATATAGTTCACACCGCTGTGTACTACTCTACAGGGCACATTCACCCATCACTCAAAATGTGCTTTCTGTCTCTCACTCTGAGGGGCGGGAATAGATGAATTCCACAGACTCTCAGCTCTGGGTTCCAGCGCTGCGCGGCCGACCTTCGACCCCTTAAACGAGCTCTGAATATGTGGTGTGTAATGATCCTCGCGCTGTAAACATTTAATGACGCAGAGACTGTCATGGGAATCTTCACATTCCCCACACAGAGAACGGCAAGATCCTGTTTGTGAGTTTACGAAGTATGACTCTTTGTACAAATCTTTGCTCTGAGCATGAGTCTTTGTGCCAAGTACCAATCTGAATTGGTTCTGAATTAGACACATTCTTGATAACAAAGTGTTGATAACAAACATCTTGATAACAAAGTGTTGCAGTCATGTCAGTTGAAGTCGAATCTGGTTCACTCTCAGTATGAATCTTCTGCTCTGATCAAAAGATTCATACTCTGAGCAAAAGATTCACAATCAAAGCAGACAACTGATACTCAGAGTACACTGAGTCATGCTTCTTATGTGAGGTTGAATCCAGCTCACTTTCAGTACGAATCTTCTGCCCTAACGATTCATGCTGTGATCAAAAGATTCATACTCTGAGTATCAGTTGTCTGCGCTGATTGTGAATCTTTTGCTCTGAGTACAAATATGATACAGTGAGCCATGTGAGATTGAATCTGGCTCACTCTCAGTACCAATCTTCCGCCTTAAGAAACGATTCATACTCTGATCAAAAGATTCATACTCCGAGTACCAGTTGTCTGCTTTGATTGTAAATCTTTTGCTTAGAATACAAACCTGACACTTATGTGGTTCAATCTGGCTTCCTCTCAGTACATATCTTCTCCTTTTTGCTCTGAGCAGAGATTCATGCTCTGAGAAGATTTCTAACCATCCTTTAAAGACATGTCCTTACTATTATCCTTACTATTAAATGTAAACATCAATAAAACAACAAAGTGTTGGAGTTAGCAGATAAAAAGAAAGTCGGTTGGCAGATTGAGTCATCCTGCTTATGTAGGTGATTACAAATTTTCTCCTCTAATGATTCATGCTCTGCTACCAGTTGTCTGGTTTGATTGTGAATCTTTTGCTAATTTGATACATTGGGCCATGTTTGTTTAGATGAGGTTGAATCTGGCTCACTCTCAGTACGAATCTTCTACTTTGAGAAACAATTCATACTCTGAGCAGAAGATTTACAAAGTAGAAGATTCGTACTGAGAGTGAGTCAGATTGAACCCCACATTAGTATCAGATTTGTACTCTGATCAAAAGATTCATACTTGGAGTAGGTGTCTGCTATGAGTACAAATCTGATACGTATGTGGGGTTCAATCTGGCTTGCTCTCAGTACAAATCTTCTGCTCTGTGCTCTAAGCTGAGATTCATGCTCTGAGGACAAGATTTCTACTATTATCAGTACCAGTTTTCTTCTCCAAGTATGAATCTTCTGCTTGGAGGCAACTATTTGAGTTCAAAGCATTAGTCTTTTTATGAGTGTGCTCTGAGCATGAATTTGTCAAATACAGATCTCTGTTCTGAATTAGACACATCCTTAGTATGTAAACGTCAATAAAACAACAAAATGTTGAAGTTGGCAGAGTACCAGTCTTCTGAACCTTCTGCTTGGAAGCAACTATTTGAGCTCAAAGCATTAGTCTTTGTATGAGTGTGAGTTTTTGTACAAATCTGCTCTGAGCATGAATCTTTGTACAAGTTCCAGTCTTTGTTCTGAATTGGACACGTCCTTATTATTAAGTGTGAACATCAATAACACAAAGTGTTGGAGTTGGCAGGTAAAGAAGTTGGATGGCAAATTCAGCCATCCTGCTTATGTAGGTGATGCGAAGTTGAATATGCCTCACTTTCAGTTCAAATCTTCTGCTCTGAGAAACAGCTCATACTATGAGCAAAAGATTTACAATCAAAGCAGACAGGTACTCAGGTGCTCTGAGTATGAATCTTTTGATCAGAGTACAACTCCGATACATTGAGCCATGTTTCTTACGTTTGGTTAAATCTGCCCTGTGCTCTGAGCAGTGATTCATGCTCTGAGGAAAATATTTCTACTCAGAGTACCAGTCTTCTGCTCCAAGTATGAATCTTCCACTTTGAGTTAAATCTGGCTGGCTCTCAGTTTGAATCTTCTGCTTTGAAGCAACTATTTGTCGAGTACATTTTGTCAATATTTGTCAATGAAACAACAAAGTTGGTTGGCAAATTGAGCCATCCTCTTAATGTAGCTAATGTGAAGTTGAATTTGGCTCTCTCTCAGTTCAAATCTTCTGATTTGTGTTCAGAGTAAATGGCAGTTTTGTGCTGTGAACAAAAGATTCATATGCAAATGACGAGTGTGAATCTTTGGCTTGGAGTACAAATCTTTTAATACTTTGAACCATGTCACTTTTTTGAGTGATAAAGTGTCAAATCTAGCTCACTCGTAGTACTAATTTTATGCTCTGAACAAACTGTCTTTTCCTCAGAGCAAAAGATTCATACTTAGATTACCAGTCTTCTGCTCCAAGTATGAATCTTCTGCTTTGAGTCAAATTTGGCTCGCTCTCTGTATGAATCTTCTGCTTGGAGACAACTGTTTGAGCTCAAAGCATTAAGTCTTTGTATGAGTGTGAGTTTTCTTACAAATCTTTGCTCTGAGCATGAATCTTTACTATTAAATGTAAACATCAATAAAATATAGTTGATGAGAGTTGGCAGATAAAAAACGTCAGTTGGCAAATCAAGCCATCCTGCTTGTGTAGGTGATGCAAAGTCAAATCTGGCTCACTCTTAGTATGAATTTTCTGCTCTGAGAAACGATTCATACTCAGTAACAGTTGTCTGCTTTGTTTGTGAATCGCTTGCTCAGAGTACAACTCTTGATACATTTAGTCATGTTTGTTATGTGAGGTTGAATCTGGCTCACTCTCAGTTCTGCGCTGTTCTCTGAGCAGGGATTCATTCCCTGAGGAGAAGATTTCTACTCAGAGTACCAGTCTTCTGCTCTAAGTATGAATCTTCTGCTTTGAGTCAAATCTGGCTCATTCTCGGTATGAATCTTCTGCTTAGAGACAACTATTTGAGCTCAAAGCACTCATCTTTGTATGACTGTGAGTTTCGTACGTATTTTTGCTCTGAGCATGAATCTTTGTGTCGAGTACCAATCTTTGTTCTGAATTAGACACATTCTTTTTATTAAATGTAAACATCAATAAAACAAAGTGTTGGAGTTGGCAGATAAAAGTTGGTTGGCAAATTGAGCCATCCTGCTGCTTATGTAGGTGATGTGAAATTGAATTTGGCTCACACTCAGTTCAAATCTTCTGCTCTGAGCAAATGATTTGTGCTCGGATTGAATGGCAGTTTTGTGCTGTGAGCAAAAGATTCATATGCAAATAGCTTGGAGTACAAATCTTTTGATACATTGAGCCATGTTGCCTTTTTGAGTGATGAAATGTCAAATCTGGCCTGTTCATAGTACTAATCTTCTGCTCTGAACAAACTGTCTCTTTTCCTCAGAGCAAAAGATTCATACTCTGAGTATGAATCTTCTGCTTTAAATGTGAATCTTTTGCTTAGGGTGCAAATCTTTTACATTTATATATTAAGCCATAGTGTGAAAACGAATGTGGCCTGCGCCATTCCCCGTTCTTTTCGTCATCCGTCCCGAGTACGAATCTTCATTCCAAGTACGAATTAGTTAGAACTAATTAGTTCGTTCAGATACTTCATTCGCAGGTCGTTTTGTGAGCTCTTTTTCCTCAGGATATGAAAATTATGAATAAAAGATGGGAAGAACAAGATTAAATGAATAAAAATCTGTATCGGTACGTGGTGCCGTACAACGTCATCTTTCCTTTAGGAGGAATTCTCTCTCTCTCTCTCTCTCTCTCTCTCTCTCTCTCTCTCTCTCTCTCTCTCTCTCTCTCTCTCTCTCAGCAGGTTGCCGCTCTTCCTTTCACAAATTCTCTTTTCTCTCTCTCTCCCCTCCACTTCTCCTCACGTTCCCCTCCCTCCCTCCATCTCTCCCTCCCTCGCGGTGGCGGGGCAGGCCTTTTCATTTGTCTTCATAAGCCTAATTTATTTTTGCAGCCAGATGTGAGCTGACAGGCATCAGTCAGTGGGGCCGCTGGTCCCCCCCCCACCATTCTCAGGTCAGCAAAGCAGTCACGTCTCTCCGTTTGACTGAGTCCCCCATCAACATTACACAAGATGGATGTGTCTTTAAAGGCCAGATTGATTGTGGATATCGGAGTTATGGCATCATTTATCATGGTGAATATTATTTAGGTGCAGGGGAAGAACAAGAGTGAGGAGATGGGGGGGACGGCGTATTGTTAGAGGGCAATTGGAAGGCTGTGAAAGTTTAATTGTGTGTGTGTGTGTGTGTGTGTGTGTGTGTGTGTGTGTGTGTGTGTGTGTGTGTGTGTGTGTGTGTGTGAGAGAGAGAGCGGAAGGAGAGGTCGTTTGTTTCTGGAAGGTTTAGCGAGTTTTGCTATGCTTTCGCTTCTGCCTGGGAATATCATGTTGTGTTGAGGGATGAGCTTTTTGCACTTTTTTTTCCTCTCTCTCTCTCTCTCTCTCTTTCTCTCTCTCTCCCACTCGCTCACTCTCTCTGTCTCTGATGTGTTGTTATTGATTGTGTGTGATGTGGGCCTCTGTGTGATTTAGTGCTCCTCTCAGGACCCTCCATACACTCGGCTCCTCTCTCAGCCCACTTTCACGCCCGTCACAGAAGCTTCTGGAAAAAAAAAAGAAAGAGTCTCCAGCTCTTTGTGTGGCTGGGCCCAGGGTCAGAGAAGAGTGTTCAGGACACCAAGCAACAAATTTATCATTTTCCGTCCCTCAGCTTCAGTCTCTCAATGTGTCCAAGCTGAGGTGAGGCTTATTGTTAGATACAGCAATACGTTTTCCTTTCTGCTTTTATCTAGTCATCTTTCATCTCTCTTTAGGAAGGTGTGCTGTTCTATAAGACACACAACTTCCTTATTGTGGAGTGTGAACAATATAGAACAGTTGTAGCAGATGGCACATTGAGCCATGGTGCTCATGTCGGCGACACAGGTTCAGATCTTGTCCTTTTTTTAATCCTGTTTGATCATTTTTTTCCCAACTCTACTATTTGTTTATTTATTTGTAACATTTTTTCTATTTTAGTAAACTGGTATATTATAGTGTGTTTTGATGATGATGATGATGATGATGATGATGATTATTAATTTGTCATTTGACTGATTCGGATCCACCATATCTTAAATTATCATTGTCTATTTTTACTATTTATTATTACATTTTTTTTTATTTTACAACTTTTTAAATAATTTTACAAAATTAGTATAATTCAGTATTTTTTCTGGTGATCTTAATTTATTATTATTTTTATTATTTATTGTCTTTTTATGATCCGTTTCTGCAATTTTAAAATTAGTTTACGTATTAATTGTTTAATTGTTACGTATTAATACATTTTATTATTATTATGGCCCTTTTCCACAATTTTTTTCTTATTTCTACTGTATTTTTTTCAACTTTATATATAAATGTCATTAGAAGTTTAAAGCTTTTTGATTTGACAAAATTAGTATTAATTCACTGTTGTTACTTAATAATATACTATTATTACTATTATTATTTATTTATTTGACCTTTTATGGTCTTTTTTTTGCATTCATTTGTCTTATCTACTGTTTTTTTCACATTTGTATAATTTAGCATTTTTGTATTGTTGTAGTTACTTATTGAAACTATTATTCTTATTATTATCATCATCCTTTTATGGTCCTTTTTCACAAATTATTTTTTGTCTTATCTGTACATTGTCCACTTTTTTTAATTTCTCTGGAAGTTTTGATTTTACAAAATTTGTGTAATTCATTTTTCTATTAATGTTGTTGTTGCTGTTACGTAGTAATAATAATAATGTGTTATTACTATTATTATTGTACACTTGCCAGATCCATTTATCAAGTGATTTAAAGTGCATTCACGGGATGCATTTTAATATCTTTAATATGTTATTCCCTATTTTCTATTCATTTAAAATACATTTTTGTGTGTGTGTCTTTGTGTGTGTGTGTGTGTGTATTTTGGCACAACAAATACCTTGACTGGTCCATCCATATTTTCCCTGCCTACCACACTGATGTCATTGACTCAGGAGCCAGTAGCTGCCCCTGAGCAGACCAAGGGCAAACGCAACACCAACAAGCCTTTCTCAGACCAGGCATGAATTGAACAAGCAAGAGAATATGGATGACATCAGACACTTATTTCTTTTAGCCGTTTCGGCAGCAAAGTGTAGACAGTAGATGGAAGAGCAGAGCAGCCCATTTTATGGGACGGTATGGAGGATTATTTACGACACCAGCCCCTTTTTTCCCCCGACGTGGAGATGCTCTTTGGAGCGCAACCTGATATCCAGTAGTAACAGTCTTCAGGTCTTCAGAGAGCTGCTAAAGTTTACAGTGATCTGACCCTCAGGGGCCTCCATCACAGATCATATAAAACAGGAAATCAGGAATAATGTTTTTAATTCTGAGCTCCTATAGCATTACAGGATGTCAAAAGGCAACGTTCCAGAGCCTCTCCAGTGAACACTGACTGCCCATATTTGTCTGTATCGTACAGGTTTTCAGTGGTTTTGCAGTGTGTGTATATACGTGTGCGTCCGGGGATCTCCGCCAAACGGCTGCTGCCCATATTTGTCTCTCGCATGTGCAGGGTTTCCCGGTCAGGGAAGGGTCAGGCTCTGGGAATGTATGTGTGTGTTAGCTGAGGGGTGGGATGACGGCACTGGCACATTTGATTGATGGGTAATTGTGCAACCAGACTCAGCTAGACTGAACTGGTGAGGTCACGGCCCAAGAGAGGAGGTGCTTTTTGTCCTTCTCGCTTTTTCTTGTCCCGCTCTGTGACGTCTTGCCATTTTCTTTGTTTTTATTAAATACTCGTAGTTCTTTCTTTCCTTCTTTCTTTCGGCTGACCATCTTCTTTTTCCCTCCTCCCCTTTACTGTTTTCTTTGTCCCTCTTCCCAGGATTCCTCCTGTAGATTTTTTTTTTTTTTTTTCCTTTTACGTGAATTATTTTCTGCAGTCGCATGTTGATTACGGCCATTCATCAGAAGTGTCCTTTTTCAAGAAACTTTTTCGACAAAGTGCTCTCATCGCAATCACTTTTGTTATGGTTTAGACCTTAATCTATGATCTGCTATCAAACCCTGTTTGTACTTTGCTGCAGTCATATTTTACCCCTCCGAGTTAGGAACTTATCAAGCTGAGCGATTGCTGGACGTTCTCCTTGCCGCGCTCACAGGTGCCGAACGGAGCCTTGCTTCACGGCTGTTTTTCCTCTGATTCACTCCAGATTAGATTACAAACAACCCACCTCTCACCAAACAGCTGCATTTCAGTCACAGATTTGACAGGAAGTCTTTAGCCCATGATAAATAGGACATCAACCACAAACGTGTATCGCATTCCAGCTAAATTCAATTTCTCTTTTGCTACTTTTAGAAATAGGAAAAGTCACCGGTGAGATTCGAACTCAAATTTCTGATGTGAGAACCAGGGCTCAATCTGTCGCAAACCACTCACCCACAGCTCTGACGTAAAGTTTGTTTTTTAGATGCTCATGTTTCCTCAACAGCGTTTGGTGTTGACGTCTGAGAGTATTCAGAGCTGAAGCTCTCAGCGCTCTGACAGGAATGAGGGAGGAAGAGTATGAGGTGGAAGACAGGAGCGTGTTGATGAGGGTCGCACTGCGTTCGTACTGCAGGCTCTACTGTTTTTCATCTTTTCTCTTTCAGAGCAGCCTGATTTATGGTAATTATCCATATTTAGGATCATCTATCAACTGGTAGTTGCTAGGCAATGGGAGCAGCTGCTGTGTGTGTGTGTGTGTGTGTGTATGTGTGTTTGGGCTGGCGAGTTTTCTGTCAGGTACTCGGCTCAGGTGATGGCCTAGTGGAGAGACTGTGCTGAGGGATTTAAAGAGACAAAAAAACAGCACACAATTCCTTCCTTCATCCTCGTTTTCTCGCTCTCTCTCTCTCCCGCTCTCAGTTTCCTTCATAGCTCCCTCCGCATGGGGGTTCTCTGTCTGTTCTGACATTGTTGTGTCTCTGAGCACCAGGGTGGATGGCGTGTTATCTGTTTCTCTGCGAGGGCACGGCGTAGGGGAGACGCTGGATACGGGCGGCGTGTTTGGACTCCAAACCTCCGGGTTTAGCTCAGGATTAGGGAACCTGTGTGACCGAACGCGAGAACTGTTTCCCCCATAAAGGGCCAGATGGGGACGAGACTGCAGTGCTTAGGATATAATGGCCATTGTCTCACGGCTGGGCTGTTCCTCTGACAACGGCGAAAGGTGATTTATTGACTGCGCCTGACGGCACAACGGCCCGCTACGACCGAACCTGGATAGAGAGAAAAAAAGAGAGAAAGCAAGTAGTATATAGAAACTGAAAAAGCTCTGCAATGCAGGAACAAGCAGCAGGAGATTGAGGATAAACAAACCATATGAAATATTTGTGTTTATTTTACAGCTGAAGAGATTATTAGAGACAGCTGCATGGATGGTTGGAAAATCACTTATTGAAGTCATTATTGATTGCAGCGCACATGCAGGCTTATTTTCTTCTTCTCCCCCCTCAGATACCAGGATCAAGCCGAACCCCTGGAAATCAGGCCTGTTGTATTCGTTCTTCTCTCGTCTGACTGTGTTCATTCCTCTCTCAGCTGACTGCTAGCGTAGCTCTTCACCTCGGTTCAAGCGAATCGCGAGTCCTGCTTATCGAAAACACATTTTAATTATGTGTGCGGATGGGATGTACTAACAATAAAACGAAATGTCTGTTTACAAACATTAATTTACCTCAATTTCATTAATTTTCCGAACCATTCAAATATTTGATTTGATATCTACTTTGAATTGCGACCGAAACACACGTGTGTATCAGATGCGTGTCGCACGCAAACACTCTATCAACAGCGCTAATTACAAGAAGGTAATTATTTGTGGAAGTATTCAGGTGAAGATTGAGGCACCTTCAATTACTCAGCAATCATGAGTGCTGTTTAATTAGCTAACATGCACTCGTTTAGCCTCTCCTTGTTTACTCGGCTCTCCGTAATTCACTGTGTGGAGCTCGCGCAATAACAACATGCAGCACAGCTGCTTCACTCAGACTGGAAACGTCTTGGGGTGATTCTTCACTTAGGGGAACTTTTCTGTCCCCTAGGATGAATGTAAAGAAAAAACAATTATTCTAGTTCTAATAAAGGATATGTTACAGTAGCTTTCAAAGCTTTTTTTTTTGTGCGTATTATAGCTTTTTCCTTATTTTTGAGAATAAATAATTTCCTAGAATTTAATTATTTAGGCTTTTATTTAAATATTCTATTATTTTTTAATTTTGAGTGTTTTAGCTTATAGTATTAGTGTTACAGTCAGGAAAATATTACTGTGCACTTTTATAAAGAACTTAATATTTTTAAGTTCACTTGGGGAGCATGTCTACTACAGTAAAACAGTAAAAAATCTCTTTATTTTTTGTAAATATGATTCTTTGTTTTGCATTATGATCTATGACTAGCTTTTTAGGCATCATTACCAAATAGGTTAAGATTTTTTTGATCAAAAAAATATTTTATGTATTTTTATGTACGATTAATACATGGAGACAAAAAAAAAACAATTTTCAGATGTTATTGTTTAGAATAAAGAATTATGTAGGCAATTGTTCTATCCTAACTGAAGTATCACCCTTTAATTGACAAAGCTGATTTTATTTTTTATTTTTTTAATCAGGGGTGTTTTTTAATATTTAGTTTCCATATTTTGTACTTTGCAAACATCTTTTTTTAAGATTAAGCTTTATCTCTGGCCTAGTGAGGGTGTTACAAGAAAGCGTGCTAGTTTGTGTTATCCACTTTTCTAGGCCTGTGTAATTTTGTTTAATCTTGACTTAGAGTCAAGTATTAAATAAATGTAAACTGCAAATTAATTTTTTTGGTTTCTCTTCCAGCTGTATTTAAGTAGCCAAGCAGAAGTTTTTACTTAAACAAAAAAAAAAAAAAAAAATTTATGTTGTATATTTTTGTGTACGATTAATACATAGAATTATTTCCTAACTGAAGAATCACCCTTTACTTGCCAAAGCTGGATTTGTTTTAATCAGAGTTTTATTTTTTTAATGTTCAGTTTTAATATGTTGTACTTTTCAAACATCTGAAGGAGATACGTTTTAAAAGTGTATTTTGTTTCATTAATAGTTACCATATAATGTGCTTAGTTTGCTTTTTTAAGATGTAAAATTAAATATCTCTAGCTATATCTCTGGCCTAGTGAGGGTGTTACAGTAAAGTCTGCTAGTTTATGCTATCCACTTTTCTAGGCTGTTGTAATTTCGTTTAATCTTGATTTAGAGTCAAGTGTTAAATAAATGTAAACTGCAAATTTCTTTTTTGGTTTCTCTTCCAGCTGTATTTAAGTAGCCAAGCAAACGTTAGCTGCTCGCCTGCGCTTCCTCTCCTTAAAATATGTCTGACCTCACCGTACTCTTGCAGGGTGGATTACCTAAGTAAAGTAAATTGCTGTTAATAATCCGTTAATTGAGCCCTTTCATTATTCAGCAAGCATTTTGATATCAGTGTTCAGCAGTCTTGGGGGATGACGGGACGTGAGCGCCTTGTTGTGGTTCGTGCGGCCGTGAGACCTCCATTCACAGGCTGCTCTGAATGAGGACGTAACGGCGGCTAAAGGAGACAGACCCCGTCTCACTCCCCCGGTGCTGCTGTCACCTCTGCTTTGCTCTTCCCTCCCTATTGTTTGAAGCTAATGTAAAACGCACTGTCTATATGACCCATTTTAGCAGCCCATTAGCATAATTTGGCTGTCGCATGGCCACCGAGTTAATGTACTTGCAAATGACAGGGAAAGTGTGTTATACGACCTTAGGGTTTTTAAAAATTAAATGACAAAGTAGGCCGCACTTTGCATAAGTATGGACTTGACATTGGAGCGTGTGTGTGCGCGTCTGTGTGTGTTAGCATCTGACTGAGTGAGTGAGTGATATTGTAGTGTGTCAGTGCAAGGTGAGGTGAAAGCATTTACACAGTGGTATTTTAGTTTGTTCATCTACTTAACAATCTGATTTTTTTTATATATTTTTGAAAGAGATACAGAAACCATTAGTCAAATTTGATATTTTAGCATTTTTAATGGCTCATGGACTTGCGAACACCATTAATAAAGGGTTATTATACTTAACTGAAACTGAAACCATTTAAAAATATTTTCATTGTTTTAAATAAAATAAATGTTAACTGAAAGAAAATTTTAAAAAGTTTTATTTCAACTGGTTGCCAAGGCAGTTGTCATTTTAATGTAGTTTTGACTTTTTTTTTTTTTTTTTTTTTTTTTTTTTTTTTTTTTACAAACAAGTACAAATACACAACAAAAATTTTAAAATATATGTGACCCTGGACCACAAAACCAGTTATAAGGGTAAAGTTTTATACATCATCTGAAAGCTAAATAAATGAGCTTTCTCATTGGCCAAGATACGACTATTTGAAAATCTGGAATCTGAGGATGTCGGAAAATCAGAATATTGAGAAAATCGCCTTTAAAGTTGTCAAAATGAAGTTCTTAGCAATGCATATTACTAATCAAAAATTATATTTTGATACATTTACGAAATATCTTCATGGAACATGATCTTTACTTGATTTCCTAATGATTTTTGGTGTAAAAGATTTTTTTTTAAATTTTGACACATACTATGTAATTAGACACATGCTACTTAAAACTGGTTTTGTGGTCGAGGGTCACACATTGTTTTTTTATTATTTTATATTTCACACCAAATATTCTAAAATGGAGTAAAAATTAAATAAAGTGTAATCACTAGGGAATTAAATGCAATCTGAAGTAATAACTTTGGAATCATTATATATTAGTCATCCGTGCACAATTATCACGCCATTTATTCCTGTTTCTGTTTGATGTAATTCTCCGTATTTTTAATGGCTCGGTCTGTTGCCCTAGTTCTATACCTCCATCTATACTCGTCCGCAAGTATCTAAAGCGAAAAGATGAATTTGGAGAGCAGAATGGAATGCCACACCAGTTCTTCAGGGGCCTGAAGCTATTCCACCATATGGTGGCCTATTCCACACGGAGGATGGTGGGAGGGGGCTGGGCCAGCCTTTTACAAGAGATGCTTAAAGAGGCAAAGCAGATATTAATTCAGAGAGCCTACTCCAGAGTGTCCGCAGGAGCACAAATCACTGTCAGCGGATACGGAGAGGTGGGCAGGGTCCGTGTAAAACGCCCGTCTGCACTTCAAAGCCTTCTTTTGTTTAGTCTGTAATAAAGTTAGATGTGTCTCGCAGAGAAAAGGGACGAAAAAAGCCTGGAGACAGAGCACAAAGGAAGTCCTCAAAGAGGACGATTGTGTGGAAGATGGTGAAAAATGTGAAGGCTTTTCTCCCCTTGTAGGTTCACATTGGGCTAGAGAGAGAGAGAGACAGAGTGGGGGTCAGATCTACAAGCCAAACCCCCCTCAGAAATCTGTCCATCTCCACAGTGCCCTTATTACTTTGAACAGCAGCCATCAATCAACGTGCGTCCGCAGAATAGAAACAACGATCATTATTCACAGTTCAGAATAAACCGAATAAAGGAAGTAAGTGCAAGAAAGGTTTACAGGCAGGGTCCAAAATGAACACTTGCCAAGTGACAAATGGGAGTAAGAACTGGCATCGGAGATGAATTAAAAGAAAGTTAATTGCATGGAAATGCAACATAATACACGGCTTAAATCGTGAGAAAGATAATCTGACCCTCGCTGATGAAGTAAAATGAGTGGTTAGATTTCTTAGGTTCCAGTTGAATCAAAGAAAACATCAGTCCTGACCTTTACCTTACTAAAGTTTAAAAGTTTATTTTTTTTACTCAGTGTTTTGCGAATCATATGGAATATATAATAAATAAATAAATTAGAAACATATGTGACTCTGGATTACAAAACTAGTCATAAGGGTAAATTTTTTTTTTGAGATTGTGATTTATACATCATATGAAAGCTGAGTAAATTAAGCTTTCCATTAATGGAAATACAACTATTTGAAAATCTGGAATCTGACGGTGCAAAAAATATTGAGAATATTGCCTTAAGGTTCTTAGCAATGCATATTACTAATCAAATATTACGTTTTGATATATTTATGGTAGAAAATGTATAAAATGACTTCATGGAACGTGATCTTTACCTAATACCCTAATGATTTTTGGCATTAAAAGAAAAAAATCTATATTTTTGACCCACTATTGCTACAAATATACCTGTGCTACTTAAGACTGGTTTTGTGGTCCAAAATCACATATTAAAATGTAAGTTACGTAACAACCTGTGTAGTTTGTCACTAATATGCAATAATTTCTGCATTATGCAGTCAATGAATCTATTAGAGACCTATGAGGATGCAAGTTATGTAATAACCTGCAACGTTGGTCGCTAATATGCAATAATTTCCGCATTATGCAGTCAAATGAATATATTAGAAACATACACGAGAATGCAAGTTACATAACTAATATGCAAGAGAAAAAACTAAACACTGTTTTGATAAATATACACTTTGAATAAAAAATAATGTTCACTTTGGACTCTTGTAACTTGTCTGAGAAACCGCCACAAATCAGTACACCTACACAACATATTGTCTATCTCTGTTTACTTTGGTAAATTTAGATTTTCTTCTTCTGATATGTAGTAACACATACATTCTGCATTCATTTCTAGAAAACTGCGCACTTGCCGTAGCCAGTTTCGCAGACAGCCCTGCCAGATTGCAGCAGGCCATAAGTGGACCGGGGCAGACAGCATCATGCTACCGAAGCCTTGTTTTAACTGCCCTGGAAAAAGGGGAGAGGGAGAGAGAAAGAGAGATTGCTGCATTCTCACTGACATGCAGAGCATTACCATAATTGGCTTTTCTACATGATAGGACAGAGGAAATAATAATGTCATTTTATTTACAGCCTTCAGTGTCCTGCCCCCTCTCCCCCTCCTCCTCTTCTCTTTCTCTCTCCATCTCTCTCCCTGTCTGCCTTCAGCGTGCTGCGTAGGTCAAAAGACATGGTTTGATCAGCCCTGTCCAAAGGCATCAAAGTTGAGTGGCATGTAATGGAGACCCAGTGACAAACCACATCGGCCAGCCAAATAAGACTTGCCAGTTTTCCCATTAAAATGTCGGGTAAACGGCGCGGCTTTCCTCTGCACACTCCAAAACCACTCTGACCGGCTAAATCAGCCGACTGAGGGAAGGCAGAATTGGACATTAGTAGTGCAAATGACTGTAGTGATTGCCCCCTCTCCTCCTCGATAAAATAAATAAATAAGAGGAAGGAGGCGGGGGAGAAAGGGAGAGAGGCATCGGTGGGCCGCGAAAGTGACAGTCCAGGAAGGAGAGGCCTTCGGCATCTGCGCTCTGTCCGCGAGCGTTCTCGTTCCCCTCTTCGAGTTTGAACACTTAGGCCTGGCACGTTTCAAGCGCACCAGCCAGCTTATTCGTCCAAAGCAGGCATCATAAGCCTTGTAAGTTTATGTGGCTTAGTGGTTAGCATTGTGCTCTGGCGAGCATATGAGAAATTTGGGTTCGAATCCAGCCTGCGCCTCGTGTATTCTAGATCTCGATGTCGTCTAGAGTCACGGCTTGCTAATTCTCGGCTGTTGGGCAACTGCATGCGGATCTCACCGCTCGAGTGCTCGTATGTGGGCGGTGTTTCGAAGAGCTGGCACTGGCTGTGTTTGTGTGTGCGGTGTCATGGGTGTCTATAGCAAGGAGGTTCACTCTGCGGCTGATCTTTGTTGGCTGAGACGGTGAGCTCTGCTCGTGTGCGTGTGTGTGTATGTCCCGCTCATGTCCCGTTGCTGTGTCACCTGTCTAAACTCAGTGAGATCTCAGCAGCCACAGTGACAGCTCCACTCTGGACACAGATGGCCACGCTCTCCTGCACAACACACATACGCGCACACACCTCACATCTCGCACACCTCATACATGCACACGAGCACAAGGCCCCGGTGCTCTGGCTGATCGTTTTAGATGTTGGTGGGCACTCAAGAACATACACACCTTTGTTCTGTCTGTCCATACTGGGGTGTTGCGTTTGAGAGAACACACGCAAGCACAGGGACGTTAGAATGATTTTAGAATTGTGTGGGGTGGGAGGGTGCACATTCTGAATATTATCTGGCTCATGAATATTAATTAGATGGGATAATTCTTGTCAAATAGTTTTAAATGATTAACTGAAATGGATGTAAGTGGCTGCCATAATGGGAAGAATACAACAAAGCAGGTAGCAGGTGTCTCTATAGTTTTTTTTTTTTTTTTTTTTTTTACTTGCAAGTGTGTGTATGTTTATTTAGAAAATATGTATGTTAAATGTAATACATGTACAGACAGGCAGTGTCTAAAAAATTCACAGTACCAAAATTAAAAAAGCAAATATGTGACCCTGGACCACAAAACCAGTCATATGGGTCAATTTTTGAAATTGAGATTTATATATCAAGTTGAATAAATAAACTTTCAATTGATTTATGGTTTGTTAGTATAGGACAATATTTGGCTGAGATATGACTATTTGAAAAATGTGAAATTTGGTGCAAAAAATTTAATATTGAGAAAATCACCTTTAAAGCTGACGAAATTAAGTTTTTAGCCATGCATATTGTTAATCAAAAATTAAGTTTTGATATATTTACAGTTTTTACAGAATTTACAAAATATATTCAGAAAAATCGATTGCTACAAATATACCTGTGCTACTTATGACTGGTTTTGTGGTCCAGAGTCACATATTACAAAATATGGCATAAAAAGCATATAAATCACTCGTATTTCTAAAGTAAAACTGTCCAACATCGACGCCAGCAGATAAAGTTACAACAGGAGTCTGCATTTCTCTCACCTCCCCTGAGCCCATGAAGTTTTAACAGACCCCCTTAAGTGTGTGTTGGGGTTGGTAGGGGGTAATTGAGAATGAATAGGGGAAAGTCACATGAGAGGAGGCAGTGCCTCCATTGCAATATGATTGGATATGACTGGTTATAATCGGCTGTGATTGGTTCATTCAATAAATCCCGCCTCTTGTGTTTGTGCACGTTTTGCTTTTGCAGATCAGTCTGAATGAACAATATAATGGTGTTAATGTGAAGACTAATTTAAAAAAGAACTCACACACTTAGATACAACCACTTTGTCACATCAAAATCAAACTTCAAATGGCCTAAAAACATAATCAGTGTGGGGTTTTTTTTGAATTGTTGAAATTAAAGATGCATCTCTGCTCAGTTTATAAATAAAACATATCATTGTTTAAATAAAATGTATTGTTTAAATTGTTACTGCCTTGAGATATTTTGGAATAAATGTAAAATGCTTAAACACTAACTTGATGAGATATATACATGGCCTTAAAAATAGAATATTGATTACACTGTTAACGTCAAAATTCTGGTAGTGCAAGTAAAGTTTAATGTGACTAGGACATGAAGTTCCATTTAATTTAAAAGATGACTTAATTTATAAATGCATATATGTGTAAATTTGTATGTAATATGACAGACATGTGTATATAATTTCTATTTGTAAATTAGGTGTGTACTAGAAACAAATGAATTGGAATTGCAGTTTTGGCCTCCTGAATGTGATTAATTTAGTTGAAAAAGAGTTTCAGGCCTTGTTTTGTATGCTATCCTTGGAAAGTGGCTGCTTCAGTCAGTAAATCAAACTCTCTCTCGTTCCCCGGCGCATCAAAAGCATCGTCTTTTTATAGCAACTATTGATTCGCTTAATTGTGTGTATTCTTAACAAGTTATCTGTGCCGTTTTCTGCCGCCAGTACAATGCGGGCTTATTTTTGACTGACAAACACAACAAGCCCCTCCCCCCCTCCTCTCCTCTTAATCCCTCTCTTATTGTTCGGCGTGATGTTTAAAAGCAGGCCCCCGATAAGAGATGTCAGCAGTCAAACTTCTGATTGGGTTATTAAGTGTGAGCTGTCGTTGCCGTCGTCTGGCGGGTTTCTTTTTTTGACGCAGATGGCAAAAAATTGCCAAGTCGTGTTTGACGGCTTGATGCGAGGACAGTGACATGCCAACGCGCATGCCTGTCAGATGCCACGCGGTGTCAGGGGCTGAGGAGATGCGCTCGATTTAGTGTCAGGTTCTGCCCATCTCTTTGCGAAAAAAGCCTTCTCGTTCCAGCTTTCTTCAGCGCCCCCCGTCTCACTTTTCTCTCTCTCTCGGCCCCTCGATCACTCTCTCTGTAATTACAGCAAAGATGAAAAACTTCTCTCTTTGTTTTAACGTGATAAGCTGTCTTAAATGCTGCAGTGACTTGAGGGAATTATCAGGGCTTCAATCCACTGAACCGTGTTGCGGCGTGAACATTTCTTTTAAAGCGATATTTGGATAAGTGATTTATTTGACACTTCGTAATGTTTATTTCACCAAATCCTTTTCGCTTTACGCCGCCTACTTGATTTCTCCGAGGAATTGACGGATTGAAATCCGTCGGAGAGAGAGCTCGAGGCGGAATCAGCGATTCCTCCGGATCACAAGCCGTCCTTTAAGAGCGGGAACGCCACATACGCCGCGTTCCCAGCTGTTCACGCCCCTACAGCTTCCTCCACGCAGCTGTAAATGGCACCTTACAAACATCAGGTACGGAGTCCGTTCTGATTACGTGTGCTCAGCTGCACGCCGTTTGAAGCTGACAGCACATCTGCTTCAACCACTGAGACGGATCTTGGCATCTCGGACAGACATCTCCTGGTGGCTCGCTGAGATAAAGGAACAACTCTTCAAGCGCTGCCTGTCTCTTTTTCTTCTCTTTACTCCCTCCATCTCCTCTTCTGCTCCCCTCTTTTCCTGCTCTGTCTCTTCCTATTGCCTTCAAAGTTGGGCAGGCTGTTGTTGTGGCTTTTCTTCTCGTGTTGTGTTCAAAATGGCTGATAGTAACAATACCGCTCTCACAAAGCGAACAGGAGGCTTTTTTATAGCTGGACATGCTGTGAAGATGCACACACGCGCTCGCTCGTGCACACACACACACACACACACACACACACAGGCACGCTCGAAAGAGGTACTTTGATGTGTTTCGATGACGGAGAGCTCATTTTGTTTATCTCCCACTGCAGATCGAAACCAGCTGATGAAACAGGAATTTAATCCTACCGCTCCTCATTAAGCACTTGGTCTCATGGACCTTTATTCTCTTTTCATTAAGCGAATTAAACGAGTAGCGTTCTCTCTCTCCCTCTCTCTCGCTCTTTTTGTCTCGCAGCTGTGGGTGCCGACAGTGGGCTATCACTCTGTTTTTTCTGTCATAGCTCTGTCGGCACACAATAGAGTGAAGGAGCTTTTTGTGGCTGAAACATGAAACCTTACATTTGTGAACATTATTGTTCTGTTCCTTTTCCCCCATGTAATACATCTGACAGTACATCTTATTACCACACATTTAGCTGAGGAAAATAAGCATTTTCTGCTGTGTGGCGTAGGCAACATTTTTCAGTATCCTCTTTTTTTTACCTTGAGAAATAAATGTGCACTTAGCAGTAATACGCAGAGCAAAAAAACAGCCGTATTTGCACAAATAAGCATGAATGTGTATTTCTGAAAAACACTCGTGGGCAGATGCTGTTTTCACTAAAAATCAATGCATTAACTGGTTCTTATCAATCCACTGGGACTCTTTTGGTCAAAATATCGACAAGGGAGGAAGACATCGATGCCAATGTTTAGAGAGCGGTGGCGATATAGTACATATAAAGCAATTTAAAAATATAATTTCATTCTGTATGACTTTTTCAAAAGATTATATTTTACAGTTTTTGTCCACATAATGAAAGCCATTTGGCTCCAAAACAACAATGGACACACACAACAAAATGGTTAATGACAATTTGGAAGTAGATTTTGAGACTGACGTGAAAACAAATCCCGCTAAATCCCACAAGCAGGCGTAGTTATCGGTCAATAATGAAATACTGGCTAATTAACCGGCCTATCACTGGAAGGAAGGTGCACTAAAGATGGTTATGCATCCTCCTGTCTTTTCTCTCACTCTCTCTTTTTTCCCCTGTGGCTGCACACACTCTTGACTCCCCGAGAGATAGTACAGCATGGACCATGACAACATGACATGCCATTTCCACTTGCATTTTAGCATGACTCGCTGCGAGAACTTCCATCGCCTCTGCCAACAGCATTGAGGCAAGCTGCACCCCGTGCTGCATCCCTGGCAATAACTCAGACGCAATCTCACACTCAGAGGAGTCTAGCTTGGCTAGTGCATGGGAGAACTGGATCAATGTCACACACAGTCGGTGCCCTCTAACTACAGGGAAAAGGAGGACGAGAGAAAAAGCGAGAGAGAGTAGTCAATATGGTGGTGTTCATATGGAGTTCGTTTTTTGTAAACAAAAGGAGTGGGGGGTACATTGTGTAATATTAGATGTAAATAGATTTAAATGAAGTTTTTTACATTGTTTTTTCTCTTTAGCATGTCCTTTATGAAATTTACCTGTTTTTACAATCTAATACCTTTTTTTTGCTTTAGAGGACTGATTTTCAAAGGAGGACTCTCCTCTGCCCTCTTTACCCTTGCTGAGCTGTTACACAGGATAGCTTTGTTAGTCTCAGCAGTGAAGGGTGCTATCTATCATAGTCAAGATATGGATGTTTGCCACTTTATAATTGCAAACCTGCGTCCTCTGCCAGGACTATTGACAAAAAATCTCTTTAGGATCATTATGTAGGCATGCACACACACGTACACGTGCAGTGATATGTTTTCCACACCCTAAAGTGATTTCACTTATTCAACAGTCTATGTTAAGTTGCACATTTGAGGGGCTCTTTTGTCTCATCATCTGTTTTTTCCCCTCTGTTTTGTTTTCTCAGCCTATGTGCCGGAGGACGAGCTTAAGGCAGCTAAGATCGATGAGGAGCACCTGCAGGACGACGGACTCTCCTTAGACGGTCAGGACGCAGAGTACCTGTGCAATGAAGAAGACGATGGCCGTGAACAGCTGAGCTACCAGAACTCCCCACTCAGCAATGGCACCAACCCAGACGCCGGCTACGCCTCGCCCCTCAGCGACACCAGCGATCACCTGGCTGACTTCAAAAGCACCTCCTCCAAGGAAGGCCAGGATAAAGAGGAGGTTGAAGACATGGACACAGACGCTGGACTGTCTTTGCAGGACAGCCTGGCGCAGATGAAAGCAGTCTATGCAAACCTGATTTCAGATGCTTCCTGGTCAAGTATCACAAAGGACATTATGAAAAGCAAGCAGGTTAGTGCTAGTAGCACTAACAGTACTCCAAGCAGCCACAAGGGGAACAACGGTGTTGCAAACAGCCATGCAAGCAGCGGAGCTAGCAGCAGCAGCAACGCTAGTGCTAGCACGAAGACAAATGTGACGCCAAGCAGCAATTCTACAAAAGCCACCCCATTAAACAATGCCAACAATGGACCCATCAATGGTGCTAACAGTGGTGGTGTTGCATATGACTGGCACCAAGCAGCTCTTGCTAAAACCTTACAGCATACGCCCTACCACCTCATGCCTGAACCAAGTCTCTTCAGCACAGTGCAGCTGTACCGGCAAAACAATAAGCTGTATGGGCCTGTGTTTACGGGCGCCAGCAAGTTCAGATGCAAGGACTGTAGTGCAGCCTATGACACGCTTGTAGGTCTCACGGTGCACATGAACGAAACAGGCCATTACCGTGATGACAACAAGGACAAGGAGGAGGACAGGGGTAAGAAGTGGTCCAAGCCACGGAAACGTTCCTTAATGGAGATGGAGGGCAAAGAAGATGCTCAGAAAGTCCTGAAATGCATGTATTGTGGCCACTCGTTCGAATCCCTGCAGGACTTGAGTGTCCACATGATCAAAACTAAACACTACCAGAAAGTGCCTCTCAAAGAACCAATGCCAGCTCTCGCCTCAAAGCTGGTGCCCTCCACCAAAAAGCGAGCGTTCCAGGAACTCATGTCTCCATGCTCACCTGAGTCACTCTCTAGCACCCCTGGCATTCCACTGGCAGAGACTGCACCCACCAAAGATCAGAAGATTTCCAACCCATACGTCACAGCGAATAACCGATATGGCTACCAAAACGGTGCAAGTTACACCTGGCAGTTCGAGGCCCGAAAAGCTCAAATTCTGAAGTGTATGGAGTGCGGGAGTTCTCATGACACTTTGCAGCAGTTGACAGCCCATATGATGGTGACTGGACATTTTCTCAAAGTCACAAACTCCGCCTCTAAAAAGGGTAAGCAGTTAGTGTTTGACCCTGTGGTGGAAGAGAAAATCCAATCCATCCCTCTTCCACCCACGACAACACGTCTGCCGGCTCCCACTATCAAGTCCCAGCCCGAATCACCAGTACACCCATCTATTATGGATGAAAGAAGGGAGTCAGAAGAGGAGAAACTGGAGGAACCTGAGGAGAAGAAAATCAAGCAAGAGAAAGAGGATCCTGTTGAGAAGGTGGAAAAGTCTGAGAAACCCAGCCATTACAAGTATTTAAGAGAAGAGGATCTTGAAGAGTCTCCTAAAGGCGGACTAGATATTCTCAAGTCATTAGAAAACACTGTCTCCAGTGCAATCAGCAAGGCTCAGACTGGTACGCCCACCTGGGGTGGATATCCCAGCATTCACGCCGCCTACCAGCTCCAAGGGTCTATGAAACCATCTATACCTGCTGTTCAGAGTGTCCAGATGCAACCAACTTTCAACGCCAGCAGCTTGAAATCTTTGACCTCTGACTCCAGCACTCTGATCCACTCTCCAAGCAGCCCATCTCCACCTCCAAATCATAAAAGCAATGTCCTAGCCATGGAAGAGCTGGTGGAGAAAGTAACAGGAAAAATCCCTTCAAAGAAAGACAGGGATGAAAAATCTACTGAACGTGGCTCCAAACATCTCACTGCTGAATTGCCATCTCCTGTCCTCAAAGAACGAAAGGACCTGCCAAGGCCGGATGATCTTAGCAAGCCAACAAAAAATGGCACAATAGATAAAGACCTAGAGCACGTTCCGGTTCGGGAAGGAGACTACAAGGAAAGCCATGCAGATAATCCAGTAAAGAACGGAACGGATGTCCTCAAAACGCAAGTCAGCAATGGTTGCGGCAATTTAGGAATCATCACCGACCACTCACCGGAACAGCCTTTAGTCAACCCCCTCAGTGCATTGCAGTCTATCATGAACACTCATCTGGGCAAGGCCTCCAAAACAGTCAGTCCACTCCTAGACCCACTAGCAATGCTGTACAAGATCAGCAACAACATGATGGAAAAGCCCATGTACAATCCAGCTCAGGTCAAGCAAGTTGAGCCCATCAACAGATACTTTGACAATGACGACGATCAGCCCATGGACTTGACAAAGTCCAAAAGTGGCCATGGACCCACAAACAATTGTTCATCCACTGTTATCAACAACAGCAACATCACAAACAGCACCCGACCCATCTTGTCCACGCTGGCTGAATCTGTCTCGTCTCCTCTTCGGGAGAATGCCCTGATGGACATCTCCGACATGGTGAAGAACCTCACAGGTCGCCTGACGCCAAAGTCGTCAACCCCTTCCTCCATATCCGAAAAGTCGGATGCAGATGGCTGTGCTTTCGAGGATGGCCTGGAGGATCTTTCGCCTGTTCAGAAGAGGAAAGGCAGGCAATCAAACTGGAACCCTCAGCATCTGCTGATCCTTCAGGCTCAGTTTGCATCTAGCCTTCGGGAAACCCCTGACGGGAAGTACATCATTACAGACCTAGGTCCTCAGGAGCGTGTACATATTTGTAAGTTTACAGGTCTCTCCATGACCACCATCTCCCACTGGTTGGCCAACGTCAAGTACCAACTCAGGCGGACAGGTGGAACCAAGTTTCTGAAGAACATAGACTCAGGCCAGCCACTGTTTCTGTGTAGTGATTGTGCCTCCCAGTTCAGAACTCCCTCCACATACATTAACCACTTAGAGTCCCACTTGGGCTTTAGCTTGAAGGACCTCTCCAAGTTATCAATAGACCTCATAAGAGACCAGCAAGCAGTCACTAAAATGATCACAGATAAGACTTTCAGTGCCCTTGGCTTGACTGAAGAGGACTCTAATTCCATATTTCAGTGCAAACTGTGCAATAGGACTTTTGTCAGCAAGCACGCAGTGAAACTGCACCTCAGCAAAACGCACGGAAAGTCACCGGAGGACCACCTGATCTTTGTTACTGAGCTGGAAAAGTTAGAAAAAGCCTAAGGAAAGCAGGCTGGTGGCAGTGAAGTGACTGGATTGAGAATCATTGCACTACATCACTGTACTGCACTGCGCCTGAACTGAGCCTTCAAAATCAGTCCAACTTCTTGTCGTGAAACTGCCTGATTGGACCATGATCTGTTTCGAATTTTTTTTCTCCCCCCTTGTTTTTCAGTCTCTTGATTTCTATCTCTTGCTTTGTACTGTATTTATCTGATATGTGTCGGTTATGTGCATGTTTTTCCTTTATTTTCTTTCCGAGTGACTTCATTCAAACAGAATTTACAATTTGTACTCTGTTGAATTGGGAATGAAACAAACATGGTATCCATGGGCATGGTCTAAAACAAAGTGGCAAAAGAACTTCTGAATAGAACGAGTTGCGTTGTACTGAACTCTTGCTACACGTCAAAAAAGACTGACTTCATTAAAGCACTCCGTAGTGTTGAATGTTATGAGAATATGTATAAAACGAGACAGAGCTATTTTGTTAATTTGAGCTCCGATTTTCAGATATTGGCTTGACATAAATCAAAACTGCAACCCCTTTGAAGTGAAAACAATGCATTGTAGATTTTGTTGAGTCTTCTAAACCTCGAAGGATATTGAAGATTTTGACGGGCTGCCTATGATTATACACTTTGGTTTTTCAAAGGCATTTTTGTTTTTAATAATCATTGTTTGTTTTTTTGTTGTTAAGTATCATTTTATACAGTAGCAATTTGAAACGTATGCTTTGGTACCACTATTTCTCTTTCTATGGTTTCGCTTCGGTTTCGACCTGTAAAGACTTAATTGAAATCTTATATACAGCACATATATTTAAATGATCAGCGAAGATGTGTAAATTTCCATCATCATATCTTGCCAATTGCCGCAGCTCAACATTGTTTGTATGGTGTGCATTCTTTTATATTGTCATTTTATATATAGTAAACGAAAAGGAAATAATATGTACAGAGATGTATATGCAGTATATGTGCTGTAGAACCACGATTCATCCTTAAGTTGAACTAAGTTCTCTGATGTGGTAAATATGAATTGACTGAAGGAGTTGCATCGCTGTCGATGCATGGAGTATGAGAGGGAACCAAGCAATGCAAAACATGAAATACAGTACATTTCAATGTTTTATCATGCCATTGTGAAAAGTCTCATCAATTCCCTTAATTAAAAAAAAGGAAAAAAAATGTTTTTGTCCCTTAATTGTAAAATAAAACCTGAAGCATTTCTTGATTAATGCTGTTCTCTATTTGGTTATTCGTGTGTTTTTCTCTTCTACTTTTTTTTACCCTATGATCAACAAATTGGATTTGAACAAACTTTCTACTTCCACCAGTTGTAATATTCGGATGTTCATTGTCCATTTTTGCCTTTGTTTGTTCTTTGAATGCAGCGCCTTTTCTGTGCTGTATGTAAATGAGAGAGATGTTTCCAGACACAAAACCCGCTGGTAAACAGGAAGCAGTCTCTCGCGTCGGAGCCAAAACGGGCAAAGAACTTGTGGATTTAACGCTTTTCCGTAAAGCCTGTATATCTGGCTTCTCAGGACCGATTCTGTAGCATTGATCCAGCCCTTCCTCTCTTTTTTTGGAGGATCTTAGTGCAGTCCCTGTACGTATTCTATGTAAATTACAGCAATCATGACAACTGCGACATTGTGAGTACCTGCAGAGCAGAGTGAAACATCGGCAGATAGACGCAGTTTAAGCAGATTTGCATATTTTTTTCCTCTCCCCTGTTCACACGAGCGCTCTCCAAGCATTTCACGGGGGTTTTCAGACTTAGAAATAAATGTCCAATTTCTAGTGGGAATCAAAGATTTACTCTTTTCAGCTCAATTACTGAGTGATTAT
Source organism: Garra rufa (assembly GCF_049309525.1). NCBI lineage: Eukaryota > Metazoa > Chordata > Actinopteri > Cypriniformes > Cyprinidae > Garra > Garra rufa. The sequence continues at coordinate 30,255,521 of NC_133377.1, forward strand.
ACGTGTGGACACAGGGGGCTTGAGGGGAAACGAAACAAGAAGGGAAAGGACTGAAATATGCAGTGTTTGCACAATAATCTCAATCTCCATTTGAAGCCGCTTTGGGGAGTTGCAGTATCAAACCCCTTGTTAGTTGCCCTATTTGAGAGTATCCTCTCACTCAAATTGGCATGTTTTGATTTCCCAGTGGTCCCATACTGAATATTCTGAGCCTCCATCTGCTAGTTTTGCTTTCCTCAATTACTGCAATTCTTTTTCATTTTCATTCAAAAGGCTGGATATCTGTGCAAACTATTGGAAATATTAAGCCATATAAATCCAAAAGTATCCAACTGCTTTTGCATAAATAGCCAAATTTGTCATCCAGAGAATTATTTCTACACATGAAGGAAGCAGGTTTAGGCTTTGAGCATGTTCGGGAGTAGATTTAAAACTATTAATTTATTCAAGTCATGGTTCTGGCGCAACTTTTCCACGCGTTGGAAGATCCTCAATATAATAACCTGAAAGCAATATTGTTATTGAAATCAAACCTTTCGAGTATGGAGCAGACTTAAGTGTATTATAAAATTAAGCCTTCCATTTCCTTCCACATCTGGGGTCCCGACGCGCATGGAGATAAAGGGGCCGTGCCAGGTCTCTCTTAAAGAATTGACTCGCTGCCTATCCGCAGATATCACATGCTATGAGAAACAAAAGGTTGTAGAAGCGTTTCACGGCATATGTTTGTGCCTTAAAGCTCCAGTTAAATGCAAATGCAAACACAAAGCTTTAGGTAAAGAAACTCCTGGATGCCTTGCAACTTTGTGTGTCAGAAGTGGCAGTAACATTTTTAGCAGTAAACAAGCACTTTTCATCTGTCTGTATTTGCCTTGCCAAGTACATTAATCATGATGAAAGTACGTATTTGAAATGAAATTCATAAGTCTAGTAACATGTTTATTGATTAATGAACAAAATGATTGATTAATCAAACAAATACGTAATTCAAAACACCAAAACATCCCCAACAGCCTAAAGTACTAAGATGTTTCATATCGAGACAGGATGAAGGCTTGAAGGAAAGCAGAATTTTGAATAAGTCTTTGCACGTCAAACATCAGTGTCATTACTGATGCAACTCATCACTGTGAATTCATCAGCTTAACCTTGTGTCTCACGTTTTGTTATTTCACTTCAAGCAAACAGGAAATAAATCATCTCGGCCTGTTCCTTTGCTGCTCGACCTCACAGACAGACGGCGAAGCATAAATATGATGCCACACAAAAGAATTCATTGATAGTGGGACTATGATGAATTTTAACTGGTTACAATTTGCAGTTTTCAAAAGGAAAAGCAGTGAGACCTCAACGTAATTTAAATGCTCCCTATCGAAATTGCACACTCTATCCTGAGAGGAATAAGTTGACAGATTGAAAATAATGAAATCTGGAAAATGACACATTGTGGTCTGTGAATGACAGAATTTTTGAATAGAAAATGAAAAAGAAAACTTTAGTCAACACGGACTGCTTGTTCGACAAAAAACAAAACAAAACATTGATATCTTTAAAAAAAAAATGGAAGAAATCGAAAAAAAAGGAGATGTTTAGCAGAATGTTGATGCTGGTAAACTCTTAAAAATAAAGGGTCCAAAGGGGTGTTTTTGCGGTGATGCAATAAAATAATTGTTTGGTTCCTCAAAGAACCTTACAGTGAACAGTTCTTAAAATAACCATTTTAAAGAACATTTAAAATACAGAACCTTTTCTGCATTTGAAATGGATGTTCCATGGATGTTCAAGGTTTTCATTGAAACATCAATGCTAATAAAGGACCTTTACTTTTAAGAGTGTGTGAATTTCCAAAAGGGAGTTTTTGCAGTGATATTATAGAATAACCATTTTTTGGTTCCCCAAAGAACATTTCTGTGAACAGGTCTGTTCTATTAAAAATATTTTAAATAATAAACCTTTTGTGGAATGGATGTTCGAGGTTCTTAATGGAACCATAAGGGGCTTTCGCACTGCATAGTTCTAGAACTATCCAGCATGGTGGTTCCCAGAGAACCAATTTCCTTCTCGGGCCGTTTTTCTGGTTGCATTCGCACTGGCAACAGGTTTAGACTAGAAGGGAGACCGATCTCATTACTATAGGTAGAAAAATTTATTTCATTGTTAGTTTCCGGTCGGAGCTGTGAGCTGAGGACGCCATGTTCTGAACTGTTTTTGTTGTGTGTCGTTTTTTTTTTTTTGTGATAAAGGAGATGGAATGTAAACGCACAATTTACGCGATTGAAAGATTATGAAAATCTGACTAAATGCCAATTTGCAGTGTTGCATATCATCAAGGCTGAGAAAAGAACACAACGCTGCAGACAACACCTAAATGCCGTTATGGCTGCATACCATGTTCGTGGAGTAAATATTTTTAACATGGCTTTTTAAAAATGCCTGGAAGCCGGTGTTTCATATGCGTATGTCACTATAGTTAGTTCCAATAGAGTGTTTTCATGACGCGTCATCAATCGTTCATATTGGCGACACTGAAAGTAAACAATGCCAGGGAATCGATCGAAACTGGCATATTTTGTTGACTATTGCTGTGAAAATTAATTATTGTTGGTTTATTGACTACAGACTGCCAAAAGTTATAACGTATTAAAGAGAAGAGTGCTTATTTCCAGTCAGGTAGGTGAAACATTAAGTTAATATCTTAATTAATACTGCTTGTACGTATCTTTACCACCTATTAACTTTAGTTTATTAAAATATGCCCTTTCCTGCTTACTAAGTCCTTCTCTATATGATTTAGCAACTTCCACACGTTTTTTTCCCCGTGGTTTAGACAGCATTAGCAAAACAATCCATCAACGTGTTTAGTAGTACATTAACCATGCAATCAATGCTGTCCTTTACATCCGAGTATCGCCAGTATGGCTGGGCATCCAGGTAACTGACCAAATCCTGACTTCAGTGCAAACCCTCTATAGATTTGTTTTAAAAGCTACTCTGAAGTAGGATCTAATTTAGTTCCCCCAAACGGAGTTCCTAGAACTAAATATGTAGTTCCTCGTGCTAAAAAGAGTAGTTCTAGGAACCATGAAAAGGTTCCTGCGGTGCAAAAGCCAATAATGAACCTCACCATTCGTTGTATAAACCATTCTGCTAAATGTCTTCTTTTGTGTTCTTCGGATGAAAAAAAGTCATACAGGTTTGGAGCGACATGAAAGCAAGTGAAAATGAAATGATGTAAATGATGGCAGAATTTTTCATTATTGCGTTCACCTTCACCGAAAGCCTGGATTTGTTGAGTCAAATACGCAACTTTAAAAACATGCAGTTTGAAATGCACCAGCGGTGACACCTTAAAGTGTTCCTCCATTAAATTATAAATGTTTTAAGCCTTTAAAAACTCATTTGACACCCTGTGCGCTGACTATTTCTAGTCTGAATTTGTTATTCTTAAGCTGTCCGCAATGAGGCCTGTGTTCCTGTCAAACGACAGCTGTCAAACTACAAGGCAGAATGTGTAAAATTGAATCACAGTTGAACATTGCAGAAAACAAAGGCCTGTCAGATAAATGCACACGGCAGAATAAATTGTGAGCCCGTTTGATTGGCAGCTCTAGGACGAAACGTACATTTCCGAGAATAAATATGGCTGGAAAACTTCGAGTCCCATCAGGTGATGGACTGCGGGATCATTGCATTAAGACTTATTTGATGCTTCCTTCCCAACGGATGTGTGAAGTGTTGGGGAGACGGCATCACAAATGGTTGTGTTCCTGTCAAAAGTGAGCCGTGTTTGGAGATGGAACGTCCCGCTTATTCATCTGCGTGCGGATAGCGGCCTGAAGAATGGAGATGTGACAAAATCGCTTCTTTATAGAATAATGACGGCTGACACGAGGCCTAATGGATGCAGTGTTTTTAATCTCTGTGAAGGCTCAGCTCGGTGATGGACTCGGCTGCCAGGCCTACAGGTGTGCTGTGACAGCCTGTCTATTCTACTGCTCATCACTCATGCCGAGCAGAAACGACCAGCTTCACTTCAGCCTCATCCGCTCAGCCGCTGTATTGGACTCGATAGCAAAGCGGAGGGGAGTGGCACCAAAACCCAAGCTGAAATCCGCCCACAACGCTTCTGGTGTCTTTATATAGAGGTTAAAGGAGTCAAGTCCAATGTTGAACAGAATACATCAAGTTTGGTATGACAGGACGAAGAGCAAGTCAGCTTAGTCAGGAACATGCTTTCAAGCTGCAGATAAACTGCTGGATTTCAGAGGAAAGACCTTCAGATCATTCATGAAAAGGATTATATATAGTCAAGAAACTTAGCGTAAGATCAATACGAAATATAGTGATGTCTGGTTCGCGAACGAATCGTTCTATTTAACCGGATCTTCTTAGTGAACCGGTCGAACCAGTTCACCAAATCGAACTGAATCGTTTCGGTTCGCGTCTCCAGTAAGCACTAATCCACAAATAACTTAAAGGTTTTTACTTTTTAAAGTGGCCGACACTCCTTCTGATTCTAAATAAACCAATTTCCCGAGTTATTCAGTTAACTTACTCAAACAGTGTTTGAACGGCTGTGAAAAGAGAGCTGATGATGCGCACGAGCAGAGCAGCGGTTGTCGTTCTCGAGTCATGAATCGGTTGCAGCGGTTGTCGGATCACCAGTTCACTGAACGAGAACCGGTTTCTTTCGGATCACCAGTTCACTGAACGAGAACCGGTTTCTTTCGGATCACCAGTACACTGAACGAGAACCGGTTTCTTTCGGATCACCAGTACACTGAACGAGAACCGGTTTCTTTCGGATCACCAGTTCACTGAACGAGAACCGTTTTCTTTCGGATCACCAGTACACTGAACGAGAACCGTTTTCTTCCGGATCACCAGTACACTGAACGAGAACCGTTTTCTTTCGGATCACCAGTACACTGAACGAGAACCGTTTTCTTTCGGATCACCAGTACACTGAACGAGAACCGTTTTCTTTCGGATCACCAGTACACTGAACGAGAACCGTTTTCTTTCGGATCACCAGTACACTGAACGAGAACCGTTTTCTTTCGGATCACCAGTACACTGAACGAGAACCGGTTTCTTTCGGATCACCAGTACACTGAACGAGAACCGGTTTCTTTCGGATCACCAGTACACTGAACGAGAACCGTTTTCTTTCGGATCACCAGTACACTGAACGAGAACCGTTTTCTTTCGGATCACCAGTACACTGAACGAGAACCGTTTTCTTTCGGATCACCAGTACACTGAACGAGAACCGTTTTCTTTCGGATCACCAGTACACTGAACGAGAACCGTTTTCTTTCGGATCACCAGTACACTGAACGAGAACCGTTTTCTTTCGGATCACCAGTACACTGAACGAGAACCGTTTTCTTTCGGATCACCAGTACACTGAACGAGAACCGTTTTCTTTCGGATCACCAGTACACTGAACGAGAACCGGTTTCCTTCAGACGCATCCGATTTGAGAATCGATGAGCTGATACTGTGCGCATGACTGGTGCAGCTGCCAAACGTAAACAAGCTCCTGCTACGACTGACTCTATCTGAACCGAACTAGTTCTTTTTTTTACCACTGTCTCTGTGCTAATGCTATGAGCGCGGTTAACTGAGGACTTGAATGAGGGGATCTGGTGAAACGTATGTTTATAACAAATAAATCTTTATGTATTGTGCATGTGCATAGTAAGCTGATCGTGTTTCTTACGTTAATGATGTCATTACGTTATAGCGTAAAAGAACTGGTGAACCGGCTTTTTGAACCGGTTCTTTGAAACGAACTGTCCGGAAGAACCGGTTCGTGGAAAAGAACCGAACTTCCCATCACTAATGAATTAGTTTGACTCTATAGTGTTTTGCACATTTTTTTACATATTTGTCAAGTGCCTCTAGTCCCCACTTTTATGACATTCATATATGTGACCCTGGACCACAAAATCAGTCATAAGGGTTAACTTTTCGAAATTGATACATCAGATACTGAAAATCTAGAATCTGAGGGTGCAAAAAAAAAAAAAAAAAAATTCCAAATATTGAGAAAATTGCGCACGTTACTAATCAAACATTTTGATATATTTACAGTAAGAAATTTACTAAATATCTTAATGAAACATGATCTTTACTTATCCTAAAGATTTTTGGCATGAAAGAAAAATTGATCATTTTATCCCATACATTGTATTTTTGGCTATTGCTACAAATATAGCTTAGCTACTTAAGACTAGTTTTGTGGTCCAGGGTCACATATGATGTGATATGTATTTGTTTATTTTACAATTGGTGTTATCAAGGTTAAAAAGTAGTATTTTGAAAATATAAGAACTTGTGGAAAAGTCCTTCCATGGTCAAAGTTCAGAGTAAGGAAATGCTTTTCTTGGTGATTTTCTGCACCAGTTTTGTTAAAAAAGGTAATTAATAATCTATATAGTTCATTTATAAATATTACTGGTGTTACATTTTGTAACGTTTTGTTTGATGTTATGATTTAGTGAGCATAGTAAGAGTCAAGCATTTTCAGATGATATCGACACTGCCTTGGAAAGCTTATTCTGAATATAAACGGAAAAATCTAATTATAATAATCAAGGATATACACTAAAATACTATAATTAAGACTTTAAATTGGCTTTATCTTATTGTATCATCATGAGCAGTGTTTTCATCCCATGTCTGACCTGCTATGAAGATGTCTGTGTGCAGCTGGAAGCCATTTTTTTGCCATTCACTCAACAGTGAATGATTGAATTTTGAATTTTTGCTAGACTGCTTGATGAGACAAAAGCTTCTGCAAATGTTGCTGTGGGATTTGTATGCAATTTCAGATTAAATTGATGTAGGGAAAAGTCAGCGAGTGATGCAGAGTGAGAAAAAGAAGGGAGGGAACGAGAAAGATCTGTGTGAATTAATGAGCACAAATATGCTTCCATGCCATTATTATTCGTCGGTGAAAAATGTGTATTCTTACTCCCTGACGGCCCGAGCAGCTGAGAGAAAGTAACTGACTTTGTTGTTAAGTTTCTGTGATTGTTCTTTCAGATTCAGCTGAGTTTCCTCTCAGAGGCTTTCGACTGGCTGAACGCATTTGTTTATCTGCGTGCCGTACAGGTACAGTAAGTGTAAAGCGTTTCTTTTCTTTACTACACAGTATTCATCAAGAACAACTGAAAGACTTAAATGGCAGATGGGTATTATCATTGCTGAAATGGCTTGTCATGTCTGCATCTTTGATTTATTTTAAAAGTACACCCTACAACAAATATCTCTACTAGTAGTTTTCAATGTGGAGAAGTTACTTTTATGGCAAGCTACAAACTAATTATAAGGTACAATAGCTAGACAGTAAGCTACATTGAAGCTGCATGTGCAATATATTTTTAAATATATATAGAGTAATGGCTGCTGAAAATTCAGCTTTGCCATCACAGGAATAAATTACATCTTAAAATACATTCAAATAGAAACAGATGTTTTCAATTGTAATATAAGTTCACAATATTACAGTCAGTGTTGGGGGTAACGCATTACAAGAAATGCAAGTTATGTAATCAGATTACTTAAGTAACTAGTAAAGTAATGCATTACTTTTTAAGTTACTTTTTCCCCATTTACCCCATGTTGAGAGAAATTGGGAGTAAGATGTTACTTTAGTTTTAGAATGAATGTAAACATGCATTAATTTATCTAAAAAAAACCGGATTCAGTATTCTTCAAAATGAATAAAAACAGTGAAATGCAACTCAGAATATGATGCAAACCTGCAATAATTAAATATGTAAAATAATACATCTATCTTTTATGTATTTCTTTTATGTATATTGCTTCTGATCTTCAATGATCCAATTCAACCATACTAATAAGCAAAAATTACTCAAGATAAACTAACATTTGTTCTTCTTTTTATTGCTGAAGTGTATTGACTTTCTTCTGTGTTTTACTGTATAGACGTGAATTTACTTTTCTTTCAGCCTGGCGCTTTTGGTGTGAAAGGGCTTTTACATTTGACAAAAATATTACTTTTTATAATAAAAACAAGCAAGCCAGCCCACATTTAAAAATGGAAAAAGTAATGTAACACATTACTTTCCATAAAAAGTAACTAACGTAGTTACTTTAGTTACTTTTTAAGTAAGTAACGCAATATTGTAATGCATTATTTTTAAAAGTAACTTTTCCCAACACTGGTTACAGTTTTATTGTATTTTTGATCAAATAAATCCAGAGATGTCTTTATTTTACTGTATTTTTTCTTTCTCAAAACCGACATTTTAAATAAATTTAAATAAACTTGATTGGAGTGACAGTATTTAACTTTAATTTAATTAATTTGACTGTAAAACAATTAAATACTATAATAGTACTAGCATTTATCTATTTACAGTTTTGCTATTTATAAAAGGGCATAAAAGAAAAAAAAACAGCTTGTAGGGACTCAAATTACTGAATCGTTTTTTGAATAGGTACACCGAAAGATTAGAATTGACTTTTGAACGCTACAAATGCAAAAGAATAGTTTAGGAAAGATTGTTTGATTATTGACTCTTGGAAAAAGTAGCTTGTTACTGGAAAAGCTTGTGTTTTGGAAGCAGCACATACATTCATGCCAAAACGGTTAAAGGATTACTCCACTTTCAGAATAAAAATTTCTTGAAAATTTACTCACTCCAGTCATCCAAGATATTCATGTCTTTCTTTCTTCAGTCGCAAAGAAATTAAGTTTTTTAAGGAAAACATTCCAGGATTTTTCTCCATATAGTGGACTTCAATGGTGCTCAACAGATTGAAGGTTAAAAATGCAGTTTCAATGCAGCTTCACAAAGGGCTCTAAACGATCCTAGCTAAAGAATAAGTGTCTTATCTAAATAAATAAATATTTATTCACTTTTTGACCACAAATGCTTGTCTCGTCTAGCTCTGCGATACACATGCGTAATCTGTGCACTCCTGTTAAGGACAGTTAGGGTATGTTGGAAAAACTCCCATCTTATTTTCTCCTCCAACTTCAAAATCGTCCTACATCGCTGTTTTCCTTTTTTTTTGTAAAAAAACCCCCCTCCTTGCGCGTTCACTTTGTAAACACTGGGTCGGTATTTCTGCAGCGATGTACGATGATTTTGAAGCTAGGGGAGAAAATGAGATGGGAGTTTTTTGACATACCCTAACTGTATTGAACCAGAGTGCACAGAGTATGCATGTGCATCACAGAGCTAGACAAGATGCGCATTTGAGGTTAAAAAGTATTTAAATTGTAATTTTAACTAAACATAAAGCAAAAAACAACAAGTGAATGATATTTAACATAAGGCAAAATCGTAAATTAAATTCAGTTAGAGTAAATTCAGTCGTTACAGTGAGAACAATGCTACACTATTCAGTTTTGAGGAAATCCACAAAGTGTTGCCATACAGTTTGAAATTGGCGATGAGACTTGGGCTCCAAGGAACGTATCCTCTCCAGTTGTATGATATGAAACAATTTACCAAACCAAGCTTTGAAAAATAGAGAGTCCCGTTTTGCTCAAATATTGCTTTTTTTTTTTTTTTTTTTTTTTTTGCAAGAATCATGCCCATCAATAAAGGTCATTGCTGGAAAAGTGTTTAATGTCTCAGAATATCCAAGAATTGCAAGACAGTGGTTTGGCTTAACCTCCTTTTGAAAAACCTTTGAAAAATAAAATAAAAGTATGGCAGTCCAAAAATGAAACAGTTTAGGACAAAACCAAAACATGTGTGACAAGTAACCTTCGTTTATTTTGATTCTGTCTCAAACTGGGGAGATAGAATTTAATATTTTACTTAATTTAGTTTTGGAATTATACAACCTATGAATTACTTTAAACTGAATCAACCTGTGCCTCGCATTTATTGAGCAGTCTTGAATTCTTTTGAGACTTTCATTCCAGGTTTCATCGGGCACTTCTTCATCAAATTCCTTAGTCCAGACCTTTTATATAGTTTGTATTCACAGGCAGTTGAAAAGCAGTAACACAGCGTGAAACCAGATGTCTAGAGCTTAGATTTACCAAAAAACATTGCTCAAATGTATTAGATTTTGGTTTGTCAATAAAGCATGAAATGACCGTTTGAGCATAATGTCTCACTTGCAAGTACCGAAAAAAAAGAAATCGGAGCCTGGGAGATTAAATGCAGATTCCATCTATGTACAGATCCCCAATAGACCTCAGACCTTTGCCCTTCCATACGATAAAACCTCGATCTGAGAGGGTTTAAGAAACTGTATTTTCAATCTTCAATCCGTTGAGCACCATTGTAGTCCATGGTGAAAAATCCTGTTATGTATTCCTAAAAAAAAAAAAAAAAAAACGCGAATTTCTTTGCACCTGAAGAAAGACATGGATTGACATGGGGGTGAGTCAATTATCAGGAAAGTTTTATTTTGGAAGTAGTAATCCTAAATTAGTAGTGCTTTTACTGTTATGTTTTTTACTTTTACTTAAGCTGTTAGCTAATTTGGTTAAAGTAGGCTGTTTGAAAATTGTGAATTGTACCTTTAAGTGTGTCTAAACGCACAAAACAACCATTTCTTTCATTCATCTGTTCAGTCCAGTCTTTTTTTTTTTTTTTTTTTGACAAAATCCAGAAAAGTTTACACAATGTCCTGCCTTACAAGATGTCCAGTGTTTTTTTTTTTTTTCTCCCTTGTTTTATTGAGAGTCAGACACTCAAAACTGTGTTCCACACCATCCACCTTCCCACCTTTACAAACAACGCGAGCATGTCCACCCCATCGCCAGCTTAACCTGACACGCGTCTGCGCTGTGTTTTTTTTTTTTCGCCTGCTTTTTCTGGTTTGGTTTTGTTTTAATCAGATGGAGGGTCTCTACTGACGATGTCACGTCTGGGCTCACACACGCACGCACGCTCAGAAGGACAGTGGGCTGTCCGGTGTAGCATCATTAGCTCAGCGGAGACGTGGCGGCCCTGACACATGTCGAGCGGCGTGCAGCCAACCCACGGACGAGCACGAGTCGCTCCTGCATAATTTGAAGGTAACGCCGCATTTCTGTGCAGGCATGCTGTCAGTGGTCCACGGAGAACAGGGGACACTGGGGTGGGGGGAGGCAAGGAGAGACGGAGAGGGGAAGAAATTTATCCAGAGAGCTGTAGTGGTCCTCCTTATTCCTGCTTCTCGTTCTGGAAAAACATACCTGTGCGCTTCTTCTAACACGGCTTGAACATAATTCACCGTCTGACAAGTCAGAGTTTCAAATGTCAACCACAGCTGATTCGTTTCTTTCTTCTTTTTTTATAAACTGACGTTGTTTTCATGAATGCAGCTTTTTGAAATGCCAGGCCTGAAATCTAAATGAGAAAGCCTTAAGTTGGGGTTAGAAAAAGCCATAATACTGTACTACGCTAAAGCTAACCATTTTCATTCCTATTTATTTAACAGTGCTGCTTGCTGGTTATGTGATTTGAAATCATTCATCTTTTCTCATAGGTGCTCAGGTTGTTTTGAGCCAATCACCTGAGCTGAAAATGACATTATGACAGCTCTGATTGGTTGATGAAGTGCTTTACTAGCAAATTATAAAAAGCAGAGGATGAAAGCATAAATGTCCACTTCACACAGTTAAGCCTAACTGAATACAAATGGTAAAAAAAAAATTAAAACATTTATAATATGCAGGGTTTTTTCAAACTCAAACCAGAAGAGACTTCTCTGGGTTCTGTGGAAAATTTCAGAGTGAAAAAAAACCCCAATGATTTTACTAAATGTATTTGTAGGACCATCAAAGCTAAATGTGACCCTAAACCAGGGTTGCCAGGTTTTCACAACAAAACCAGCCTAATTGTTAGTCAAAACAAGCCCAATCGCGTTTCGAGGGGGTCCTACTGTAAAAATTGCATTCTGGGGGGTAAAATGTTTTTTTCGCTGGGTTCCCTGGTAAAATTAGTATTCCAGGGGCTAAATATGACATTATTGGTGTCACTTTGACCTGCGGACATGAAAACAACTCCCTGCAACATCGTTAAAGTAACCTAGACTGCCCTGGACCACTTAAGTCTTAAGTAGTGCGGGTATATTTGTAGCAATAACCAAAAATGTGTGTAAGGGTCAAAATGATCAATTATCAATTTTTCTTTTTTCTTTAAATATATCAAAACATAATTTTTGATTAGTAATATGCATTGCAAAAAACTTAATTTGGACAACTTTAAAGGCGATTTTCTCAATATTTAGATTTTTTTGCACCCTCAGATTCCAGATTTTCAAATAATTGTATCTCTGCCAAATATTGTCCGATCCTAACAAACCTAACCTAACAAAATTGACAATTATGATTGGTTTTGTGGTCCAGGGTCACAAATGTCCACTGAACACAGTGAAGTACCATCTAAATACAATTGGGAAAAATAGTAAAACATTTACTATATGCAGGGTTTTTCAAACTTGAACTAGAAATGACTTTTCAGGGTTCTGTTGAAAATTTCTGAGAAAAAAAAACAATGATTTTACTAAGTATTTGTAGAACTCTCACTGTCAAAGCTAAATGTTAAACTGCTCTAGAAAGACATTAATTGTGAAAAGCACTGTATTAATACATTTCAAAATGTTTTTCTTTAGGTTTAGATATTTAGAATTACTTGAATAATATGCCAGTTATTTAACACTTTTTCTCACACAGTATAATATTTAATAAAGAGTAACTTACATTTTAGACACAATATTTCTAGCTATGTTTTGTTAAAAAATACTAATAATTCAATTTTTGAACAAATTAGTGTTTTTGAATGAATAGTTTGAATAAATGATTCAGTGACTTTTGTTTCATTCCAAAGTGAATCAGGCTGCATCTGAAATTGCATTATTTCACAACCGCAAAAAAAAATCTATGAATTTGTGTAGTATGATCTGGATGTACTACATTCATCACATGACCTACCAGTGTCAGTTGTGTCGCGTCTCTGCCATTCATAAGTCCACTTCTGTGGCCTCATGGGATAGTAAAGTATCCATTAGGTGCACACTTCAGAATCATGTCAAAGTAGTTGGTCATCCGGGTGCTTTTTGCCTACTTTTTTATGAGTACTGTGTACTTATTTTGTCACATACTGTTTTTCACTTACTATATAGTAGGGAAGTATGCAATTTCAGATGCAGCCTCAATGTTTTTAGGGGAAAAAGTTGTTTTGTTCCTGAATGAACCAGTGTTTTGAATGAATCAAGTAAATTATTCAATGACTCATTCAAAAAATTGGCACTTGTCAATCACATCCTTGTGTAAAGATGCAGAAAAGGTTGCTGAAAAATACCCACCATGATATCAATGCTGTTGGGCCAAAAAAAGTTTATATTTAAAATATATTTTAATAAACATTATCAATATATATGCTACAGAATACAGGGCTAATTATGAATGGCTATCTATGGGCAAAGATGCTTTTACTTACAGGTGGCAGGCCTGTAGGTGCGGTATCCACCAGAATGGGCTTACTGTATGTGCTATGCTAACCTATAAAACCTTGACCCCTTGGCGGAAGCTCAGAATGGAGGCAGAAAAGCAACTACTCCAGTGCCCGATTGGGACCCATCATGAGTGATCCATAATTCTATTACCGACAATCAAACTCAATTGTACTTGAGTCATGTCTTCGCAAGAAACCAGAGTCCTGCTTTTACGAACAGTACATTACCTTTCAAGTTGCATCCATGCACAATCGATCAAAGGTCAATGATACTATTCCTGTTTTCCAGCTCAGTGCTAATATATGCAGCAGTACTGCTCTGTAGGTATTTCACAGGCCTCATCCATCAGTCCATCCATGCATTATGCATATCAGAGGTCATATTGGCGGCTGCCTCCCCTGCAGAGGCGTTAATCCTTATCTTAGCTGTAATAACAAGATTAGGCAGGCTGAGGGGCTTATTGGGGCAGCTGGGGGTCCTGCTCTGACCGCAGTGGGGTTGACAAGGCCGAACCGATGGGGAAATCCTGCATATTGGGCCAGCGGAGCTCATTGATTACTTTAACTTACTAAATTGGCCCCGGGTTTTGTTTGACGCAGTGTATGGAGTCCATCTGTTAAACGGTAGTTAGCTTCACAGGGAATGGGCTAATGTCACGCCAGTGGTGCTGAGTGGAATTTACTTGGACAAGCTGGGATAGAAGTGATGCTTTAGGCAGCTCACATCAGCTCGGTACGGTCATAAAGGTTTATGATGCCTAAGATAATTCTCCTCCGTGGATGTTCAATGTCGCCAGCTATGTTTTTCAGTATCCTATTAATTTGAACTACATTATATGGCCAAAAGTGTATGTGGACATCTGAACACTACACTGCATGTGCTTGTTGAACGTTTCAGAAACTCTCTTTGCGGCAATAACAGCTTTCAATCTTCTGGAAAGGTTTTGCACCAAATTTTGGAACATGACTCAGAGGACTTTCTCTCATTAAAGCCACAAAGCATCAGTTAATATAAACCAAGTGGCATTTATTTGAAATAATTAGCCTATAGCTCAAATAAAAGGTACAGTAGTTTGCCTGGTTTCAAATTATAAAATGTTTCTGACACTGGTTATCAAAAGCTGTCAGTGGATCATTTGCATTATTAATGTGATAAATGATATTTATAGTACACCTGTGGTTATTCTCCTACAAAACCTGTGAACTTGAGGTGAACTTTGGGTAAAAGTTAGTTAAAATGCACAAGTCATGTTACTACAAATGTTAGTTTTCTGTTTGGGAACTGAAAACCAGTTCCTTATAAACTTCCAGAATAGAATGACTTCAGAGTCTGATTCCCGATGGAGACTTTTATGCTGATGTCTTTTAATGAACCACAGCTCAACCAATTCCTAAATGAATGACTCTTATAATCTGGTTCTTTCAGAGAATCACAAACATTCAGTGTGAACTACTCTTACTAGATGGTTCTTTCAAGTAAATTGCAAATGTTCAGTGCAACCAGCAAAGTCCAATTCTCGAAAGAAAAACTAAACTTAAGTGACTCACAAACATTCGCTGCAGTCAGTCAAGTCTCAAGCAAATGACTCTTAAGAGTCAGTTCTTTTAAGTGAATCACAAACATTCAGCACAACCAGTGAAGTCCAATTCTCAAACAAAAGACTCTTATGATCCGGTTCTTTTAAGTGAATCACAAAAGTTTAGCGCAATCAGTGAAGTCCAATTCTCAAACAAAAGACTCTTATGATCCGGTTCTTTTAAGTGAATCACAAAAGTTTAGCGCAATCATTGAAGTCTGATTTTCAAGCAAATTACTTTTACAAGTCTTTTTTTTTAAGTGACTCACAAACGTTCACCGCAATCAGTGAAGTCTGATTCTGAAATGAATGACTCTTACGACACGGTTCTTTTAAATGAATCACAAACGTTCAGCACAATCAGTATAGTCTGATTCTCAAGCGAATGACTCTTAACAGTCAGTTCTTTTAAGTGAATCACAAACATTCAGCGCAACCAGTAAAGTTCAATTCTCGAACGAAAGACTCCTACGAGTCGGTTATTTTAAGTAAATCACAAAAGTTCTGCGCAATCAGTGAAGTTTGATTCTCAAGCAAATGACTCTTACGAATCAGTTATTTCAAATGAATCGCAAACATTCAGCGCAACCAGTGAAGTCCAATTCTCGAACGAAAGACTCTTACGAGTCGGTTCTTTTAAGTGAATCACATATGTTTTGCGTGATCTGTCAAGTCTGATTCTCAAGCAAAAGACTCTTACGAATCAGTTTAAGTAAATCAAAAACATTCAGTTTAACCAGCGAAGTCCAATTCTCGAACAAAAGACAACGCTGAACGATGGAAAAATCCTGCATATTGGGCCAGCAGAGCACACTGATTACTTTAACTTACTAAATTGGCCCCAGGTCAGTTCTTTTAAGTAAATCACAAACATTCAGCACAATCAGTGAAGTCTGATTCTCAAGCGAAAGACTCTTAGTTCTTTTAAGTAAATCACAAATGTTCAGCACAACTAGTGCAATCATAAGCCACATCTTTTAGTGAATCACAAACATTCAGTGTGACAAAGTCTGATTCCCAAGCAAAAGAGCTTTATGAATCAGTTCTTTCTAGTGATTTACAAACACCTGATAGCAGATGCCACTTGGCTTGATATTTGTATATAACGCAAAATGTGACAAATTTTTGGAATGTTTATGAACCTTTTTCATTTCTGGCTAAGTAATCGTCCTCTTCACCATCCATAGAGTCATCCATGTGTTGGTGCTTTGAAAATCCCTCCCGGCGTTCCCCATGACTTGAACGGAGCATCGCTCAGCGCGGTGATGGCCTTATTCACGCTCAGGTATGCCCGGCATGTACTTGAGATTCATAAACATTTTCACCGTTAGCAATTTTTATTCCTCAAAAGCACACGTCCCATAACTGTCACAGACAGATGCTTGCTTGGAATGATCTATGAATGCTCGGGATGACATGGCTGGCTGCTTTGAGCGGCAATGTTTAGAGTCTATTAATTTTACAGTGCTGTTTGGAATTATCCATCTGTTTAAAGGTTAACTGCCTTCTTGCTTGTGAAGAGTACATTTCTCACACACACTCAAGCTTAACACACGTAAGAACATTACCATCATCGCCGCACGCAAGTTTTACCGCAGTACACCGTGCACGTCAAGCGGCAAAGGCCATTAAAGTGGTATCGGGCGGCGCGACTCTCTCCGCTACTTTAACAGGCCTGCTCGGATGTACACTTCCGTACGAGATGTATTATCAGGCAAACAATCCACTTAATGCCCAAAGTGAAGTGAAGAGGCGTTTTTACAAGTCTGTAGATGAGCCTCGCTTTCATGGGCGCTGTCCGTACTCTGATTTAGCACGCTAGCCTGCCACTTGACTGTCAGTCGGCCAGAGTAATCTCTCCCCGTCAGCTGCCAGCGAGGGTGAAGTTCATCTTTGCAATAACGTTAAATGCACTGGCGCTTCATCCTTCATGAATATGAATGGCTATATAAATAGGAAAGTTGAAGAGCAGATAGATCGGGTGGCTGTCACTTCAAACTTCCTAATCATCTCCGCTAAAAGCATGCCTTGCCAAGCAACACGAGTCAGTGGGACTTGACACAAACCTTGGGTAGGTAGTGCATTTGGTTTGTTTTTACCACGCAACCTATCAAATGTATCTCCCTCGTGAGATTCTCATGGGACGGGTGTATCAGCTGCAACACGCTATGGCGGCCGATTACAAGACGTGTCTTATCTTTGATAATGCAGAGCACTGTCTCCTGAGGGTTTGCACCTACTGTGAAGCACATAACGATTCCTAATTCATTGTAACTCAAAATAATAATTGTTGAAGCTTACTGCATGTAGGAAAATGAGGTGAAATTGATAATTATTTGGGCACATGAGCAGAGTATGTCATCTTTAAAGACGAAAAATTCACCCAAATATGAAAATTCGGTCATAATTTATTCACAATCATGCTGTTCCAACCTCAATGATGCTTTTTGTTTCATGGCACCCTAAAGATGCTATTTTGCAATATGCCAAATCTGAAAGCTTATTTCCTTCACAGAATAAAAATAAAAGATGTTTTTATCTGACAATTCTATTGAAGCCTGTTTCCTCCACTGAATAAAAAATAAAAAAGGTAATTGCAACTTTTTATCTCGCAATTCTTTATAACTAAGAATTGAGATAAAAAGTTGCAATTACCTTTTTTATTAAACTCGCAATTCTGACTTTCTTTCTCGCAATTGCAAGTTTGTATCTCACAATTCTGATTTTTTTTCTCGTAAATGCGAGCTTGTATCTTGCAATTCTGACTTTTTTTCTCTCAGAATTGTGAGATATAAACGTGCAATTGTGAGTTATAAAGTCCAGTTCTGAGGAGAAAAAAAGACTAATATGTTTGCAGAATTGCGAGTTTATATCTCACAATTCTGATTTAACTCGCAATTGCAAGTTTATATCACACAATTGCTACTTTATTTCTCAGAATTGCGAGTTTATATCTCACAATTCTGAGAAAAAAGTCAGAATTTCGAGTTTGTATCACGTAATAATCAAACAAGTTATTAAAAAGACTCACTTAGAGCCAATGTGGACATCAAAGTTTTAAGTATATAATGAGTTTCATCACACAAAGCTACAGTATTGTATGGCTTTAGAAGACTTTTTGTCACTTCTATCTTGTTGGTAAAGGGATAGTTCAACCAAAAAATTGAAAATTCACTCTTATGTCATTCCAAACCCGTAAGACCTTTGTTCGCCTTCGGAACACAAATTAAGATGTTTTTGATGAAATCCAAGAGCTTTCTGACCCTCCATAGACGGCAACGCAACTATCACGTTCAAGGCCCAGAAAACTAGTAAGGGCATTGTTAAAATAGTCCATGTGACATCAGTGGTTCAACCTTAAATTTATGAAGCTACAAGAATACTTTTTGTGTGCAAAGAAAAACAAAAATATTTCAAAATATTTCAAAAATTATTCAACAATTTCTTCTATTCTGTGTCAGTGTTTGACGCACGTTCACAAGAGTACCATGACGCATGAATGTGTCTATGCAAGGTCATTTCATCCAAAACATCTTAATTTGTGTTCTGAAGATTAACAAAGGTATTATGAGTTGGGAATGACATGAGGGTGAGTAATAAATTACAGAATTTTCATTTTTGTTTGAACTATCCCTTTAAGTCTGACGTATGCGTCAGTTTCCAGGTCCAAATGCTCTCCCTAGCAAAACTTAGCTGGATAGACGGTAATTAATTTTGTATGTATTGTTTTAAATATTGGTGACACCCCGTGAGTCCAGACATTAAAATACATACTGTGTGGTTTCAAAAGCTTAGCTATAAATAAATAGTCCTTATAAATGGTTGTTGAAATCATAGTCTCACTTGAAATAGAGTAGATACTTGGACTCAGAAACAGTATTCGATATGTAATGACTTAACAAGTGGATGGTGCTTTTGTATCCATTTTGGAGCTTTTTGAAACCTTCAGTCCCCGTTCAGCAATCATTGCAATTCTTCAAAATTCTTTTTTTTTTTTTGCGTTTCCTAGAAAGTTATACAGGTTTGGAACGACATGAGGGCGAGTAAATGATGACAGTACGTACATTTTTGGGCGATCTACTCCTTTAAGGCTTCTTTCATTTCACCTCTTTGTGGTCTGCTACTGTTTCTATTGACACTCTTTGAAAAACAACAACCACAAGGCAAGTTGTCAATCATGCTCTCTCGTCGCTCTCCGGAGTTGGAGAGGGAGATCTAGCTCTATCTGAAAGCTGTCTCAGACACTACGGTCTCTACTCCGGGGCTGACACGTCCCCATGCTGTTCCCTGTCACCTCACACACGTACACACACACCAACCAGAACATGTGACACCGAGTGTGACTTCTTCCACACACACTGAGCTAATTCCCACCTGCGTATGTTTCTTCTTCCACATTCGGCTGGTGTTAACCAAACCCATGGATGGCGGAGAAAGCAGAGAGGGAGATGACAAAATAAAAAAAGAAAGGGAAAATTGAGCTTCAGCACATGCCAAAGCTGGGGCTGCCAGTCAGTGACACGTATTTTGACAATCATAGGCTGTCATCACTCTGTGATCAGAACTGCCAGTGGTGAGACAGTTGGGAGACGAGCCGAGGACTGGCAATCCTCACCTTCCTCCCCATACAGCACTGCCGGGAGAGTCACTTTTGTTATTTATACACACACACACCACTGTGTTGGAAGGCAGCAAATCAAACATGTCAGAAGAGCCATGTGCCACCTAGAGTGAGTGTTACAGACATACTGAGGCGCAGAGAGTTTAGAAGAGTGTTTTGTCCTTACAAATGTCTCCTGCAGAAATCTGTCCATCATTGTATTTCTGCATTGTATGCCATGTATGTGCTTCTGTGTGAGTGGGTTTTGCCTTTTTGTTTTTTAAAAATGTGTGTAGACTAAACGGGTAGGGACATTTTCTGAAATTTTAAAGAACTGTAGGATTTCTGTAGCTCAGACGGTAGAGTGTGGCACCAGCAACCCCAAGGTCATTCCTTTGATTTCCATCAATTAATAAAAATGTGTGCAAGGAGCTTTGGATAAATCTGCCAAATGCATAAAAATGTAAACTGCAAAACAGTGTTTTTTTAATGATAAATAATTTTGACTAAAATTAGATGATAACTAATTAAAATGTATTTTGAATGACAAAAACTATGCTGAAAATCTATTTACATTTCCGTTAATTAATAAAAACAAGACGTTAAAAAAAAAAAAGGAAGGAGCGATTTTGGAAGAGATCCCATCAGAACTAATCTCCTGCATGGTTTAGAGCAGGGGTCCCCAAACTAAGGCCCCCACATTTGGACTGGCCCTCTGAACAATGCCAGAGACATATTTCGAAAATTTAATTTTAAATATGTTTTACTTATATCATGTTGGTATTTGATAAAAAATTTGGCTTTCAAACTAAAATTTCCCTTGGTTATTAACATAGCCTAATTATTTGTTAAATTCACCAACAAAATGGTACATTCAACGTAATGTGTCATCGCAATCGAACAGGTGATGCACAAGGCAGCTAGAAAATTCAGAGCGATGACAAAATGACTCAATAGCATTTGAGGAATTTGACGTGTGATTAAAAAAACGCAGTGGACCAACACCAGCAGATGACATTACACCCCAAATCATGACAGACTGTGGAAAATTAACACTGGACTTCAAGCTATGAGCTTCTCCACCCTTCCTCTGGACTCTAGGACCTTGATTTCCAAATAAAATACAACATTTGCTCTCATCTGAAAAGAGGACTTTGGACCA
Source organism: Garra rufa (assembly GCF_049309525.1). NCBI lineage: Eukaryota > Metazoa > Chordata > Actinopteri > Cypriniformes > Cyprinidae > Garra > Garra rufa. The sequence continues at coordinate 30,276,305 of NC_133377.1, forward strand.
CTGGTCAACAATCCATTTATTCTTCTCCTTAGCCCAGGTATGATGCCTCTGACGCTGTCTGTGGTTCAGGAGTGGCTTAACAAGAGGAATACGACAACTGTAGCCAAATTCCTTCACATGTCTTTGTGTGGTGGCTCTTGATGCCTTGACCCCAGCCTTAGTCCATTCCTTGTGAAGTTCACCCAAATTCTTGAATCGATTTTGCTTGACAAGCCTCTCAAGGCTGAGGTTCTCTCGGTTGGTGTTTTTCCTTCTACACTTTTTCCTTCCACTCAACTTTCTGTTAACATGCTTGAATACAGAACTCTTCTTTGGCAATGAATGTTTGTGGATTACCCTCTGTGAAGGGTGTCAATGATTGTCTTCTGGACAACTGTCAGATCAACAGTCTCCCCCATGATTGTGTAGCCTAGTGAACCAAACTTAGAAACCATTTTGACAGCTTGACGGAAACCTTTGCAGGTGTTTTGAGTTGACTAGCTGATTGGCATGTCACCATATTCTAATTTGTTGAGATAGCGAATTGGTGGGTTTTTGTTAAATGTGAGCCAAATCATCAAAATTAAAAGAACCAAAGACTTAAACTACTTAACTCTGTGTGCATTCAATTTATTTAATACACAAGTTTCACAATTTGAGTTGAATTACTGACATAAATGAACTTTTCCATGACATTCTAATTTGAGATGCACCTGTACATCTTTTGAAAAAAAAAAAAAGATCATTTGTATGTGTGGTGCTTAGCAAAATAATAAACTATTCTAGCATTAAAAGGTATAAAAAATACAGGTAAAATCATAATAAAATAATAATAATAATAATAATAATAATAATAGTAGCCAGTCCGGGCCATGGAATTTTCTTTTATAAACCGACCCGGCCCCCCATTAAAGAAAAGAAAATTATGTGGCCCGCTCAGAAAAAAAGTTTGGGGACCCCTGGCTTAGAGGTTATATGCGTACATTTGAACCTATAAGATAGCATAGCACTTACTGCGTGTCTCATAAAATGGTAAAAAATGTTAAAATCTGAAAGTAAGAGAAGAGCAGACATATGGATTAATTTGAAAAATAGTATTTGAAATAATACTATTAATTAATTAATAATTAATTAATTTGAAAAGTATGATGCCGCAAAAGTGAACTCAATTCAGTCTGGTTTTCTGAGTGCACACATACAGAAAATCGCCTCTCAAACAGCAGATGAGTACTGAATTCAGTTCTCTTTCGCGTCTTATTGCACACGAACATAGAAATACACATAAAATGATGTCAAAAGCCAGTTTTGATGAGTATTCATGTAAAGCACACTCTGTTGCATCTTAAGTAAATGTAAACAGTTGGGAGAATATTGGATTAGTTGCAGTGTATTGCATATACTGTAGTTGAAGTCCACACAAAATCTGCAAAATGTTAATTATTTTACCAAGATAAGAGGGATCATACAAAATGCATGCTATTTTTTTATTTAGTACTGACCTGAATAAGATATTTCACATAAAAGATGTTTACATATAGTCCACCCCATTCAAAAGTTTACATACACTTGATTTTTAATACAATGTTGTAATCTAAATGATCCACAGAAACCTTTTTGAATTTGAAGATGAGGGTAAATTTAACTAATTTTGTCCTCTGGGAAACATGTATCTTCTGTAGCTTCTGAAGGGCAGTACTAAATAAAAAATAATAATATTTGGGCAAAATAAGAAAAAATTACACATCTTCATTCTGTTCAAAAGTTTACACCCCTGGCTCTTAATGCATCATGTTTTCTTTCTGAAGCATCAGTGAGCGTTGAACCTTCTGTAATAGTTGCATTTGACTCCCTCAGTTCTTAGTGTGAAAAGATGGATCTCAAAATCATATATTCATTGTTGGAAAGGGTTCAAATACAGAAAAATGCGGAAAAAACAAAGAATTTGTGGGACCTGAAGAATCACTCTCTGCTAATAAGGATTAATCCAAATTTAATTTATATAAATAAATATGTCTGCTTGAAAAAAGGAAGAATGTTGTAAGCAAGTTGTTATAAAGAATGCATGTTATATAACCATTGGAATTTTATTAAAAAGAGGACCTAGCTTTTCTTTTTTTATGAGAAGTGGTTTTATTAAATTTTGGTATAAAGGCATATTGGGTGTCACAGCAGTTAAATCTGTCTATTTTGCATGTTTACACCTTAATATCACTCATTTTACCAGGTTAAGAAGATGCTTAATAGATATTTTACACTGGCATTTATTTAAAAGAGCAATGTTTATATAATAAAATATTCTATTTTTTACAGACAAAAAAAACATTGCAGTCATTAAAAATTGCTTAGTTTTGTCTGCATTCTGTGTGGTTCGTTAAACATGTTGTTATGTGCCTTAGAAACCTGTCTAAAACCTGTTTTTGTAAGACAGTGTGTTTTTTTTTATGGCTGGGCAAGGTTGCAACATTTGGTTTCAGGGACATGAGTTGTCTGAACTCTCTCTAATAATAATTGTCTTCTTAAGCATAGGAAAGATACCCAGACCAGGTGATGATCACATGACCACCTTCTCATTGGTGTCCATAAATCTTTCCATAAATCATTCGGTGCATTCAAAGCTTCATTCAAACCATCCAGATTTACAATCCAAATTTACCACAGCTGGGTGTACCAGCGGATTAGTAAAATCAGAAAATTGTGTCTTATGAAAGAGCCGTGGACCACATATCATGCCGGTAGATAAGTTACAAAAGCTATTCTGTTACACTGTTGTTGCTTGAGCGTGTTAGCAAGTTGATATTGCTGGTAATTAGCATTAGCCAAAGCACTCAAAACATTTTGACTATGAGTTTGTGTCATGAATTTTAACCGAGGTGGGAGAAGATTCCTGTGTTGTTAACCCCAGCAGTGACAGGGTTAATTTGAACAGTCTGGCCATGAAGCTGCGGGGCAGGGGAGCAGCTTTTTGATCTGTGTGATGGACAGACATTCAACAGCACCAGGGCACAGCATGTAACGAGAAAGAGAGAGAGAAAGATAGAGGCGGAAAGACGTACAGCATGGCATCTTGTCCATCTTCTGATGTTCCAGCGCTCTGTCTGCCGAGTGTTGTGTGAGATTGTCGGCGTGTGATTTTTCTCTCTCTGGAGAGCAGGTGGAAAGGAAGGGGGGGATGCAGCACCAGCCCGTTCTGTGTAGCCATGTGAACAGAGCCCTATCCCAAAATGAGCCTAAAGTGGTCATTACATTACAGAGAGAGCGGCAGTAAAGCAGTGGGAATAAAACGAGCCAAATCTAATGTAGTGCTGCACACACTAGAGGTTTGCTAAGAGGTCTCTTCATTTTTTAAATAGTTTTCAAGGCTAAATTTGAATCGTTTGCATGTAGACGCACACCTCGCAGTTCTCTCAGAAAATAATTTCAGGAATTATTAAAGTATGCAATGAGAATATTGCCCTTAAAATTTGCTTTTGTTAATCAAAAGGTGTGTCCCAAATGCCTGTAAAATGGCACAGATGCAAAAATAGTCTGAGTAGGGTTTTCATACTGAAGAGAACATGAAGAAGAACACTTATTTAACCACAAAAGTTTACATCCCCCTTTTAGAATCTGCTAAATGTTTATTATTTTACTAAAATAAGAGGGATCATACAAAATGCATGTCATTGTTTATTAAGTACTGACCTGAATAAGATATTTCACATAAAAGATGTTAACATACAGTCCACAAGAGAAAATAAAAATTTATTTATAAAAATGACCCGTTCAAAAGTTTACACCCCCTTGATTCTTAATACTGTGTTCTCACATAGTGTGAAACTATGGAATTCAAATTCATACAGTCATTGTTGGAAAGGGTTCAAATACACAAAAATGCTGGAATACCAAAGAATTTGTAGGACCTGAAGAATTTTTCTGAAGAACAGCAGGCAGTTTAACTGTTCAGAACAAACAAGGGACTCAACAGCTACCACTAAAAAAAAAAAAAAAAAAAAAAAAAAACACAGCTGTGGATCATTTAGGTAACAGCACAGTAAACAGCACATGTAAACTTTTGAACAGGGTCATCTTTATAAATTCAACTATTATTTTCTCTTGTGGACTATATGTAAACATCTTTTATGTGAAATATCTTTTTGAGGTCAGTACTAAATAAACAAAAACATGCATTTTGTATGATCCCTCTTATTTTGGTCAAACAGTTTTGCAGATTCTGAAAGGGGGGTGTAAACTTTTGACCTCAACTGTACTATAAGCATAGTAAAAATGTATAGTGTATACTAAGTCATGTGGAACACAAATGTAGCTTCCAGCAGTATTCTATAGCTGCTAGTTAATCAAAATTAACCAAAAGCAATTTACACACTATCTCAATCTGAAATAGTGTAATTGCCCTGTTTTCGATGAATAATAAGCTTCTTTACTATTAATGTAATGTATTCTTTATAATCTTTCAGAATCTTTTTGTCGATTTGGATTTAAGCATCTGCTAAATGAATAAATATAAATTCTTAATGTGTTCAAGTGTGTATGATGAACTTGAGATCTTAATGTCTTACAGTTTTCTGCATTTTTTGACAGTTTTATTGGTTTTCTTATAGAAAAGTTTAGAGAAGCTGGAAAGCAGATGAGAGAGATGTGGGAAGGAGACTGTTACATGACCTACAAGAGGTCAGAATCGAACCCAGGCCCCCATGAGCCAGCAGCGTGTATACGTATCGTGGGCAAGTGCGCTACTTATACATACCACTCTCTCCGACAGCAAGTTTTAAGAGGTCAGTCTATGATATTTAGGTCCTATTTTGCTCACATATCGTTTATTTGTATTATATAAACTCAGTTCAACAAACCTAATTTGAGCTGATTTTTTAAAGCAATGCTTAACCCAAAATTAAAAGTGATAGTTCAATCAAAAAATACAAATTCTGTCATTAATTACTCACCCTCATGTCAAACCTGTAAGAGCCAGAGGGCACAAAAAGTATTCTCGTAGCTTCATAAAATTATGGTTGAACCACTGTTGTCACATGGACTATTTTATCAATGACCTTACAACTTTTTCTGGACCTTGAACATGGTAGTTACGTTGCCGTCTATGCAGAATCAGAAAGCTCTTGGATTTCATCAAAAATATCTTAATTTGTGTTCCAAGGTCTTACAGGTTTGGAATGACATGGGGGTGAATAATCATATTTGGGTGAACTATCCTTTAAAAAAAAAAAAAAATCATTTACTTGCCATCATGTCAGTCAAACCTCTATGACTTTCTTTCTTCTGTGGAACTCAAAAGATGATGTTATTTAGACTGCACTGGCCTTTCATATGTGGACAAAAAAACATCTCTTTTGTGTTCTGCAGAAGAAAATGGTGACATTTTATTGTCAGTTTTGTGTGAATCTCTTTAATGGATGTAAACAGAGCACAAAGTGTGATGGGAGCTTTTAAAGATGATCCCACATTGATTTATCAAGATTTTAAGGTCAAAGGAACATGCTTATACTTTATTTAAGCCTAAATAGTTCATAGTAGTAGCTTAAGGGTACCTGTTTTATTACTACTCTACTCTACTCTTTTTTTTTTCTGACACTAATAGCTGTAACTGTACTACACTCTTAAAAATAAAGGTGCTTCACGATGCCATAGAAGAACTTTTTATGTCTAAATGGTTCCGTAAAGAACCTTTAACATCTGAAGAACCTTTCTGTTTCACAAAAGGTTCTTTGTGCTGAAGGAAGGTTCTTCAGAGTGTAAAAAAGGTAAGAAAGAGATGGTTCTTTAAAGAACCATTGACTGAATGGTTCTTTGTGGAACCAAAAATGGTTCTTCTATGGCATCGCTGTGAAGAACCTTTTAAAGCACCTTTATTTTTAAGAGTGTACATAGTATTTTGGCAGAAGCTACAGAAGTAACAACCCATTGCTTTTGAATAAATATGCCACAGATAACAGCTGATCATCCCTGCATAATTTAAATTAACTGCAAATGTCATTTAAGTTAGTCTTTGGTTTTTGCATTGAGTAATTTTATTCAACACAATCGTTTCACATCTGTTTCAATATCTTCGGTTTGAATCCCTTTTGTTTTGGTTAATAAATCAGAATCATCTGTTTTGTAAACAGTGTGACCTGTATGGCTGTGATTAGCGTTGGAGAAGCAGGAATCTGATCTCAGGTCAGATATATTAAGCTGTGAATGAGTGGAGTGCTTCTAATTACCACAGGTGTGATTTAATGCATTTAGTCTGCGTGATATTGTGTGTCAACAGTATTACTCAGTGAAGGTATAGACAATGTTTAGTCACTCCGTCTGACAATAACGAGGGATTTTAATTAACAGCCTGTCTTATTATCCTCTCACATTGAACAACATATCATCAGAAATGGAAAGAAACACAGCTGACTTCAAGGGCTGTCTCAATTTGTACACGGTAATTAAAATCAAATGACAATTTCATTTGACTGTTTAATTGCTCGTTTAGAACAAACCTCGCATGCAGGTACGTACAATGGCGTGTAAACACAAATATAGGCACAGTACCTGTTTTGCATGAGCATATGCGCGCAGACACACGCACACACACACACACACACACGCACGCAAGAGACTGACTCACATTCCGCTACATGCCGTCTGCTTTTCAACTTTGATGCAACTTAAGAAGAAATCACCTCCCACTTCTTTCTCTCGGCACCTCATATAGGTGGTGTGAACGCTTTTTAATGCAATAAGAGAATATGAAAAAAAAGTCTGCTGGTAGTCGACGTGGGGATGTGTGCTTGTCACTGCGTGTTTATCGAAAACAAGTGCCTATCTCGTCTCAATGTCTAATTAAAGGGATAGATTCTCACAACAATAAATGAATATGCAGATGAGTCTTGCGTCTGGTGCTAATTTCATGAAGCGACGATAACGAGGCCGAGTTAATCTCCTCTCTTTTAACCCTGATTTAGTTGATCCACCATAACAAACAAACAGGAATAATAATCCTATTATTGTCTTAATAGCACATTTTGTTCTGAGAAGTCTTTCTGAAGACGGAGCTTTGAGGTAATGCTGCCTTTATTGAAACAAACAAAACTCAAAAATCAATTTTCATTCATGCTTTGTCTCTCGCTTTTTGCTCCCTACGATATCTTTACGTCTCCTGTCGGGTTCTATATTTATTTATTTCTATCCTCTTCTCGTCTCAGCCCTCTGTTTTTACTGTCTGACGGGGTTTTTTTTCCTCTGCTGGTCGAATAATGATAATGAACAATACGAGCCCAGGTTGGAATTAACAATAAGGAGCTTATAGTCTTCCAATGTCACATGCATTTACCACTTGCCATTCAACATTACAGTTGTATAGGTTTTACCTGGATGTTTGTTTCAGTGAATCATTCACAGAGAACTTTAAGCTCTCTGGATATGGTGTTTTTGTCGGTTTTATGCCCATGACTTTTTTTTTTTTTTTTTTTTTTTTCAAAGTCAGCATTGAATTAAATTGACCAGGTTTACTTTTTTAATACACATTCTCGGTTGGGTGTGAATGATGAAAATGAACAAAGAAATATGTTTGTTGTCTTCTCTGAAACGTCTGTCTGATAAATTCAGGTTTTAGTTATTTACCTAAAATATATTTATTTATAAAACATATATTTATTATTAAATTTTTTTAATTAAAAATTGTATTAATTAAATTTACCCATATTTCTTTTGTACATATAAATATTTTATGATTGAATTATAAAATGTAATAATAATTTACACTACCAGTCAAAAGTTTTGTAACAGTAAGATTTTTAATGTTTTTTTTTAAAGAAGTCTTTTCTGCTTACCAAGCCTGCATTTATTTGATCCAAAGTACAGCAAAATAGTAACATTTTGAAATATTTTTACTATTTAAAAAAAACTGTTTTTTATTTGAATATATTTTAAAATGTAATTTATTCCTGTGATTTCAAAGCAGAATTTTTAGCATCATTACTCCAGTCACATGATCCTTTAGAAATCTTTCTAATATTCTGATTTGCGTCTCAAAAACAAGTATTATTATTATTATTATTATTATGTTGAAAACAGCACTTTTTCAGGTTTCTTTGATAATAGAAAGTTCAGAAGAACAGCGTTTATGTGAAATTTAACTCTTTTTGACTCCAAAAATTGTCTTTGACTCCAAGCTTTTAAATGGTATAGTGTATAATGTTACAAAAGCTTTTTATTTCAGATACATGCTGATCTTTGGATCTTTCTGTTATTCAAAGGACCCTGAAAAAAATGTTTTGAATATTGCTAATAATAATAATAAAAATGTTTCTTGAACGGCAAATTAGCATATTACAGAAGAATCATGTGACACTGAAGACTGGAGTAATGATGCTGAAAATTTAGCTTTGATCACAGAAATAAATTACATTTTAAAATATATTCAGAAACCAGTTATTTTAAATAGTAAAAATATTTCACAGTATTACTGCCTTTGCTGTATTTTAAATCAAGTAAATGCATGCTTGGTGAGCAGAAGAGAATTTTTTGAAAAAACATTAGAAATCTTACTGTTCAAAAACTTTTGACTAGTAGTGTATAATTATAATTAAACATATGTAATGGATTTTACTCGTATTACTGTTGCACATATATAAAATATTAAAATATATATTTAAATACACTTGTCTCCAGAATTGCGGGGGGCACATACCCCCTCAGTTTGAATGGGCACAGTGCTTCTGGGCGACTGCAAGGACTGACGAGTGCCAGTGTGACAGCGTTGCAGGTGTGAGAGAGGGTTGGCATTTTGAAGGGCACAGTGGGTGAGGTGGGAGAGCAGCCAGGACTCGCAGAGAAAGGCAAAGTGGCACACAGTGCAAGGCTGGGTGGACAGAACAGCACTTCCTTTGCGAGCGACAAGGGGAGGGACGTTGGCACACAGATAGTACAGGGTATTTATAGAATGCAGGGGAGATGGTGCCATAGCAGACGCTGCTAACTAACATATGGACTGATCTGTTATAGATATGAGGGGAAAAAAGACAGCAACTTTGAGTGCTTTAGTTTCCTAATAAGCAGCAGATTTAAGAAGATGGGTTGATTGGGCTTGCATGAGTCTTTTGTATAACTTTGTTTTCTTGCTGTACCATTGAGCTAATCCAATCTGCTCCTGCTGTGCACAAATGAGATAAATTAGCATTTAATCCTAACTTATGTTGATCAATGCATCAACTGAAATAACAGTACCCTAGTCTTTCATTCAGTAAACTATAAAACTGAATTTGAATATATGTCTTTAAAGGGGTCATCAGATGCGAAATTTACTTATACATGTTTGAACATAAATGTGTGTTGGCAGTGTGTGTACACAACCACCCCATAATGATAAAAATCCACCCAGTGCTTTTTTTTTTTAAATCCCCAATAATAATAATCACTTAATTCTGAGATTCCTGACAGAATGATGTAGTTCTTCACAGGCCCCTCCCTCGATTGTTGATTGACACAACCATCTTACCTTAGACCCACCCCGATTAAGGTGTTTTGTTGTTGGATGTAATGATGAACATAGCAGCCTTCATTTACAGTGCCTTGCAAAAGTACTCATACCCCTTCATTTTTGTCACATTTTGTTTTGTTGCAGCATTATGTTAAACTGCTTTAAATGAGTTTTTCCCCACATCAATTTACACTCCATACACCATAATAATGATAAGTACATTGCATAAGTATTCATACCCTTAACTCAGTACAAAGTTGAAGCACCTATACAGCCTCAAGTCTTTTTGGGTATGATGTGACAAGCTTTGCACATCTGCATTTGGCAATTATCTGCCATACTTTGCCTCACCTTTTCACCTCTCAAGCTCTGTCAGCTTGGATGGGGACTGGCAGACATTTTCTAGAGTCCTAGTTGTTCCAATCGTCTTCCATTATGGATAATGCTTCTGTGAACCTTCAATGCAGCAGATTTTTTTTTTCTGAACTCTTCCCTAGATCATTGCCTTAACGCAAGTCTGTCACTGAGTTCTACAGGCAGTTATCTTGACCTCAGGACTTGGATTTTGCTCTGATGTGCATTTTCAGCTGTTAGACCTTTTCTGAGAGGTGTGTGCCTTTCTAAATCATACTCATTCAAATGAATTTGCCACAGTTTAACTCCACTCGAAGTGTAGTAACATCTAGAAGCAATATGAATGCTCCTGAGCTAAATTTCGAGTGTCCCAGAAAAGGGTATGAATACTTATGCAATGGGTTCTTTTCAGTTTTTTATTTTTAATAAATTTGCACAAATGTTAAAAACCTATTTTTTGCTTTGCCATTATGAAGTAGGTAGTGTAGATTGATGTGGAAAAAAAGTGATTTAAAGTAGTTTAACATAAGGCAGCAACATAACAAAATGTGAAAAAATTGGAGGGGTATGAATACTTTTACAAGGCACTGTACTCCCGACATCTGAGCCCCTGAAGATGCAGTGGATTAACATTACTTTTGTTTTTTGAAGGGAATGTGCCCGCTGATCTACCTAAATGCGTCTATGTTCACACAAATCATTCGTGATCCAGTTTCACCTACAGAAGAAGTTAGTATAGCTTTGCAAATCACTGTTCCTAATAATGTGCTAGTTAGCAAGTTCCACGGCTAAAGTTTACAGTCTCTCGAACCGTTCGTCACCCCATGGAAGAGAGGGGCGGGGTGAGCAGAGCTCATTAGCATTTAAAGGGCCATGCACGAAAACGGCTCACTGTGATGAGGGCTGTATTTAATGAGGTAAAAATGGTGTTGTTTTACACTACCATTGAGAAATTTTAACCAAAGTATGGTATAGACTTTTTATTAAGACCCTAAAGAATCATATCAACTCCGATGACCAATTTTTAAGGCCGCAGTGTGTTTCCCGATATAACACTTTCCCAATTCATTGTTCAACCAACAGGTAGTTCATACCCTGTGGAAGCTTGTTTCTCCTTCAAAGTCAAAAATACATTATTAAATAAATTGAATAAAAAATAATTTTCATAATGTTTAAAATGGGTAATAATAAGCTGTGATTGTGAAATATAATATGTCGCATTGAAATATTTTAGTATTATTTTAAACGATTATAGTATTTGATATTTTGAGTTTTAGTAATTTTGTTATTAACTTTAGGCATTTTCATACAGTAGTAGTTCTTGTTATAATATTTCTGTTTAGCTTCATTTGTACTACTTTGGGTAATTTCAGTACTTAAGCTTAAAAGATTAGTTCACTTTTAAGTTACGCACCCCTATGTCATCCAAGATGTTCATGTTTTTATTACTTCAGTCGAAAAGAAATCAAGGTTTTTGAGGAAAACATTCAAGGATTTTTCTCCATATAGTGGACTTTAATGGGGATCAACAGGTTGATGGTCCAAATTGCAGTTTCAGTGCAGCTTCAGAGGATCTACACAATCCCAGCCAAGGAATAAGTGTCTTATCTACCAAAACGATCTGTCGTTTTCTAAAAAAATAAATAATAATAATTACATTATATACTTTTTAACTGCAAATGCTCTCTGTGTCCACTTCACGCATTACATACACTGTAAAAAAAAAAAAATCCATAAAAACTATAGTAAAAAAAATGGCAGCTGTGGTAGCAGTGTTTTAGGTTTTACGGTTTTAACTTAAATTTACATTTAAATACCGTAATTTCATGAACTGATATAATGTTAATGTACCAACTTACCAAAGTACTGAAATCTGTTCTGTACATTTGTAATACACTGATAACCACCAAAAGCAGGTGGTGATGAGAAAGTCACATGATGAACCAAAGCCCATCACAAGCAGCTTTTAAATAGGACATAAACATTAATTTAACAACATTAGATGTAACATACAACCCTAAACTGTACAAAACTGATTATTTCAAAACTATTATTTCAACAACAACAAAAAAAACACAAAATGTAAAAAAAATGTAACGTAGGGAATTGTCCGTTTACAGTTATTCACTGTAAATTTTATGGGTTTTTTTTGTTTTGTTTTTTCACTTCTGAAAACAGTATACTACCATAAAATTACATGTCCAATATAGTTTTTCACCGTATATGGTAGGGGAACTTACCGTTAACCGTTTAACAGGTTTTTACTGTAGCATTTTTACAGTCTTTTACCATTAAAGTCATTTACAGTGTAGTCATGTGTGACAAAGTGTCGACCCAGTGTTTACAAAGCGAATGTGCAAAGAAAGTCAAATGCCCTTTACAAATATAGGTAAAACAATGATGTCGGACAATTTTTAAGTTGAAGGAGAAAATGAAATGGAGTTCTTCGCTACCTTTTTAAATCTGAGTACACAGACAAAGAACTAACCATGCAATCTTTCCAACATGATTACGTGATGCATAAAGTCATAGACATTGATAAGCTAGTGCAAGATGAGCATTTGTGTTTTTTAATTTTTAATTTTTTTGCCAGATCAGACCCTTATTTCTTGGCTGGGATCATGTAGAGCCCTTTGAAGCTGCACTGAAACTGCAATTTGACTTTAAACTCGTTGATCCCCATTGAAGTCCACTATATGAAGAAAAATCTTGGAATGTTTTCCTCAAAAAACATAATTTCTGTTCGACTGAAAAAAGAAAGACATGAACATCTTTGATGACATGTGGGTGAGTCAATTATCAGGAAATTTTAATTCAGGAATGAACTAAACCTTTATTTTTTTTTTATTTTTTTTTTTTTCGGTTAGTTACCAAGTCAACATGTCTTATTTCTATTCTAGTTTTTCATTTATGTTTTATTTCATTTCATTAGTATTTCATTAGTTTTAAGTTAATTCTAACAACACTGATGACAGGAAAGTTACAATTATGATAAACAAATTAACATTCTGAGATGAAAAGTCACATTTGGGAGTTGAGAAATGACCTGCTTATTTCTCTAAATCTGAAGCAAAAATATGCTTCCTTTCATGCCAGACTCAGTCCGTTGGCTGTTGGCTACTATACATCAAACAAACTCAGATATGAGAAAGTATTTCAACATTGAAAACTTTTACACAAGAGTTTTGACACTGAAACAAACTACAGAGTCAATCAATAGTGAATGTGAATGATCAGAATGTGCTGTCATTTGGAGCGTCTGTAAGTGGGTCAGAGGGTGGGTCTGTGTATCACATTCGGGGGGCATGGGTGGGGTTTTGGGGGGATGAAGGGGGGTAAACTCGGGCCTAAAGGCAAATCTCATATCAACATCCACAGTAATAACATCTCCTAATTACCATAATAGCCCAGCTTATCTGATGCGTTTAATTATGTGGGCATGTCTGCTATCCATTTCAAGAGGATGTGTGGCATCAGTGGGCACGCATGCTATCCGGCTCCGTCTGACTTTGGTGCTGAAACGTACCGCTATCGAAACCCACAGCACATCCCCCATTTTACCGTAGTCCAAAGGCATTTATATAAAATGTACATCAATTATGACAGCCTGGACCAACACATGGCGCTGAGAATGAAGTGGATGTTGAATTGCATTGAGCCTTTTCCATACGCAGCACGGGTGTACAATAATAGCCCGGCCTTCGGGCGAGGAAATATAGCATATGACTTGTCTCTTGATTCCTGAGGGCTACATTAGCTGTTATCAATCTCTTTTGAAAGCCTTTATTTGCAGATATCCTTAAGCCCTGTGCAATGATTTACATGGCGTAGCAGCGCAGGAGATTGTTCCTGAATGATAGCCTGTGGTAGGTCTTCCAGTCATCCTCAGGACACGACCATCGACACATTAAAATGGAAATCGCTCTTTTTTTTTTTTTCCGAAGCATTGATGTCGAACATGTCCTAGTCTCTTCTCGTTTTCAACCCTCCGTCTCTCTATCGTAGGTCATTCTCATTTTGTGTCTTCATAAACTGCGTATATCTAATACGTCTCGCGAAGACAGTGCGCTCCTCGTTCTTCGGTCAGCTCTCTGAAATGTCTGAATGCTGGTTCTCTTTCTTCTTTCTAAATCTTTAATATCACCCTTTAATCTTCTTCATTAACAAATGTCTCTTAATTGTCAGCGTTGCTTCTCAGACATCAGATTTAGCGTAAGCCGATTGCAATAGCGGATGTTGTTGGACTAATTTGCTAGCATATTGAGAGTTGATGATCAGAGTAGGACAGGGCCCCTGGCTGGACATGGGATTGAAACTCTTTGATATGAGCAGCACCCTGCTGACAGGAATGTGGAAAAGCCATATGGACAGAGACCAGCCGAGTCCTTGGACAAACTGCAAAAAACCCCACACTGACCGGGACCGGCTAGGAAGGGGAAGAACTACTTATTCCCTCAGAGCTCGTATGTTTTTGCACGACCTGCCCTGCGGGGTTTTGAACACATTGATCTAATGAACGTTGCAGTGATGTGTGTTTGTAAAATCACTCGAGAGTAAGTCTGGAATAAGAGGGCGAGACGAGAGCAAACATGTGTTCACTTAAAGACTAGAAATTTCCATTCATCTGTGCAACAGTTTATGTTGCCAAGCCAATTAGCTAATGTTCAACCAGACAAATTTTGCTCTACAAAAATTACCATCATGGATTATTTATGGCCAAATGGTGAAATGATCTTACAAATTTGCTCTTAGGAGGATGGAGAAAAGCATTCTTTAAAACAGCTAAAATATGACTGCATTTTATCTGAATCTTGTTGAGAGGACATTGATCCTTTTTGACTGTTTTATAGGCTACACTCTTAAAAATACTGGGTTAAATACAACCCAAATATTGCTTAGAAATTACAGCATGAACACAAAATAGGTTGTTAATTTAAAATCAGACACATAATTACTAGAGACATCAGCAATAATCAATAGGTGAACATTTATTAGTAAGCAATTTTAAAAACGTTTATTTAACTGTTTATTCAACTTCTTAAGAAATGTTCATTTAACTTAATACATGTTAAATTCCAACCTACTTTGGGTTAATTTTAAGCAAGAAATATAGTAATTTTAAAACAAATTTTTAAGTTAATATTTATATTTTAGAATAATAACTATTATTATTACTATATATTTAATATCTGGCATATCAATGTAATCACTTTCTGCAGGTTGCACCAGTAGGTGGGGACAAGTAATTGTCTTTTTCATAGAATCATTCATTTCTGATTCATTCAATACGCTGATTCATTAAGGAACAAAACAACAGTGAGTCATCAAATCATTTGCGCAAGTGATTCGTTTAAAATTGCAGATTTATTCCATAATGAAATAACTGACTGTCTTTCTGAGTAAGTCTTTGACTCAGTTATTCAACCAGTTCACTCAAAAACGCTGAATTATTCAGTAGCAAAAAAAAAACAGACTGTTTTTATGAGTAAGTCAGTGAATCATTCACTCAAGGGATTTGTTCAAAACAATGATGATGATGCTACTGTTTGTTGCACAGAAATGCACAATGGTTCTACTGCTGCTTTGTGTGTAAAATATAAGTTACCTAATTTTAACTTTTCGTATACTGAACTGTTATATAAGCAATATCACACTTGGAATTATGCTATTTGAACTTTATTCTTGTGATTTCGACTTCTTTCTTGAAATATTTTGAATTTATTATCTAAACATTTAGACTTCATTCTCGTAATTTCAACTTTATTCTCAAAACATTTCGACTTTATTCTCGTAATTTCAATTTCTTTCTCAAAATATTTAGACTTTTCTCTAAATATTTCGACTTTATTCTCGAAATATTTCTACTTTATTCTCAAAACATTTAGACTTTATTCTCGTAATTTTGCTTCATTGGAATATTTCGACTTTATTCTCAAAACATTTAGTTTATTTTCGTAATTTTGACTTCATTCTTGAAATATTTCGACTTTATTCTCAAAAGATTTAGACTATTCTCGTAATTTTGACTTCATTCTTGAAATATTTTGATTTTATTCTTGAAACATTTAGACTTTATTCTCGTATTTCGACTTTATTCTAGAAGAATTAGAATAAAGTCTAAATGTTACTAACTTTATTCTCGAAACATTTCGACTTTATTATCAAAACATTTACACTTTATTCTTGTAATTTTGACATTATTCTCGAAATATTTCGAATTTATTCTTAAAACATTTACACTTTATTCTAAATATTTCTACTTTATTCTCAAAATATTATGACTTTAATCTCGTAATCTTAGATTTTTTTTGTTTGTTTTTTTAATGTGGCACTAAAATGCCGTCGTAATATACAGTATATACCCCAATTTACATTTGAAAAAAAAAAAAAAAAGATAGATAGATAAATATTTTATCTTTTTTATCTATTTTGGAAGACGTGATCACCATACTAGTGGGTTTTTTTCCAAGAGAATGTATGATAAAATACATAACTTAAATGCACTGGAAGTTTTTTTCGGATAAAAGCATCCGCCAAAATGAATAAATGTAAATGTACTTTTGACAAAAGTGCTACAAGAGCTAAAGCATTAAAATGCTCCATTAAAGGAAGTCACAAGTAAAAACTGCACGCTTGACAAATCGAACTGTCACAAAGGACAACAACTCGAATCAATGACACTTTGAGAGGTCTGAAGAACGGACATGGCTGTGAGCAGGGAAAAAAGCTAACATGCTAAAAATCCTGATACCTTTGACACCGACAGCCTCGGCCCTGAGGTGTTTTACACAGCACTTTTATTGCTTTCTGTCCAGAGATGAAAAAACGGACAAGCAAAACATTTTGTAGGCCCGATGCTCGGATCTGATAACGTTTCAGTCTTCACAAACAGCCCAATTTCTCTTTGGCTTGCTCTCTCTCTCTCTCCCATCTTGTTCAGGATTAGATGATTCTACTTATCCTCCAGACATAGAGACAGAATAACATGTGAAAATTACAATACATCAAGTAGGAGTCATTACGGGAACTGCTCCCTTCCTTGTCTCACTTCAAAGTCTCGGCAATTTTCTGATCCATGTGACATTCACGCTCCTCCAGGGTCAAACAACATCTTGCAGCCTTCATAAAATGATTAAATATTTTAAACAGCTCGCATGCGTACCTCCGTGGCCCCCGGAGACTGATGCTGTTATCGTTTTTGTCAAAGCCACTTTCCATCTGCATTTGTCATTCCTGCTTCGCGCGTATAAGTTATCAATCGGCTTGTCAGAATGCAAAATAACTGATGTTCTTTGGGCGGTATTGGATGGACTATCTCGGGCTTTTAATCAATGCATATTTTTTCCACTCTTCTTTCTTTGCTCCTTCCTCATTCTCTGCTCTTTAATATAAATGTTTAGAGTCCCAGGCGCCTGTAATGTATTTGCACAGAAAACGCTTTGACAGAAGCAGTAGTTATATTATCAAACATTACACCTTGGGGCTAAAAGAGTATCAGAGGCTTTCACGCACAGGCAATGCTGGGAATTACAGACATGAAGAGATGACTGCTGTACCCTCACTGTAAGGGATTGCCCCGGCTGTATATAAATCAGACGCGTTGAAAGCTAATCTTTCTCACTCACACATGTAGTGTATACTCTATTTATAGATTTGTCTTGCCTGAGAGAAGATTTCAGGCCATGTGAGGCCTTTATCAGTGGTAACAAGGTTGTTAATGTATCTGAATATGCTGTACATCCTCCATCTTGGCTCGGTGTGCCGCGCTTGCGTAAGGGCATGGCTAAATACGAGCCCACCGCATCCACATCTGTCTCCGCCGTGACATTATCTGACTAAATGGGGAATTTAAGCAAGGAAGAAGAGAGATGCACTATTTTGAATGCCAAAACACTGTTGGGGAAGCTGCTTGGACACTCTACCTCAGGGATCCTCAAATCTTACCCTCGAGGTCCAATGCACTGCAGAGTTTAGCTCTAACCCTAATCAAACACACCTGAGAATGCTAATCAAGGTCTTCAGGATCATTAGAGAATCACAGGTAGGTGAGTTTCATCAGGGTTGGAGCTAAACTCTGCAGCACATTGGACCTCCAGGGTAAGATTTGAGGAACCCTGCTCTACCTTGTCTTTTAAAACAATGGCTAACTACATTGAAGCTACTGTAAACAAGGATACATTATCTTAGGGTGTATTTACAGCTGTCTCGTTATCCCCCTTGGTGCAGATCTTTTGGGTAGGTGTGAATACAGTAATCGCACTCAGGTGACAGCTGAAGAGTTTCAAAATGGTTCCGAACTAACTGTGGTACGGTTGAATGGATGAACCAGTCAATGGATGAACTTAGCACACATGGGGTTTTGTTTACAATTTCTGGTTCACTTGCAAAAAGGGCAGTATGAATGCGAACCACACCAAACAAAAAAAAAAAAAAATTGGTCCGGACCAAAGCAGGTAAACTAGCAGACTTTCCTGGTATGAATACACCCTAAAGGAGTAGTTCAATTTCAGAACAAAAATGTACAGATAATGTACTCACCCTCTTGTCATCCAAGATGTTTATGTCTTTCTTTCTTCAGTCGTAAGGAAATTGTTTTTTGAGGAAAACATTTCATGATTTCTCTCCATATAATGGACTTCTATGGTGCCCCCAAGTTTGAACTTCTAAAATGCAGCTTCAAAGGGCTCTGAACGATCACAGCCAAGGAAATAAGGGTCTTATCTAGCAAAACGATTGGTTATTTAAAAAAAATATATATACTTTTTAACCTCAAATGCTCGTCTTGTCTAGCTCTGTGTGTACTCTGTGTATTCCGGTTCATGACAGTAAAGGTATGTCGAACTCCCATCTCATTTTCTCCTCCAACTTCAAAATCATCCCACATCGTTGTTTTACCTTTTTTGTAAAGGGTGTTTGATCTTATTTGCCCGTTCACTTTGTAAACACTGGGTCGGTACTTCTGCAGCAATGTGGGATGATTTAGAAGTTGGAGGAGAAAATGAGATGGGAGTTTTTTGACATACCCTAACTGTCATGAAGTTGTAAGTTGTAAATGTTTTTAGAAAATAACCAATCGTTT
This sequence comes from Garra rufa, assembly GCF_049309525.1. Classification (NCBI taxonomy): domain Eukaryota; kingdom Metazoa; phylum Chordata; class Actinopteri; order Cypriniformes; family Cyprinidae; genus Garra; species Garra rufa. Next base: position 30,295,180 of record NC_133377.1, read on the forward strand.
CGCTAGATAAGACCCTTCTTCCTCGGCTGAGATCATTTAGAGCACTTTGAAGCTGCATTTTGAAAGTTCAAACTCTGGGGCACCATAGAAGTCCATTATATAGAAAGAAATCCTGAAATGTTTTCCTCAAAAAACATCAGTTCTTTACGACTGAAGAAAGAAAGACATGAACATCTTGGATGACAAGAGGGTGAGTACATTATCTGTACATTTTTGTTCTGAAAGTGAACTACTCCTGTATTGTAGATGTGTAACTGTCAGACTTCTGCAACTACAGCAAAACATCTTTATTAAAACCACTAAATAGATTAGTAAAATTCAAAACTTTGCTAATTTATCTATCCAAGATGTAGATGAGTTTGTTTCTCCATCAGAACAGATTTGAAGAAACTCAGCATTGCATTACTTTCTCACCAATGAGTCCTCTGCAGTGAATGGGTGCCGTCAACAGCGAGTCCAACAGCTGATAAAAGATGCACAGTGCATCCATTAATGTCTTGTAAAGTGAAAAAAACTGCAAAAAATTGTAAGAAACAAATCTATCATTAAGGTGTTTTACTTCTGGCCAAAATGCGAGTCCATAATCCATAATGTTGCTTCCTCCAGTAAGACTCTCATTCTGACGGCACCCATTCACTGCTGAGCAAGTGATGCTAAATTTCTCCAAATCTGTTATGATGAAAAAACTCATCTATATCTTGGATGGCCTGAGGGTGAGTACATTTTCAGCACATTTTTGGGAGAACTATTGAAAAAGTAACATGCATGGGTTAAATGTAATTTTTTTTTTTTTTGATGAATCATTTATGTGAACAGTGATTTATTTATCTACCTGAACCCTATGAATGAACTGATTCACTAAAATGAGTTTGGAACAGCTCATATCTATTCATTTTAAGTCAGAAACAATAATATCATACAATGCACTTCTTTAGTATCATAAAATTGTTTTTGTATTGCAAATTGCGTTTCTGTATTGCTGGTCCTGCTAATGCATATGTGCATTCAAGAGTAAACAGATAGATGATACCTTTGAGAAAAAAGATGATTGGCTCTTGTAGATGTAAGGTGGGACTACATCTACGTTACAATTTCCCCCATTAATTTTTTTATGCATGGAGCATTTTCTGCCTTTATAGTGTCTCTGCCTTTAGTTACTCCCCAGCAAGTTAATTCCAGGTAGTTTGAAATACATCAAAGAATGCATTTTTATAGATTTAGGACCTCACAAATTGGGTGCAGGGGCACTAAATCCAGGTGCCTTTTAGGTAATGAATCCACTAATGAGAGATCATCCCAGTATCCTGCTGTCTTTCTGTCTCTCTTCTGTCACACTCACAAGCACACAAATTTTCCTCTAACGGGCCATAGAGTAAATTAGCAGGTAGGGCTGCAGTGGCTGATTGAAACAAACTGGTGTTGATTGCTGATCAGTCAGCTGTGGAGCAGGATAAGAACATGAGCTAATGGAAAAGAGCAGAAATACCCCCAGTCTATCTGTCTTTCTCTATTTCTCTCTCCCTCAGGGCTGTGGTTATGCTATATGGTGTTAGAAATGAAAAAATAAAAGAAGCTGAAGATATCTGCATGATTGGTATGACAGTGATGGCAGTGCAGAATGCATGAATTACCATTCTGGTCCTGGCTGGTTTATGCTGGTTAGTGCTGGTTTAGTCTGCGAACCATCAGAGCTGTGCCAGCAACCTTAAGGTTTTAAAAAAATTATGCATTTATTCTTAATTATTAATTTAAAGAATGTAAATCTATACCCTACAATATAAATATTTTGAGTTGGTAAGATGTTTTTCTAGTGTTTTGAAAGAAGTCACTTAAGCTCACCCAGGCTGAACAGATGTAAAGGAGAGGTTCACTTCCAGAACAAAAATTTACATATAATGTACTCACCACCTTGTCATCCAAGATGTTCATGTCTTTCTTTCTTCAGTCATAAAGAAATTAACATTTCAGGATGTTTCTCCATAAAGTGGACTTCTATGGTGCCCCAGTTTGAACTTCCAAAATGCAGTTTAAATGCGGCTTCAAAAAATCCCAAATGCAACTTATACTTATTAACCTCAAATGCTTGTCTTGCTCTGCTTGAACTCTGTTTTTTCATCTCATTTTCTCCCTCAACTTCAAAATCACCCTACGTCACTGTTTTACCTTTTTTGTTAAGGGTGTTTGATCTTCTTTGCATGTTCATTTTGCAAACACCGGGCCGGTACTTTTGAAATGATTTTTGAAGTTGAGGGAGAAAATAAGATGGGAGGTTTTTGACCTACCCTAACTGTTTTGAACCAGAGATGCACAGACTACTCATGAACATCAAGACCAGCATTTGAGGTTAAAAAATATATAATTCGTAATAAAAAAATAAAATGAATAAATAACCGATTGTTTCGCTAGATAAGACCCTTTTTCCTCGACTGGGATTGTTTACAGCTGCATTTGGGATCATTTGAAGCTGGATTTAAACTGCATTTTGTAAGTTCAAACTCAGCACACCATAGAAGTCTATTAAATGGAGAAAAATCCTGAAATATTTTCCTCAAAAAACACAATTTATGTTTACGACTGCAGAAAGAAAGACATTAACATTTTGGATGACAAGGGTGTGAGTACATTATCTGTAAATTTTTGTTCTGGAAGTGAACTTCTCCTTTAATAGAAAATCTTTTTTTTTTTTTAAATAGTATTACAGTTAAAAAAAATCTTTGATTTTAATATGTATTTTTCCTGTTTTCCTATTTACTATATTATTTGACATGAGTTTTGTTATATGTAATTCTTTAAACTCAAACCAGTGCAAAGTCATTCAGCTAAACGGCCTATGAAGACCCCAAAATGAGGGGTTAGCATTTCCGAACTTGTCTTTCGCCAGAGAAGGTGCTTTACCTCCGGAGAAACGGCAGGGTTAAAGTTTACGCATTTCGCAGCAGCCTCCGCGAGTCATTAAGACAAACCACATCTAGAGAGAAGAAGAAGCCTTCAAAATTGAAGTCATAAATTACAGACTCATGACCTGTACACAGAAAAGCAGCCATTTAGTCAACAGTGGGCTGTTAGCATGCTACGTAAGTCTGCCCTTAGCCCATTACCCAGACACCACCATTCCACTCCCTCTGTTCTCTCCGGTTGACAGCGTCTGTAAATTAGCAAAACAGTCATTTTTTTAATACCTTTGAACCTTCTGGCAACACTTTTCGATCAATTAGGAGGCAAAGCATTAATTCGGCACTCTGTGACTGGTGTCTGCTGGCGTCTTCTGCTCGTCATTGATCCTGGGAGTGATCTCTTTAACCTCAGAGTGATGGTAATGGCATTAGGAGATGAGACCATTACGACGCCTTCTTCCAGCTCTTCACCTCTGAGACAGGCAGAGGGCAGGGGCAAATGGGTGGGGCGTGGCCGGGGGCTCGGGCGGACGAGTCAACGGGGGGCGCAGTCAGACACCCCTAGTCTCTCGGCTTGTTCCGCCATATCTCCTCGGAGGCAATTTAAGTATAAATTAGAGTCGGCGAAGGCCTGGAGAAACACGCTGACAGCCACCCAACACTGAATAAATCACTTTTTATTGTGAGGAAAACTGCGCAACCTCGGCTGACATGATGGCGTTTACATTTTAAAGGGAAAAGGTTTATTTGCTGCCGCTTTCCTGCCAGGTGCTCTCAGGGTTTAAGCAGACACTGTCAGTATGCGTTCCCACCTAAAGTGACCGTTTTAAATCAAGCTTTGGACACAGCTGTCACCAGAAACTGACCTGTTTAAGTCTTACTGGGTCCTCTTGAAAAAGGCTTACCGACTGGTTAACGCGCCGTCTACGGCGTCTTCGCCGTGCTCCTGTGATACCTGAGAGCTGACCAAGATATGCCAACCGAATCAATACAACTGACGACTTGCAAATTGATACGCTTTTACTAGAAACGAAACCCTCTCACAATCTGAAAACAAGGCTAATGCTGGGTTCCATCCAACTCGTAAAGACTTGGAAAAGTGAAATAGAACACCATCTGAACTTTTCGCAGTTGAAAATTGGCTTCCTCTTAATAAATGAGTGGGAATTTGAATTGAATTGGTGACACCCCACAGGAAGCTGACTTGGAATTTCAATGGGAATGACAGGAGAAGGAATTTACAACACAGCTAATGCATTCCAGCCTGCCTTTGTCAAACCAACATTCAAACAAAAAAAAAAAACTACAGTTAATCGGAAAGTAGTTTTTTTTTTTTTACTTCCTTGTGTTGGAATTCTGCATCCTATACCTCAATTTAATTTAGGAACTGAATGGGAATTTAAAAATGCATTCTCAATTAATTTCTTAATGTTGAACAAGTCAGCTATGGAACTTGAAGAGATATACTGTATACTGTTTTAAAAACCTATTTTTTTTTTTTAAAGAAACCCTGGGGTATTAAGATTTGTAAATTATCTCTCTTACTGAAATATGTAGTAGAAAAGATGTACATTATTTTAAAAAATCCACATTGTTTTATACATATTTTGGACTATGGAGGGTGCTATTATTTTAGGTGCACAGCATATTTTGCATTTGGTGTGAAATGGTTGCACTCTGAGTTACTGGTGCTACCTGTTGCTAATTATACCACAATACAACTCGGAATACACATCTTGAAAAAAAGATACTGATACTACACTCTTAGAAATAAAGGTTCTTTATTGGCATCGATGGTTCCATAAAGAACCTTGAACATCCATGGAACCTTTTAAATGTAGAAAAGGTTCTTTATAGTGGAAAAAGGTTCTTTAGATTTTAAAAATGTCCTTTAAAATGGTTCTTTTAAGAACTGTTCAATTAAAGGTTCTTTGGGGAACCAAAAATGGTTGTTCTATGGCATCACTGCAAAAACACCCCTTTGGAGCCTTTATTTTTAAGAGTGTGTGCCACATTGTGTGGATTTTGGTTGTAATTTTCAGTCGAAGGACAACAAGAGAAGCGATGTAAGCAGGGCCTGAAACTAACTTTTTGACGTGATCAGATTTACAGAGAATTTTTTTTTTTGGCCATGAAACAAAAGGCAGTTATTACTACTACAATGACTAAACACATTTACAATGTTTGTAATTTGTCCTTTACTTTACTTACAAGACAAAAACAACAAAGATTTATTGATTTTTCTTTTCTCTAAAAAACCTAAAGTTAACATTAATGCTGTCAGTCAATCGACAGACAAAAAAAATCTAATTTTTCTGATTAATCGCATATTTATATTGTCATAATTTCACATTGATCCTACAAATTAATGTAGAAACAACATAAAGTATATTTTAAATATCTGTTTAATGGCATCGTTTTACTAAGTAGACTATTATTGATGAAGTTTTGATGCCAATATTATTACCTCAAACTCTTTATGGTCATTTAAGACTTTATAACTCATTTAAAACTACGTTTACGAGCTAACTCAACAAAACTGTGCATTTTGGCATAATTGTGAGTGTTTTCTTCTGTTGAAGCACTACTAGTGCGCTGTCTGAAGCGGCTCAGTGTATGTGTACACTACATTGCATTGTTATATTTCTTAAAAGTTTTACCCGCCAACTGAACCTGGGTGTTAAATTAGGACAGATGTCTTCTTTTCCTGTTCAACAAATGCCTTTTTGTTTCTTAACACATAATTTTACAAGCGGCATGCTATTTGGTCAGTCGGATAGGAGTAGGAGTATCTCACATCCACTTTAGTAATGTAATGCAGCATAAATCCTTTTTAAATGAGCACATTTGACCAAAGTCCTAAACTTCACAGTCGTCTTGTGTCCTATTTAGTAAGTGCTGGGTATCGCGGCTTGTGCTGAATTGCACTGTTTGTTAATCACTTAAGGGATCTCTTTCAGTGCTGTCCCCTTTCTACTTTTTCCTTTCTATCCTAATGAAGCCTCTGTTAATTAGCCTGCATGTTTGTCTGGGGTGAGAGCCGTTCAGATTACAGCGTCAGAGAGACTCAATTAGTCCAAGATGGAGTAGTGACTTCTGTCGTTCCATCAGATATAAAGCAATAAGCACCTGGCTGTTACTCCTACAGTCCCCATTGACCTGATAACATGAAATGGAGTGGAATCAGGATTGAATCCTGACTTCAGTGGAACTAATAGATAAGTAACAACTGGTTCAAAGCATTTGAACTAAAAAAATCTTGAGCTTTTTGCTTCACTTGGTAGTAGTGGGTTAATTTAAAAAATATACCAGCTGTTAATATTTTTAGCCACAATTTTTTTTTCGGGTTGGTAAGATGTTTGTTTTTATTTTTAATGCATTTATTTGATTAAAAATACAAAAATATTACACTTACAATTATTATAACTATTTTCTATTCTAATATACACTACCAGTCAAAAGGATTTTTAATGTTTTTTAAGAAGTCTCTTCTGCTCCCCAAGCCTGCATTTATTTGATCCAAAGTACAGCAAAAACAGTAAAATTTTGAAATATTTTTACTATTTAAAATAACTGCTTTCTATTTGAATATATTTTGAAATGTAATTTATTTCTGTGATCAAAGCTGAATTTTCAGCATCATTACTCCAGTCTTCAGTGTCACATGATCTTTCAGAAATCATTCTAATATGCTTATTTGCTGTTCAAGAAATATTTTACTATTTTTAATAACAACATTTTAAAACAGTTTAGTCCTTTTTTTTTGACAATTTTTTTTGATGAATAGAAAGATCCAAAGATCAGCATTTATCTGAAATAAAAAGCTTTTGTAACATTATATGTTATACATTATACCATTCAAAAGCCTGGAGTTAGTATATTTTTTTGTGAAAGAAATTATAGAAATTAATACTTTTATTTAAATTGATCAAAAGTGTTGATAAAGACATTATAATGTTACAAAAGATTTCTGTTTCAGATAAATGCTGTTCTTAACTTTCTATTGATTAAAGAAACCTGGACAAAATTCTGCATCATAATAATAATAAATGTTTTTTGAGCAGCAAATCAGAATATTATAATGATTTCTGAAGGATCGTGTGACTGGAGTAATGATGCTAAAAATTCAGCTTTGAAATCACAGGAATAAATTACATTTTAAAATAGAAAATAGAAAATGGTTATTTAAAAAAGTAAAAATATTTAATAATTTTACTGTTTTTGCTGTACTTTGGATATAAAAAATGCAGGCTTCTTTAAAAAATCTTACTGTTCAAAAACTTTTGACTGTTGGTGTATTTATGAAATTTATTCCTTATAAAGTTATGACGAAGCAGCATTTTCAGCATCATTATACTTCAGTCTTCAGTGTCACATGATCCTTCGGAAATCATTCTAATATCCTGATTTGTTGCTTAAGAAACATTTCTTTTAAATTATCAATGTTAAAAAATGGTTGTGCTGCTTAATATTTGATAAATAAAAGTACAATAAAGTAATTCATTAATAAATAAATTACTGACCTCAATATTTTGAACAGTAGGGTATATTTTGTTATAATGCCAAAGCAGCTATTTAGCTATTTCTTTGTATATTTGTGACAAACAGCACATTGTGCCACTCAAAGCATCATATCTGAGATATAGAGGTAATGTTAGGTCTGACAGAATTGTATTCTTTAAGATGGCTTTATTTAAGCTGCACTACAAAGTCACACAGAGACAGCGAATAACAAACAACATAATACAAGCTGGTATAGCAATAATGAATGGGTCCAGCAAGCCTGCAATTCACTTCTGGGACTATACAGCTCAACTATAGTAACACACATGCATAGCATGCATATTACAGTGAAAAGCAAAGGTACAACCAACTATAAATACCCCTAAACCAGTTTTGCGCTTTTGCATATATATTTTCCTAGTGAGTAATTAGATCAAATTCGCTCTGATTTGAGCCCAGCTGCAAAGCATGCAATCAGCAGCACCACAATACATTGTGATTTTGTTTGTGTGACTTTTTGTTTTGGTTGCCTAACGCAAGGAATATTCAGCATATGTGTTGCCACATGGAGTTCTGAAGGGAAAAAAAAAATTAAGGCATGCTTGATGAACTTATGATGGTGAATTTTCCAGTGAGGTAAAAGTTAGAAGACACATGACAAATGTTTTCTTGTGCAGACAGTATGTCTTTGATTTGAATAGCTCCTGTACCTTCCTGCAACTAGAGTCAGATAATTATTCTTACAGTTAGAGAACGTATTATGTTGCGGTTTGTAATAAAGTTACCAGCCAACTGGAGAGTTTTATTTATTTACTCACTAAAGCCAATTTTTGCATGCGTTTGGCACTTGGCTGGTTTTAATTTTGGACTCTTCTTTTAGTACTCCCATGGATGCAGGTTTAGAGTCTGGACTGCGTCATGTCTTAGTGCCATTGTTCTCCTTTTCCTCTCCTTAATAAATATCTTTCATTATTCACTTTCTGTCTGCATAAAGTGTAAAAATCAAATAAAAGCTTTTTGGGCAAAACAGTTTCTTGAACGCTGCGGAAACTTTATTACTATGGCTTTGAGAAAAAATGATTGCATATTTATTATAAAACAGTATACATTCATTTATAAAGGCTTTTTGTAATGTCTGTTTAATCTTCATTCATAAACAAATATTGATATGTTTTTTTAAAGGGATAGTTCAGCTAAAAATGAAAATTCTGCGATTAATTACACTCGTGTTGTTCCAAACCCATAAGACTTTTGTTCATCTTTGGAACACAAATCAAGATATTTTTGATGAAATCCAAGAGCTTCTGAACCTGTATAGACAGCAACGCAACTAAAACATTCAAGGCCCAGAAAGGTAGTAAGGATATTGTTAAAATAGTCACATCAGTGGTTCAATCTTAACTTTATGAAGCTACAAGAATAATTTGTTCTGTGACAAGGTCCTTACACACTGAGTCCTCCAAAACTACCTCCAAAACTTTTGTTTGTCATAAAAAAACTTAGATCAGTTCCGTTTTCTGCATTTTTCGCATCCGTAGCTTGCATTTTGAGAGGTGTTTTGACAATTCTATGAGTGACGAATTTTGAAATTTAGGGCTTGAAAAATTCTTGAAAATAGCAATATTGCTGAAGAGGTACATGAAAAGTGCTTGAATTATTCGAAAGAATGTATCTATGAAATAAGTGTTATTTTTTTTTAATAAGCACATATCTTTTAACGCAAAATTAAAAAAAAAAAAATAATTAAAAACTATGATTTTTTTTTTCAGTTGATGTCATAAAACTATCGAGCTACACCAGTTGTAGTACTCACAATGTTGTGTAAACATGGCTGAAGACGCAAAAAGTGTAACAGATGAACCGAATCAATTGAGTCATTTACGCTGGTACCGCTCCGCTTTATTCACATTTGTGACTTCGATCATTCATTTCAAGTGATTCACTAGCAAAAATCAGATCAAATTAGAAAACATGATTCACTGTTTCGAAGCGCACTAAATGGATTGCGTATCGTAAATCATTTGGTTCAGATTGGACCTTCAAATCGCGTCTTGTGAATCATTTGATTTAGAGTGCGAATCAGAGTGAAAATCACAAATCATTTGATTTAGATCGAAACTTCATACCGGGTTCTCAAATCATTCCGCAAATTGAACGATTCACAATCCGCACTCCTTAGTCCTGATTTGAAATGATGGTTCGCGAATCATTATTCAGATCGGGACTTTGGAGCATGGATCGCGAATGATTTCATTTAGATCGGAATCTTCGCGAATCTTTTGCTTTAGATCAGGAACTAGGAGTGCAAATCGCAAATCATTTAATTTAGATCAGGACTTTGGAGCGGTATCTCGAATATTTTTTTTCTTAAACAGTAGAAAACATCAAACCATAAGTGAGAGCTCTAATTGAAGTCCTTGGAAATCAAAAAAGTAGTGCTTAAAAAGTCCTTGAAAGTCCTGGAATTTTATTTGACAGTATCTGTATGAACCCTGGAAGAAATAGTTGAATAAAGTCATTATTTTTGTTTTCTTTGCGCACAAAAAGTATTCTTGTAGCTTCATAAAATGACGGCTGGACCACCACATCCCTAGTAAAAAAAATAATAGATTTTAAAAGCACTTTTTTATACTAAGTATAGTTCACAGTCTATTAACATATTTACTGACATATCACTTGAGACTTACTGATATCAAAATTGTAACTAAACTTTATTTGGAGTACCACTTGTGCACAATGCACATTTCTTAAAGGGGTCATCGGATGCAAAACTAACTTTTACATGTTGTTTGAACATTAATGTTCAAGTTTGTGTACACCACCACCCTAAAATGATAAAAATCCACCCAGTGGTATTTTTTTTAATCTTTAAAAGTAATATCCCCTTTTTAAAATCAGGTCATTCTCAGCTTTAGGGTTGTGCCGATAGATTATAGTATCGTGTATCGACGATAGTCAGAGATATCGCCTGTTGCTGATGCCTTTGACGATAGGAAGACGATTATTATCATTATCCGTCAAAAAGGCACCTAACTTTAGCGATGCAGCGCGGAGAGTCGGTTCTAGGATGCCTCAGAAACTTGCCGCAGTACAAACACACGCATAGAGTAGATAGCGCCGCAGATGTGTGCAGTGAAAATGGTTAAGAGATTTATTCATCATACAGTGTACATAGATTAAGTGTAGACTTAAGTGTAGACAGTCATTAGGATGACAGAGGTAGTAAAATGTGGTTTAGGCTGAAATAAATACGATATATCAGAATCTGTCTGTATATAGTAAACATAAACATTCACCTCAGTAACATCTGTATGCGTTAACTAGAATTACGATGCGATAAAATGGCATTAAACATATGCATGTGAATTACACGCACATCGCTTCTCCACATTCTATATGAACTGAACTACAACATGAACTGATGACAAAGATCAGACATATAGCGTAGCATTATCGCAATATGACGGGTACAGAAAGATACATTCATTTACATTCAGGCACGCACATTTGCCACTCTCTGAAGATAGCAGAGAATGAAACCGAAAGTAAACTTGAACAGAACTACCACCAGCGCTCTGTACACGCACAACTGTGTCACAAGTCACATGCACTACCCTTACAAAACGAATAAGGAATTTATTACATATTGACACATTTACATATTATTAAATAAATTAGCACGATAGTATCGTGTATCGGCGATCTCAGAGGCTGACGATAGGACGATATGAAAATTGAGCATATCGCCCAACACTACTCAGCTTCTTGTCATTGTGATGAAACACAGTTGATTGACATGAGCGCCTTACCTTAGACCCGCCCTCACCGAGCTGAAACACTCCGAATACGATCGCCATTGTGTCAACTCAGGTGCAGAGAAAGACTCTAATTAAGCGATTGAGGTGTTCTGTTGTTGGATGTAATAATGAACATAGCAGTAGTCATTTACTCCTGACATCTGAGCCGCTTAAGAGGCAGAGGACAACGTTACTTTCGTTTTTAAAAGGAAAGCGCCGATCCTGATCTACATATGCATCTATGTTCATGTGAATCGTTCATGATGCAGCTTCACCCACAGCAGAAGTGAGTATAAGGGTTTTTTTCATGCATCCTTGCAAATGGCCTTTCTTAATAATGTGCTTGTTGGCAAGTTTCACCAATAAACTCGGCTAAATGCAGCTAAACATGGCTAAATCCGGATAAAGTAAACATTACAGCTCGTAATCCCTCAGCAGAGAGGGGCGGGGCTAACAGAGCTCATTTGCATTTAAAGGGCCCATGCAATAAAATGAGCTGATATTTTGCAGAGCTGATTTTGACAAGGTAAAAGGGTGTTTTTTACACTACTATTGAGAATTTTTAACCAAAGTATATTAGAGATGTTGCATTAAGACCCTAAAGAATGGGCATCCAATGACCCCTTTAATATTAAGCCTAAAATATGTTTTAATGTCACTATTGATAAGGATAGGATGATCTTTAATTAATATTGGTCTTTAAATGCAAAATATTTAAAGTTCACCTATAGTATATTTTAGCACTAACAAATATACTTCAGCATTACTTCCACACAATTAAAGTGCATTAAGTGCAAAATTAGTTGTTCCAATTTAGCCGACTTTAAGTATACCAGTTTGGTATACTAAAAGTATAAAAGCAGGGTATTTTTATTAAGTGCATAATATATAAATGTATTTGTAGTACACTTAGCATGAAATAAATGTATTTTTAATACATTTTAGCATTTTTTTTTTCCACCAGGGATGGACTATTTAAACAATGTCCTTACTACCTTTTTGGACCATGAATGTGTTAGTTGTGTTGTTGTCTATGCAGGATCAGAAAGCTCTTGGATTTCATCAAAAATATCTTAATTTGTGTTCCAAAGATGAATTTTCATTTTTGGGTGAACTCTTTCTGTAATTGTGTAATTCAAAAATGATGTACTTAATTCAGTTAAACTTTTTAATTGATCGACAGCCCTTGTTCCTCCTGAAAAATTAGAGTGATGTTCTGATTCTTTTCAAAGCAGCTCTAACAGGAAGTGGCTCGGCTGCCTCTGTTTGGACAACAGCTGTGACCGTTGTAAAAAATGAGACCCAACGCAATCTATCGCTGTGTGTGTTTGTGTGTGTGTGTGTGTGTGTGTGTGTGCATGTGATTTAAAAGTACTTAATCAGATCAAACACAGAGTTTCCCTCCCCTCCGTGGAAAGCCAGCCACACCCCTCGAAGGCCTCCCTCATACATCCTGGCCGCCCGAGACAGTTTGAATTTATTCAATCAATGCGACTCATCTAATTGATATCTGAAACAGCGGCCGGTGATTTATCGTCAGAGAAATGTAAATGATATATCCCGGGCAGATGTCTTATATTTTCCGACCATTTATTTTGGGGAGTGAGTGAAAGGAAGGCAGCGTGTTTAATTAAAATTCATGAGGGAGGAATGTGCTGAGTTGCACTGGCCTGCGCTGGTCTCTTTGGGTTCAGTCTGGGGGGGATGAATGATGGTGGACAGGAGAGAATGTTGACAAGGGCGAAGTCAGGAGCGTCCTGGTTTGATCACACACACGCACACACACTCGCCCTCATTCACTCCCAGACTCATTTTAAATCAACACACACGTACGTTTAATATTGCATAAGGGAGGTGTTAAACTCACCCCACCATGCTGAAGTGGCTTTATTTGGTTTTAAGGGTCTTCTAAAGATCCTTTCACTTGATCTGGCCCAAACCTGTAACGTAACCCCTCCTCTAGTTCCTCTGAAATATGCTTAACCTAAATATTTATCTCAATTGACAGTTATCACACTGTTATGCGCAAACAAAATGGGCCAACAGGACTGGACAGACTCTCAGCGTGTGCTATGAGAGAGAAAGAGATTAAAGGAATAGTTCACCCAAAATGAAAATTTGGTCGTTATTTACACACCCTCATGTCATTTTATTGTCATCTGTGAAACACAAATGGAGCAGTCGCCCATGCTGCTCTTTTCCATACAAGGAAAGTGGATGCTGATTTATACTGTGAAAGTTGAAAAGAAGTGAGGAACAAGCCAACAAATATTTCATTATTCATTTATATTATTATTAATTACACAGGGTTGGAATTAAATGAAAGTGACTTTAAATAGCCTAAATATGTTTCTACATATACAATACTGTTAAAAAGTTTGAGGCTGCTAAGATTTTTTTTATGTTTTCGAAAGTAGTCTGTTGTGCTTAAAAGATTACTCCACTTCCAAAATTAAAATTTCCTGATAATTTACTCACCCCCATGTTATCCAAGATGTTCATGTCTGTCTTTCTTCAGTCGCAAAGAAAGAAAACATTTTTTTGTGGAAAACATTCCAGGTTATTTCTCCGTCCATATAGTGGACTTCAATGCTGTTCAACGGATTGAAGGTTAAAAATACAGTTTCAGTGCAGCTTCAAAGGCCTCCAGCTGTGAAATAAATGTCTTATCTAACAAAACGATTGATTATTTTCTTTCAAAAATTACAATTTATATACCTTTTAACCTCAAATGCTCAACTTGTCTGGCTTTGCGATGTGCATACGTATAGCACATTTATGTTGGCGCACTAACCACGAGGCCATCAGCGCCGACATGAAACTGCATTTGTAACCTTCAATCCTTTGAGCACCATTGAAGTCCACTATATGGAGAAAAATCCTGGAATGTTTTCCTCAAAAAACATAATTTCTTTGCGACTGAAGAAAGATAGACATGAATATCTTGGATAACATGGGGGGTTGAGTAAATTATCAGGATTTTTTTTTCTAGAAGTGCACTGAAAAAAAAACACAAAACAAAATAAAACAATTTGTTGGGTCAACTTAACATAATTAGTTACCCTGCTGCTAAATTTTTTTAAGTTCAGTTAACTCAAATAAGTTTATTCAACTTGAAAAGTTAAGTTGTACTAAACGACAACTTAGATATTTGAGTTGACTTAACAAAAAAATTGGTTTGTTAAACTTAAAAGTTTGGTAAGTTACCTGGCTGCCTTAAAATTTTAAGTTGAATCAACTCAAATATATAAGTTGTCACTTAGTACAACTTAACATTTCAAGTTGACTAAACTTTTCTGAAGTGACGGAACTTAAAATTTTAAGGCAGCCAGGTAACAAATTATTCTGAGTTGACTCAACAAATTGTTTTTTACAGTGTGTAGTAATCCTTTAACAAGTCTTCATTTGTTTCAAGTGGAAAAAAAGAAATATTATTACAATTGAAAAAGTGTTTTTACTATTTTAAGATGTAATTTATTCCTGTGATAACAAATCAGTTTTTTTTCAGCAGACTTTAGTGATTTTCAACATGATCCTTCCAAAATCTTTCTAATATGCTGAGGTGTTCAAGAAACATTTCCTATTGTTATGAATGGTGAAAACATATTTTTGTGAAATATTCATTTAATACGTTTCAAGATTCATTGAATAGAAAGCTCAAAAGAACAGTATTTATTTGAAACGGCAATCTTTTGTAACAATGTAAAACTTTATAATTTTTGATCAATTGAATGCATGCTTGCTGAATAAAAAATAAAAAAATTCTTAAAAAGAAAATGGGTACGGTAGTGTATATTAATTTATAGATTTTTTTTTTTCTGTGTGGTGACTAATATGGTGACACATATGTTGAATATTGCTCGCATATAACAAAAATAAAAATATCAAGAAGAAAATCACATATATTGTTTATTGTGATAATTACCCAGCATGCTTTGCAGTTGGAGTCAAATCAGAGCAAGTTTTTTTTTTATGTTAAAGATCCCAGTCGAGGAAGAAGGGTCTTATCGAGCGAAACAAACGGTGGTTTATTTTTTTAAATTACAATTTATATACTTTTAAATTACAATTAAATTACAATTTATATACTTTTTAACCTCAAATGTTCGTCTTGTCTTGCTCTGTCTGAACTCTGTTTTTTCCTGTTCAAGACAGTTAGGGTATGTCGAAAAAATCTCATTTTCTCCCTCAACTTCAAAATCACCCTACATCGCTGTTTTACCTTTTTGTTAAGGGTGTTTGATCTTCTTTGTGTGTTCATTTTGCAAACACTGGATCAGTACTTCTGCAGCGATGTAGAATGATTCTGAAAGGAATATTTGAAGTTGAGGTAGAAAATAAGATGGGAATTTTTTCAACATACCCTAACTGTCTTGAAATGGAAAAAGACAAGACGAGCAAAAAAGTAAATCAAATTGTAATATATAAAAATATAACGATTGCTTCGCTACATAAGACCCTTCTTCATTCACATTATCTGTCAATTTTGTTTTGGAAGTGAACTTCTCCTTTAACCTGTTTTAATGATACTTCCTAATGAATGAATGCATCATTTTCTTGAATGCGTTTCCTTTTGCCAAGCTTTTTGCAATGCATTGTGGGATTGCATGCCCAGCGCTAGAATTTGGCCCATATTATACAGCCTCTTAACATCACAGGTGTATTCGGACCAGGTCTGCTTACATGGCTTTCTGTCATTTAGGGTGGGTTACCGCACATAAATACACCTACGTCAGTCCCAAGGTCACACACACACTCTCACACACTCATTGTGTTAAAGGATTGCCGCCTGACGTGACCTTGGTGCCGGGTGAAAGCAAAACATCTCAGACAGTCTGATCTGCCACCCAGTGTATCTTTTTTTCCACCTTTAGAGCAGGAAAGAGCCGTTTGTTTCCCATCAGCAGTCAGTCTCACTCTGTAACTCTAAGCAGCTGGCCAGTCTCAACTGCATTATTCATATAAAGAGAGAGAGAAAGAGAGAGAGAGAGAGGGAGAACGCACACTCTTCACCAAAGTTACAAGATTTATGGCCCTCTGTTTAGGAAATAATTCAAAGTTCATACTCACATACATCATATTTTGAAACACATAGATTATGGGGTGGAACACATTTATCATATTGCAACACACCAGCACATGCACACACACGAACGCACGCAGATACACACTCACAAGTGCACATGTTCTCAATCTCTCTGTCTCTGTCTCTGTGATACACACACACATTCGCACCATTTGCACCGGGGCCTAATTTCACAGGGATGCGTTTGGTCTGTATGAAACAGCTTTGTATTAGCTTTGTCACTGAACCCATCAGACAGTAATGAGGCCATGCTTAAAACACACCCTCAATTCTAGATAAGAGCAGGAGAGAGTACGGCGAACACGTCCGCTTCGCTCCGTTCCGATAATACCTCTCCGTCATTTGTCACTTGTACATTTCAGATTTCTAATCTCGGCAAAATTGATCCATATCGTGCATTTTTATACAGGCTTTTGTGTATATTGATATTTGTGGATTGCTCTATGTCAACAAAACAAATGTGTATAGTTTTTATCGTGTAATGCTTTTGATGCACTTTAGGAAGGAGAATGGGGAATGTTGGCTGGTTTTGCACGCAGAGGGACATTTAAGGAGCGTGTTTTTGTCCAAGTCGCAGACCAGGTCAGCTTTAGTGTGCGCCAGAGCTAAATATGAAATTAAAGTGAATTGTTTGTTATCATATTAAATGTTAAAACTAATTTTTATCATTGAAATGTTTCAAAAATGAAAAGCTGAATCCTAATGGCTGATTTATAAAAGCAAACACACACACAAAACTACAAAACAAAACACAAAGTAAAGCAAAAAAATAAAAAATAAATAAAAAAGCAAAGCAAAAAAAAACCCAACTGAAATTAATCAAATAAAACAGACAAAAGGTTTTAAGGACCGTGGTTTTGTCCAAGCCATTGACTAGGTCAGATTTAAAGCGCACTGGCACTAAATACTCATTTTAAGCATTCAAATTAAAAGCTGAATCCTAGTTATAAAAGATAAGCCAAGCAAAACAAACACACACAAAGCCAAAAACAAAACAAAATACAAATTAAAGGAAAAAAAATTAAAAATAAAAACGCAACAAAAGCAAAATAAAAAAACAACAAAGCAAAACAAAACAAAAACCAACTGAAAGTGATCAAACAAAACAGACAAAAGGTTTTAAGGACCGTGGTTTTGTCAGAGCTACAGACTAGGTCAGATTTAGTATGCACTGGCGCTAAATATGAAATGAAAGTGAATTGTTATCATATTAAATGTTAAAACTCATTTTAGCATTGAAATGTTTCAAAAATGAAAAGCTGAATTCTAATTATAAAAGATATAAGTCAAGCAAAAGCAAACACACACACAAAACAAAGCCAAAAATAAAACAAACTAACAAAACAACATTAAGCAAAAATATAAAACAAAATGCAAATTAAAGCAAAAAATAAAAAATAAAATAAAATAAAAGCACAACAAAAGCAAAATATGAAAAAAGCAAAGCAAAGCAAAACAAAAAACAACTGAAAGTAATCAAACAAAACAGACAAAAGGTTTTAGGGAGCGTGGTTTTGTCAGAGCCACAGACTAGGTCAGATTTAGTGTGCACTGGCGCTAAATATAAAATGAAAGTGAATTGTTCGTTATCATATTAAATGTTAAAACTCATTTCTAGCATTGAAATGTTTCAAAAATGAAAAGCTGAATCCTAATTATAAAAGATATAAGCCAAGCAAAAGCAAACACACACAAAACAAAGCCAAAAACAAAACAACCTAAAGCAAAAATACAAAGCAAAATACAAATTAAAGCAAAAAATAAATAAATAAAAATAAAATAAAAACACAACACAAGCAAAACATAAAAAAGCAAAGCAAAGCAAAAAAAAAAAAAAAAAAAACAACTGAAAGTAATCAAACAAAACAGACAAAAGGTTTTATGGAGCGTGTCAGAGCCACAGACTAGGTTAGATTTAGTGTGCACTGGCGCTAAATATGAAATGAAAGTGAATTGTTCGTTATCATATTAAATGTTAAAACTCATTTTTAGCATTCAAATGTTTAAAAAATTAAAAGCTGAATCCTAATGTCTGATTTCTAAAAGATAAAAGCCAAGCAAACACACACACACACACACACACACAAAAGCAAAGCTAAAAACAAAACAAACAAACAAACAAAACAACATAAAGCAAAAATATGAAGCAAAAAACAAAGTGCAAAACACAACAAAAGGAAAAAAATAACAAAACAAACAAACAAAACCAAACAAATTGAAAGTAATCAAACAAAACAGACAAAAGGTTTTAAGGAGCACGGTTTTGTCCGAGCCACAGACTAGGTCAGCTTTAGTGTGCGCCCGAGCTAAATATGAAATGAAAGTGAATTGTTTGTTATCATATTAGATGTTAAAAAAAAATTCGGATAGAAATGTTTCACAAATAAAAAGCTGAATCATAATGTCTGATTTATTAAAAGATATAAGCCAAGCAAAAGCTAACACACACACAAAGCAAACAAATTGTTTGTTATCATATTAGATATTAAAACTCATTTTTAGCATAAAATTGTTTCAAAAATAAAAAGCTGAATTCTAATGGCTGATTTATAAAAGGTACAGTATAAGCCAAGCAAACACACACACACACACACACACACACACACACACACACACACACACACACACACACACACACACACACACACACACACACACACAAAGCAAAGGCAAAAAGCAAAAAGCAAAAAAAAAAAAAAAAAATTAAAGCAAAAAAAACTAAATGCAAAACAAAACAAAAGCAAAATAACAAAGCAAAACAAAACAAAAACTGAAAGTAATCAAACAAAACAGACAAAAGGTTTTAATAAGCAAACACACACACAAAGCAAAACTAAAAACAAAACAACATAAAGCAAAAACAAACAAAACAAAACACAAAGTAAAGCAATAAACAAAATGCAAAACACAACAAAAGCAAAATAAAAACAAAACAAACTTAAAAGAAAACAGACAAAAGGTCTGTCCAGGTTATTACTGTTAACTAAAACTATTAAAAACATGTTTGTTTATCGATTAACTAATTGAATAAATAAAGTGTAAATATTAAATAAAAATTCTAAATTAAATTTAGAAATAATTAATCCAAAATAAGTTGAAGTAAAAATATGTAAAAACTGAACTAAAACAGAACTAAAATAAATTAAACCTAAATAGTAATTACTAATAATGACATTGACATTGTAATCACTACAAAAGATAAAATTATGTAATTGCATACATTTCTTAAAATTCAACTAAAATAAAATGGAAACAGAAAATAAAAAACTTAGTTAATTTAAAAAAAAGCAAATAATAAAAGCTCAATCAAAAATATTAATAAAAACGATAATAGTAATACTATATACTTGGTCTGTCTGAATGTGAAAATATGAATATGTATTGAATATGTATATGTATTGTATTTTAATACAGCAATTTATTTGACACGGGGATCAGATTTGTTTAATGGAATTTACTATGTACTGACATTTAAATTAATATTTTGATACAATGCACTTATTGTGTATATGTTTTCCACATTGTACTTATATTTAAAAAAAAAAAAACTGCAGTTATTTCTGTATTAAATTTATAGTTACACCGTTGACCCGTCTGTTAGACATTAACCCACCCTTGAATCCCATACCATACCCATACCACCAAACCTATGCAAAAGTGTTTTTTGTACATAGTACATAGTAGTTAAGTCCACCTAATATAAAGTGGTATCTAAAGTATATGTTTGATTCAAGACAAACCCGCAGTATATGTGATTCTGATGAGACGGTTTAGTTTCACTCAGTTTAGTCACGGTTGTCCATATCCCATCTAAAAATCTTCTCAATAGGAACGCAGAATGACGTTGATCACATAGGGTGGTAATTTTAGTATGCTCCGTGTTATTTGAAGCCTAACCCACATTTAGAGACACAGTTTTTCAAAGTCAAAATCATGCCTTTTAAAGAGGATGGTTGGCATTGTCTCTTTTTGAAGCACAAGGACGTTATTGACAACACTTTAAATGAGGTTACCAGTGGCCAGATGCAGTACGGTGGCTTATAAAATCCTTTCCATTAGCCTACAGTCCCAGCGAATGAAAAAGAAACGGCGTGATCCTCAGTCCAGGCCCTCCAGACTTACACTTTCAAAGTGACTGAACAAAAAAGAACATCTTGTTTTCTTTTATTTAAGGAAAATACATTTCACTTTGTTTATGCTCCTCCTGGTTAAACGTTTAATTATGAATAATTTCCAGTAAAATGCAGAGGCGTGAGACAGCTGAGAGACACAAAAAAAAAAAATACAACTTAGTTTCAAAAAAAGACACTTAGCTGGGGGTGGTAGGACATGCGGCTCTGAGGTCCCATTAATTACAAAATGCATTAATATTTTATTAGTCCCTTATCAGTAATTAATCAAGCACTTTGATGTAAAGTTCAGCTTACAAAAGCAAGAGGAAATGGTTCCTCAGATATTCGCCCGCTCTCAGAGATGCCTCAGTATTTCACAAGAGACGGTTAATCCTCGCATGCCTTAAAAGCATTTTTCCCCTCTTAAGCCTTGACATACTGCAAAAGAAATAAGAAATACACGCACTGGCTGTAAGGTGTCATGTACAATACGGGGGTGGGACGGGGGGCTGCATTTGTAGACAATGAGCTCTCGCAGATCTGATTTGGCGAGGCGTCGAAGGACACCCAATCACAGTAAATATTATTCTTTGTGCTATGCCTCTAATTAACATGCTTAATTGCAGCTGTCAAAAGGCTCTTCAGATTGTTAAGGACATGAGAGCTGGAGAGGGTGTGTGTGTGTGTGTGTGTGTGTGTGTGTGTGTGTGTGTGTGTGTGTGTGTGTGTGTGTTTGGGGAGGGGTGGTACTGGCCTGCAGCATGACTGAAGCTGTTGTTTCACTATTGAAAGCTCACATAGATCACACCAGATCGGCTATAAAAGGGCTTTATAATGAATTAATGAATTCCACGTATATGTATGTATGCGTGTGTGTGTGTGTGGTTAAAAAATACAGTGAAACATTGATATTGTTAAATATTATTACAATTTTAAATAAGTGCTTTCTATTTTAGTATATTTTAAAATGTAATTTATTCCTGTGATGGAAAAGATGAATTTTTAGCAGGCATTACTCCAGTCTTCAGTGTCTCATGATCCTTCAGAAGTCATTCTAATATGCTGATTTAGCACTCATGAAACATCAAAGTCGAAGCTTAATATTTATTTAATTGTAAAATTATAAATGTCTTTAAACCAAAAAAAAAAAAAAAACAGTAGAGCATATATTACAAAAAAATCTAAATGAAGAGAAATATAAAAGAAATTCTAAAATATTCACAATAATTTTATATATATATATATATATATATATAATACAGTCGTGGCCAAAAGTTTTGAGAATGACACAAATAATAGTTTTCACAAAGTTTGCTGCTAAACTGCTTTTAGATCTTTGTTTCAGTTGTTTCTGTGATGTACTGAAATATAATTACAAGCACTTCATACGTTTCAAAGGCTTTTATCGACAATCACATGACATTTATGCAAAGAGTCAGTATTTGCAGTGTTGGCCCTTCTTTTTCAGGACCTCTGCAATTCGACTGGGCATGCTCTCAATCAACTTCTGGGCCAAATCCTGACTGATAGCAACCCATTCTTTCATAATCACTTCTTGGAGTTTGTCAGAATTAGTGTTTTTTTTTTTTTTTTTTGTCCACCTGCCTCTCGAGGATTGACCACAAGTTCTCAATGGGATTAAGATCTGGCAAGTTTCCAGGTCATGGACCCAAAATTTCAATGTTTTGGTCCCCGAGCCACTTAGTTATCACTTTTGCCTTATGGCACGGTGCTCCATCGTGCTGGAAAATGCATTGTTCTTCACCAAACTGTTGTTGGATTGTTGGAAGAAGTTGCTGTTGAAGGGTGTTTTGGTACCATTCTTTATTCATGGCTGTGTTTTTGGGCAAAATTGTGAGTGAGCCCACTCCCGTGGATGAGAAGCAACCCCACACATGAATGGTCTCAGGATGCTTTACTATTGGCATGACACAGGACTGATAGTAGCGCTCACCATTTCTTCTCCGGACAAGCCTTTTTCCAGATGCCCCAAACAATCGGAAAGAGGCTTCAGAAGAGAATATGACTTTGCCCCAGTCCTCAGCAGTCCATTCGTCATACTTTTTGCAGAAGATCAATCTGTCCCTGATGTTTTTATGGAGAGAAGTGGCTTCTTTGCTGCCCTTCTTGACACCAGGCCATCTTCCAAAAGTCTTGGCCTCACTGTGCGTGCAGATGCGCTCACACCTGCCTGCTGCCATTCCTGAGCAAGCTCTGCACTGGTGGCACTCTGATCCCGCAGCTGAATCCTCTTTAGGAGACGATCCTGGCGCTTGCTGGACTTTCTTGGATGCCCTGAAGCCTTCTTAACAAGAATTGAACCTCTTTCCTTGAAGTTCTTGATGATCCTATAAATTGTTGATTTAGGTGCAATCTTAGTAGCCACAATATCCTTGCCTGTGAAGCCATTTTTATGCAACGCAATGATGGCTGCACGCATTTCTTTGCAGGTCACCATGGTTAAAAATGGAAGAACAATGATTTCAAGCATCAGCCTCCTTTTAACATGTCAAGTCTGCCATTCTAACCCAATCAGCCTGACATAATGATCTCCAGCCTTGTGCTCGTCAACATTCTCACCTGAGTTAACAAGACAATTACTAAAATGATCTCAGCAGGTCCTTTAATGACAGCAATGAAATGCAGTGGAAAGTTTTTTTCGGGATTAAGTTAATTTTCATGGCAAAGAAGGACTATGCAATTCATCTGATCAGTAATAAAACTATGTTTTTTATTTTAATATAATTTAAAGTATAATTTATTCATGTGATGAAAAACTTAATTTACATCAGCTGTTACTGCAGTCTTAACTGCACACTAATATGCTGATTTATTATTAGAATTATCAATGTTGGAAACAGTTGTGCTGTACAATCATTTACGCCCTTGGAAAATGCAATATCGTCCCCCTAGTGGTCAAAGGTTGTCCTTTTATAAATTTACAGTCGTGGCCAAAAGTTTTGAGAATTACATAAATATTGGAAATTGGAAAAGTTGCTGCTTAAGTTTTTATAATAGAAATTTGCATATACTCCAGAATGTGTGTATGTATATATATATATATATATATATATATAGTAATCGTCTTGTTAAAGGTCCCATATTGTCAAAATTTCCTGGCTTTTTTCATGATAACTGAGGTCTAGGGGCTATGTAACTACCATATGAGTTTCAAAACAGTCAATCCACAGTAAACTGCACACAGCCTGCTTAAAGTAGCTGTTCATTTTCACGAGCCGCTGTGACTTCCGTAACGATGTGACGTCCGATCTACTCAGTCACCGCCTTCAGTCACCACCCCGAACACCAACCACGTCCCACCCTCCTTTTGTCAAACCCAGACAATATCGCGTCCATAACATTGCTAAGCAACAACAACACGAAAACTAATCTAGAAAACCCTGTTCAGTCTATAGATCTCGAAACTACATCATTGCACAGGCTTCAGAACAACGTGAATATAAGAGACCAGAGGCACGTCAACTTCAGCCTCTTTCACACAGCGATTCCGGTAAATACACGGATAATGTTTCCCATGATTTGTTCTAGGGCTGGGCGATTAATCGAAAAGTAATCGAAATCGACATTCAGAACCTATAATCGATCAAATTTTTCCAGGTCAATTATTTCAATTACTTTCCCTTTAAAAACATTACTGCGTGTGGAGTCAGGTGACCCCGCTCCGTTACGTTACGTTATTCCTCCGACATGTCGATGGAGAGCTTAAGCAGTATTTATACAGTAAAAAGTATTTACAGGATATACAAGAGTAATTTTATTTAGAAGAGATACTGCTTATTTTCTACTTTTAATATTTATTATTATTTTATAAATAATTTATTTTGTTTCCAAAAGTGCAAGTTATTTATTTTCACTAATTTAGGAAAAATGTGACTTTTCGTTTTAAGCAATGTGTGCTTTAATTTCAGTTGTTCAACACTGATGTTCAATAAATAATCATACATAGTAGATAGTGTGTGCACCCTTCATTCAAAAATCTCTCACTTGTAATATGTGAGCATATTTACTGTACAAAACTTGTCAGTGAACTATGAGGGCAAAAAAATAAATATTATTTAAATATAATTAAATATAATTTTATTAATGAATAAAATAATCGTTCATTAATCGTAATCGGGTTAAAATGTTCAATTAATCGAGATTTTGATTTTAGGCCAAATCGCCCAGCCCTAATTTGTTCTGGAATTGTTTAATTTGGTTCATTCACAGTTGTTTTCCGGAATCTGTGCGTGCTTTACACACAACCCATAAAGACATGTGACGTTTGGATGTGAGATGTAATGCGACGCGTACGTTTCACTAAACTGAAACTAACCTGAACAAACTGTGCTTCAGCGCTGATAGTGAGGAGCTGGCTCTGTCTGATCGCTGCTTCATTCCACTTTGCACGTATTTTTTTGTCGTGAAGAGTCGCATGGTAACGTGCATCATCACTACAACACTGCCTTTATGGTTCTGGCTTTTGTTCACACAGCGCTCGTTCCCGTAATTTTCCAGAATCAGTGCGCATTGTGAAAGGGGCTTTAATAAAGCAACAGTTATGTAGCTTACTGCATTCGGTGTTTGAAAAATAAAAAACATTAATGATCATTCTGAAATATCCTGTTGAGTATCAGCAAGCAAGGCTCTCTCTATTGCTCTGAGCTCGCTTACAGCATACATGACATAGTTACTTGTGGTTGGCCTGGCTGTGCGTCACTCAGAAAACAACAGGCCAATCAGAAGAGAGGCTCATGAATATTAATTAGATGGGCCAAAATCTACCTGTTTTTGACAGAGCTCCTAAAAAAGGAGCTGTAAAAATATATTGAGATGGATTTTGGCACTTATACCGCAAATATATATTCTTAAGGACATCAACAACTAAAATAAACCTCCAGAAATGTGTACAATATGGGACCTTTAACTCAGGTGAGAATGTTGACGAGCACAAGGCTGGAGATCATTATGTCAGGCTGATTGGGTTAGAATGGCAGACTTGACATGTTAAAAGGAGGCTGATGCTTGAAATCATTGTTCTTCCATTTTTAAGGAAAGGAAAGGAAGGAAAGGGGGTGAAGTGAGGCCAAGTATGGTGACCCATACAAGGAATTTGTGCTCTGCATTTAACCCATCCAAGTGCACACACACAGTAGTGAACACACACACACCGTGAACACACACCCGGAGCAGTGGGCAGCCATTGCTGCGGCGCCCGGGGAGCAGTTGGGGGATCGGTGCCTTGCTCAAGGGACTCACCTCAGTCGTGGTATTGAGGGTGGAGAGAGTGCTGTACATTCACTCCCCCCACCTACAATCCCTGCCGGACCTGAGACTCGAACCTGCAACCTTTGGGTTACAAGTCCGCTTTAACCATGGTGACCTGCAAAGAAACGCGTGCAGCCATCATTGCGTTGCATAAAAATGGCTTCACAGGCAAGGATATTGTGGCTACTAAGATTGCACCTAAATCAACAATTTATAGGATCATCAAGAACTTCAAGGAAAGAGGTTCAATTCTTGTTAAGAAGGCTTCAGGGCGTCCAAGAAAGTCCAGCAAGCGCCAGGATCGTCTCCTAAAGAGGATTCAGCTGCGGGATCGGAGTGCCACCAGTGCAGAGCTTGCTCAGGAATGGCAGCAGGCAGGTGTGAGCGCATCTGCACGCACAGTGAGGCCAAGACTTTTGGAAGATGGCCTGGTGTCAAGAAGGGCAGCAAAGACTTTTACTTTACTTTACTTTACTTTATTGTTCAGCCTTTATTGTTCAGACGCCACTTCTCTCCAAAAAAAACATCAGGGACAGATTGATCTTCTGCAAAAAGTATGGCGAATGGACTGCTGAGGACTGGGGCAAAATCATATTCTCTTCTGAAGCCTCTTTCCGATTGTTTGGGGCATCTGGAAAAAGGCTTGTCCAGAGAAGAAAAGGTGAGCGCTACCATCAGTCCTGTGTCATGCCAACAGTAAAGCATCCTGAGACCATTCATGTTTGGGGTTGCTTCTCATCCAAGGGAGTGGGCTCACTCACAATTTTGCCCAAAAACACAGCCATGAATAAAGAATGGTACCAAAACACCCTCCAACAGCAACTTCTTCCAACAATCCAACAACAGTTTGGTGAAGAACAATGCATTTTCCAGCATGATGGAGCACCGTGCCATAAGGCAAAAGTGATAACTAAGTGGCTCGGGGACCAAAACGTTGAAATTTTGGGTCCATGGCCTGGAAACTTCCCAGATCTTAATCCCATTGAGAACTTGTGGTCAATCCTCAAGAGGCGGGTGGACAAACAAAAACCCACTAATTCTGACAAACTCCAAGAAGTGATTATGAAAGAATGGGTTGCTATCAGTCAGGATTTGGCCCAGAAGTTGATTGAGAGCATGCCCAGTCGAATTGCAGAGGTCCTGAAAAAGAAGGGCCAACACTGCAAATACTGACTCTTTGCATAAATGTCATGTAATTGTCGATAAAAGCCTTTGAAACGTATGAAGTGCTTGCAATTTTATTTCAGTACATCACAGAAACAACTGAAGTAACTGTGTGTGTGTATGTATATATATATATATATATATATATTCGATCTACATCATATAAAGGGCCAATATATATACACTACTGCTCAAAAGTTTCGGATCAGTAAGACTTGTAATGTTTTTTAAAGAAGTCTCTTATGCTCATCAAGACTGCATTTATTTGATCAAAAATACAGAAAAAACTGTAATATTGCAAAATGTTATTACAGTAAAAAAACTATGGTTTTTATTTTAATATAATTTAAAATATAATTTATTCATGTGATGAAAAACTTAATTTACATCAGCTGTTACTGCAGTCTTAACTGCACACTAATATGCTGATTTATTATTAGAATTATCAATGTTGGAAACAGTTGTACTGCCAAATATTTTTTTGGAACCTGTGATCCTTTTTTAGGATTCTTTGATGAATAACAAGTTAATAAGAACAGCATTTATTCAAAATATAAATCTTTTCTAACAGTGTAAATCTATGCTATGCTATCACTTTTTTATTAATTTATATTCACATTTTTGGTGAATAAAAGTATTTTATTTTTTATTTTTTCAAAAAAAGAAAGAATAACAATGTACTGACCCCAAACTTTTTAGATGGTAGTTTGTTGTTACAAAAGATTTCTACTTTTTCAACTTTTTATTTGTTAAAGAATCCTGGAAAAATAAAATCACAGTTTCCAGCACAACTGTTTTCAACATTATTAATAAATCCGCATATTAGAATGATTTCTGAATGATCATGTGACACTGAGGACTGGAGTAATGATGCTGAAAATTCAGCTTTGTATCACATGAATACATTAAATTTGAAAATATATTCGCATAGAAAACAGTTATTTTAAATTTAAATAATATTTCTCAATATTAGTTTTGTCTGTATTTTTGGTCAAATAAATGCAGCCTTGATGAACATCTTGTTAAAACCATTTAAAAATCTTATTGATCCCAAACTTTTAAGCAGCAATGTACATTCAGATAAACCAGTTTTATTATAGTCAACGTTTCCCTTATATTGATTTATTTGTGGCGGCCTCTACAATATCAGCACTGACCACCACAAATAGAGTTCCCTTTTCCCGTTAAACTCTTATTTTATTTTTTAAAATGGCTAAAATCTTACTTTAATGTAGAGGTGAAGTTGACAGACTCAGCACGTCTCTCTTACATGACAGCAAACGAATTAAAACATGTGGGTGTTTCTCAATATGCAATCCTCTGTGTACTTGCGTTCCCATGGAAACGGCATTAGTCACAGACGTAACTGACAGAGTTACGTCTTGACTTTTTGAGACATGTCAATACTGAAATATCTTAAACTATTTCAGTACTCTATTTTCGTAGTATCTATGCCCCGATACTACCATCGGCGTCTTCTCTCTCTCTTTTCTGACAGCGAGTTCACACACATCGCAGTGAAATACAAAATAAACACTGAATGACTGAATGACATATATTTACTTCAGCCTGACTTCATAACATCATTTGAGGGTTTGAAATAACTTCATTTTTTGATCTGACTTTTTCTGACTGTTTTTCTGGAAATTGCGAGGTTACACCTTGCAAGTCTGACTTTTTTTTTCTCAGAATTGTGATATAAACTCGCAATTCTCAGAAAATAAGTCAGAATCACGTGATATTAACTCGCAATTGCGAGTTATAAAGTCAAAATTACGAGACAAACTCGCAATTCTGAGAAATAAACTCTAAAGAATAAACTGAAAATTCTCTCTCTTTTTCACAAGATTGCAAGTTTATATTTTGCAGTTGGGACTTTTTTTTGCAATTGCGAGTTATAAAGTCAGAATTGTGAGATATAAACTCTGAGAACATATAATTTTTTTTTCCCTTTCATAATTGGACTTTGTATAACGCAATTTTGGGGAAAACGATAGAATTGTGAGTTTATATCTCGCAATTCTGACATTATAACTTGCAATTTAGACTTTTCTCACAATTGCAAGATATAAACTCACAATTTAGACTTTTTTCTGGCAAATGTGTTTGTATCTCACAATTGTGTCTGTTTTTGAGGTTTTTTTCATAGAATTGTGAGATATAAACTCACAATTGCGAGTTATACAGTCACAATTGCGAGATACAAACTCGTATTTGCCAGAAAAAAAGTCTAAATTGTGAGTTTATATCTTGCAATTGTGAGAAAAGTCTAAATTGTGAGTTTATCTCACAATTCTGACTGTATAACTCGCAATTGTGAGTTATACCTATAATTGTTATATCTCACAATTCTATGAAAAAAACCTCAAAAACAGACACAATTGTGAGATACAAACACATTTGCCAGAAAAAAGTCTAAATTGTGAGTTTATATCTTGCAATTGTGAGAAAAGTCTAAATTTGTGAGTTTATATCTCGCAATTCTATGAAAAAAAAAAAAACTCAAAAACAGACACAATTGTGAGATACAAACTCACATTTGCCAGAAAAAGTCCGAATTTTGAGTTTATATCTTTCAATTGTGAGAAAAGTCTATATCACGGAATTCTGAGAAAAAAGTCAGAATTGTGAGTTTATATTTCACAATTCACAACAACTTGCAATTGCAAGTTTATATCATGTAATTCTGAGAAAAAATCTGAACTGAGTTTGAATCAGGCTGTTGTGAGAAAAAAAAGTCAGAATTGTGAGATAAAAAGTCGCAAAAACTTTATTTTTTTTTTATTCAGTGAAAAAGGGGCTTCCATATATGCCTTTGTCCATATTAAGGTTTTTCTGGATTCTATTACATCTGTGAAGTGCCACAATAAATAGAGTGCAAGTTTCAATCAGTTATTACCTAAAATGACTTAATATTGACTCTAATTGATAGAGATCAGTGCTAACTACTAAAGCATGGTTTTGACTCCTTTCTAAAATCTAAACATGTCAGTGAAACCCATAGAGATGACGTCAATAGCTGTGTGGCTTGAGCAGGAATTTTTATGTGTAAATATGTAAAAAAAAACAACGTTCCAGGGTAATCTGAGGACAGCAGCATGGCGATGTGAAATCTGTGCGAGATATATTCCCACGGATCCCTCGCACTCACAAAAATTGAAATTATTTAATCACCCACGAAATCTGATGTAGGTGAGGCTAAACTGAGGACAGAGCATAATTAAAAGATCAGAATTTATTCCCTAGGACACACACACACACTCATGGAGGTTGCAGTGTGACTGGAAGGTCAGTGTGCTCTTTAATGGATAACATTGATTCTAATGTCTGTGTTTCTGATTGGCCGAAGCTGAACTTTCTCTCCCTGCAGCACCTCCCCCTCCAGCCCACTGATGGATTGACCCACCTGTAGGCCCTCAGGCGGAGCTCCACCAGGGGGCTCATGTCCACAGCGTGGCTGTACTGCAGCAGTACAACACATGTGGCAGGTTGTCTCTTTCTCTCTCTCCCTCTCTCTCTCAGAGCTAGAGAGAGACCCATTACTCCATCAGAGGCCCTGAGAGCTTGATAAGGTCTCTCTGTATCTCTGCCGTCCCTGTCTCTTACACTAAGGGCCGGGACACAAGGGGAAAACAGCACTGCTGGTCTTCTTCTCTGTCCCAGTCACCAGAGAGCTACATTAGGACAGACAGTACACAAAAATAAATGAGGTACACCGGGGTTGTTCATACTGAAAGAGCATGAAAAACATTAACACAATACACAGAGGAGCTAGTTATCACACAGGGAAGTTGTTACAAGGAATTTAACGCAGTAACTATTAAGATTTTGAGTAAAATGCTTTAAAGCATGTAATGGTATAAAAATATTTGTTTGCCCAAACAATGCTTTTATAGATTTTTTAAAACGTATAGCGTTTTTGTTGTTTCATGATCCATTTTACTATGTAAATAAGTCTATTTTAGACTGTCTGAAGGCAGGTTTCATTGTGATAGCTTTCACCATATAGTGTAACAGCTATATGTATATTCTTTAAAAAAAAATTTTTTTTTTAAAGAAGTCTCTTCTGCCTTACTAAGCCTGTGTTTATGTAATCCAAAGTACAGCAAAAACAGTAAAATTTGGAAATATTTTTACTATTTAAAAAACTGTTTTCTATTTGAATATATTTTAAAATGTAATTTATTCCTGTGATTTTAAAGCTGAATTTTTAGAATCATTACTCCAGTCATATAATCCCTCAGAAATCATTCTAATATTCTGATTTGCTGCTCAAAAAACATTTCTTATTATTATTATGTTGAAAAAAGCTGAGTAGATTTTTGTTCAGGTTTCTTTGATGAATAGAAAGTTCAGAAGAACAGCATTTATCTGAAATAGAAATCGTTTGTAACATTATAAATGTCTTTATCATCACTTTTTCAATTTAAAGCATCCTTGCTTTAAAATAGTAAAATTATTAATTTCTATAATTTTTTCCTCAAGCTTTTTATTTCAGATAAATACTGATCTTTGGATCTTTCTATTCATCAAAGAATCATGGAAAAAATGATTCCGCTGTTTGAAATATTGACAGCAAATCAGAATATTAAAATGATTTCTGAAGGATCATGTGACACTGAAGAGTGGAGTAATGATGCTGAAAATGTAGCTTTAATGAAAGGAATAAACAGGAACAAATAGAAAACAGTTTTTTTAAATACTAAAAATATTTTTAAAATGTACTGTTTTTGCTGTTCAAAAACTTTTGACTGGTAGTGTATGGTTAAAAACAAAAGATGATTAAAAATGGTCTGCCTGAAATCAATAAACAATCAATAAATGAGGAAAAAATTCTATAGCAATCCATAAACTATTGAAGCCATTTCCACCTTGGAATACAAAATAATAATAAATAAAAAGGTTAATTGCAACTTGTTATCTCATACTTCTAACTTTTTTTCATAATTGCTAGACAAAAATGTAGAATTACAAGATATAAACTTTTTTCTTGTATTTTTTCAGTGAAGAAAATCAGAATTGCGAGATGGTAATTCACGAATAAAGAAAAATCCAAAATGTGAGATACAGACTTGCCAGAATTGGGAGATTTAAACTCTAAGGCCCGGTTTCACAGACAAGGCTTAAGCCTATTCCTAGACTAAAATGTAAGTCTGAGCTGTTTGCTTGCACTGACTGATCTTAAAATATATCGGTGTCTTTGTTTTGTCTCAAGATGCACACCAGTAATGTTTTTTTTTAAGCATGTTTATAAAAATTACTTAAATGTCCTAATTCAACTATCTGCTAATCCTGGTTTAGTCTAAGCTCTGTCTGTGAAACCGGGCCTATAAGTCATAATTCTTTTAATCTTGCAATTCTCAGAATAGTGCAGTTTTTTCTTTGCTGTGGCATAAACAGGCGTTCATAGTAAACACATATGGTATTTATAAATAAAATCACTTCAAATAAAATGACTTCAGCCAGACAGAGAAAATAAAGTGCCAGAATAGCTGAGAAATGGATCACACACACTGTAAAAAAAAAATCTGATTATTTGAAGCTGTGAATAAAACAAAACTCAAAAACTATGAATGAATGAAGGAATAAATGAATGAACAAATAAATGAATGCTCTAACGTATACACTACCCTCCAAAAATCTTCCATCATCATCTTTATGTTTATGTTGTTTGTAGATAATTTCACATTTTTCGTGTGTGAGTGCGCACTGTGTGGTAAATGCAGTGTAACTCACGGATTTGTTCTGTAAAACAGAAATTTTGGGATAATTAGCTAAAAAAAGCAGTCGAAGTGCATATGGCTCCCCTGCTTTGGCTTAGTTCTGTTCACATATGGCACTCTCTGCTGAAGCTTTTAGCTGTTTGCCAGCGTTCACTGTGTAGGGGGGGCTGCAAAGATGCACAAAAACACCCTGCACAAACCTACACACACACACACACACACTCTGGTCCTGGAGCAGCCAAGCATGAGCCACACCTGACTCACACACACACACACACACACACACACACACACACACACACAGGCCGTGGTGTTGACTCCCACACCTTTGGCTTTCATTCCCTTAAAATAAAGTCATTGGTGTCCTTTCATAAATGCTGCGTTTCTCTGTTAGCAGAGGAAGATGACTTTCTGTTTTGATGGATGACATAAGACGTAAAAAGAAAGCTGCTTTATTTGGTATCGGCGAACTTAGTACGGCTCATAATTGCGCTGTGCAAATCCTGCAAATTTAGAATAGTGAGGAATCAAAACTGAGCTCACCAGCCCACTAACACATCGCCCTGGCAAATATGTTCCTGCTCCATAATTTGAGTAGGTGGCGTTACAGAGAATCTTCGGCAGCTCTCGCGGCTCACACATTGCCGTTTTAACAGCAAACACACATGCAGATTACACCGTCATTGTACCGATTACAACATTTGCAGCTCGCGTCAAGACAACAGTGATTAAAATATCTGTTTTCCGACCCCCTCGATTATCTTTACGAATACTGCGTGTTGTGTGCAAGCTCAGGAACACATGCTGAGACATAGTGTTGTCCACACAAACACGTCTGCGCCCACATAGTCACACAATATATTGTCTTTATCAATGCCATGCCGTTCAGCGAGGCCTTGCTGTACTGCTTGTTTGAGAGCGATCATTTCTGCATCACAGCTTCAATTAACCTTGTCCTGCCGAAAAAGCTGAACAGCATCAAAATTAGCACAGCTCAACTAATTTACACAGTGTTCAAAATGTGCACCCGTAGTTTTGTGTCATTTTAACCCTCGTGCTTAGAACCTGAAAGGCCATTAATGTATATATATATATATATATATTTAAAATAGCCTCTTAGACCCCAGAATGAGGCTTTTAGCAGTGAAAGTCCTCAAAAAAATTTTTTTTTATTAAATGTAAATTTTTGTCACATTTTCTTGGATAAATGATTATCAAAACACTATCAGAAATATATATTTTTACATTGATGTAATCAATGTTCTATGTATTAAGGGAATGTTTGAGTCATGTTTGAGATTTTGGGCTTTTTGGTGTTTCAAGTGTTTTTTCAGACTAGTGGAAAGAAAACATCCAAATGACACTGTTAAGTGTTTCTTCTATGGCACTTTATCTATTTGTGTCAATAGATTTCAATTACAATACATATTTTTAAAGGCTGTTTTCTCAAAATTATTTTTTTCTCCTACACTGAGCCATAAATCTCCACTTCAGTATACACTTACACACCAAACTTTAGTTTTTTATTCCTCACTATATCCTGAAGGTTTTTACATACAAAAAATTACATATTTTTTAATATGTAATTAGCTTGATTTTATACATTTTATTCCCCAAAAAACTGTGAAAATCGTTTTCTAAGTATTTTCTGAATGAATTTTCTGAATTCAGAGTGACAAAATGAGATACCCAAAATTCCTTCTGTAAAAATATTTGATTCTAATCTAATATTAATACAACTATTAAACAATAATTTTGAAACTGACTTCATCCAGTGTTTAGATTTTTGTACTAGAAATGTATGCAAATTAGCATATATTTCATTAAGCAATACCTCATTTGCATATTAAAACCTAACATTTTAGAAAACTTGTAATACTAAAAATGTTTGCAATTAACAATGTAATCAATCAACTGAGTAAGTAAGGTGATAACTATTAGTTAATTTTTTTACCCTTTTCACCTGCTGTGTCTTACCTTAGAGCCAAGTATGAATCTCATCGAGTTTAACATTTATTAAAATAACTCAAGGTAACAATTTAAACTTATTTTATTTGTTAACTAATGTTTAGCTGTTTTTTAATAGTTAACTTTGAACAGTTGAAAAGTTTCTTGATTTTTTTGGATCATCAGCTCGGTAAATATTGGTCAAAGACATGGAGATTTCACCAGTTTGATTACTCACTAAAAACTCACACAGATTATGTATTCATGTCATTTTAAAGGTCATTGCACACCAGGGTTGCCAGGTTTTCACAACAAAACCCACCCAATTGCTATCAATGGGTCCCCCATTAAAAATCATGTTCTGGGGGGTAAAATAAATTTTTTTTTTGGTGGGGTTCCTCTGGTAAATATTACCTTATTGGGGTCGCTTTAATCTGCGGACGTGAAAAACAACCCACGCCAACAGTGGTAAAGTAGCCCATTTCCGCAGTAAAACCACTGACTTGGCAACACTATTGCACACTAAGCCTGCAAATTTTTGTATGCGTTTTTCAGTTTTTCCGTATTCATCATCCTTTCCTATCAAAATGCTTGCTACGGATGTGAAAACGCAGAACATTGAACCTGATCCGGCAGTGTGTAAAAGAGATTGACACAACAAGAGGTCCTATTTATTTTTTTATTGTGCAAAAAAAATTCGCCATTATATTGTTCATTCAGACTGATTCGCGGATGTGGAACGCACACAAACACAAGAGGTGGGATTTATCGCTTGAACATATCCAATTATATTGCGATGGAGGCATTGCCTCCTCTCATGTGACATTCCCCCATTCATTTTAAATGACCCCCCCACCAACGTCATGGTATGCTTTAGGGGGTCTGTTAAAACTCAATGGGCTCAGGGGAGTTGAGAGACGCGGACTCCCGCTATAACTTTACCTGCTGGTGTCGCTGTTGGACAATGTTTCTTTAGATTTATACCTTTCTTAATGTTGCGTTTTGTAATATTCTATATATATTTCTGTATATCTAATATTTTGAGGAGACACTGCCTCCATTGCCTCCTTGAAAGATATATGTACTGTAATTGCAAAGTGTTTACGAGCAATTTGTTCTAACCCGTAGATACAGTAGGTTGTTCCACGTATCTCGTGGATGTACTGTAAAGCACAACACATTCATTTAAATACTAAAAAAATATGCTCACAGGATTCAGGGGCATTCCGCGGGGCGAATTGCTGCATGCTGTGAGAAAAAAAACATGCATTCTTAATCACCACATCTGTATATTTTCTGTGTGTATGTATGTATATAGTGCAATAAGACAAATTAATTCTCCAACTTATATTTCAAACCAGCACGTATTTAAAAAAAATTTTTTTTGATCTGATCTGTATCTAAATAATACAATGTCATTCACATTTGTGTTGACTGTATAATTTGCTCTGTATGTTTCTGCTTCAGGGTTTAACCTGTTTCTCCTTTCACACATAATCAACAGACAGAAGCCCTGCTGGCCTGAGGGTCATATGTGGACCTCTCCCTGACCCCTGACCTCAGGTTGAACCGAGACTCTAGAGTTCATCCACATCTGCTGCTGTGGGGAAGGTCACCAGAGAGTTCATGGCAACCTGCCTTTCCTGTGACATAACAAGCAGAATGAGGTTTGTTATTAAAAATGTGAAAAGTTAAATCAAGGTTTGTGATATAATTAGAATAACAATAATCAACTAAATCAACTAAAAAATAACCACACGTAAATTAGGGCTACATGCATTTTATTAGAATTACTGAGCACAAACATTAAAACACAATTTGTTACAGTGTTGTTACTTGAATGAATCACAGCTGTGTTTTTTTAGTGATAGTTAATCATGAGTCCCTTCTGAACCATCTGAAAAGTTAAATTGCCTGCTGTTCTTGAGAAAAATTCTTTAGGTAACACAAATTCTTTTGTTTTTCAGCATTTTTGTGTATTTGAACCTTTTCCAACAATGACTGTATGATTTTGAGATCCATCTTTCACACTGAGGACAACTAAGGGACTCATATGCAACTATTACAGAAGGTTCAAATGCTCACCGATGCTCCAGAAGAAAAAAGATGCATTAGGAGCCAGGGGTGTAAACTTTTAAACAGAATAAAGATGTGTAAATTTTTCTTGTTTTGCCTAAATATCCATTTTTGTTCATTTAGTACTGCCCTTCAGAAGCTGCAGAAGATACTTAAATGTTTCCCAGATGACAAAATAAGTTCAGTTTAACCCTGATCTTCAAATTTGAAAAGCTCTTTAATGCATCGTGTTACCTTCTAAAGCAGCAGTGAGCGTTTGAACCTTCTATAATAGTTGCATGAGTCCCTCAGTTGTCCTCAGTGTAAAAAGATGGATCACAAAATTATACAGTCATTGTTGGAAAAGGGTTCAAATACACAAAAATGCTGAAAAACCAAAGAATTTGTGGCACCTGAAGGATTTTTCTAAAGAACGGCGGGCAGTTCAATTGTTCAGGACAAACAAGGCACTCATGAACAACTATCACCAAACAAAGAAAACAGCTGTGGACCATTCAGGTAACAACACAGTATTAGGTGTATGTAAACTTTTGAACGAGGTAATTTTTATAAATTCAACTATTATTTTCACTTGTGGACTACATTGTAAACATCTTTTTTGTTTAATATCTTATTCAGATCAGTACTAAATAAAAAAACAACATGAATTTTGTATGATCCCTCTTAATTTGGTCTGTCTATTCTAAGGTATTATGAATGCATTTAAATTTATTAAGAATACCTTTGTAATTGATTATATTCAGAATTAATAGAAAAGGTTATTATTTATTGATTTAGTCATGCATCAAGGATTCGTAACAGATTGACTTATTTTCCAGGAATCCAGTTCAAGCCCCCTGATAAGTTCCCTTCTATGTTCACCATTTCTGATGAAGGCCAACAACTAAAAGACTCCTTAGTTGGCTAAGCTGTTTGTTTAAAAGCCCTAATGGAATATTCAGAGCTAATTCAAACGCGTTCAGATAACTTAAGACGGCTTGCGGTGTGATCTCTCTCCCTCCTCAAAATATTTGCCATGAAGGACTCGCGCTTTGAAATGTATAAAGTGCACCCATTCAGCAGAGCATATCTGTGAGTGCACATCAAAGTGCTGTGAAGTGCTCAGATCTGCTTTGCTCAGTGGAATATGTGTGGATGTGAGAATCTGCCTCTGTTATTGGGATTCAGGACATGAATCTCTAAACTAGCTTGATATGCACGCCTGTTATTTGTAAATACACTTCAAACATCTCAATGGTAGTTTGCAACATAGGGAGTAAATCACATTTTATTTAAAGTATTTCTACTGTTGGATGTCCTCAGAAGAATTCTTGCTGCGTTACACCATCTCACTCATCTAACAGCCCGTTCCCCGGCGCTTTCAAGAGGACATCTTGTTTTAAAGAACGGGATATTTACAGGTCATCAATTCGGTAGCACGTGTTCTGTTTAACGTGGTATTTAGATCTCGGATTGTTCTCGCCACCTCAAATGCCCTGTTGCTAGACGCAAACATTCGGACTTTCCCTTTCTCTCTCCATCTGTCAGTCTATCTCTCTTTCTCACTCTCACTTTCTGCGTGCACGTGCGGATGTGTGTGTGTGTGTGTGTTTGTACAAGTGCATTTGTATGTGTGCGTCTCTGGGACCGTTCTGTAATTCTGTACTGGAACAAGGCTAGGATAATGTAGAGGGTAATGCCTCCCCAGAGACACACAGAGGCTGGGTAACACCGAGTCCAAACAACCCAGGCTCTAGTCTCCCATGCGGGTTGCTGTACAAATGCTGCCTTTGATGTGTGATTTGGAGAGACCAGGGGCTCAGAACACCAGAGTCTTACACTCAATTCAGGTTAACCTGAAGGCAACCCTTGTGAGTCTATGAATGTATGAGTGTGTGTGTCGAGAAACAAACCCTTGCCAGCCAATTTATAGTCTTTTCTGTTGGGGAAGCTACTTTAAATCTGTACAAGCAGTTAAAAGCTGGAAGTAGTTAAATTTTATGTAGTGTAGTCACCTTTGAAAAAAAAGTTAGCTGTACTAGGTTACTAAAAAAATATTAGTTAGTATAAAGGTAATAATAAAAAATAATAGCTAATAGTAAAATTGTTTTAGTGTCTGTATATTAATAATAAAGCAAGAAACGGATATATCTGGAATTTTTTTAAATATTTTATTTCATACACACACAAACAGCATTGTATTTAATGTGTAATATTTATAAATAGTAAAAACGTAAAAATAAAATAGT
>NC_133377.1:30334477-30522340 GCF_049309525.1 Garra rufa
ATATATAAATACATTTAAAAAAATTAATGAATGGCCAATTTTATAAATTACTGTTAGAAGTGTAATACTTCATATAACATTTTAGATGTTTTATTATGTTTATTTAATAAACAGTAAAAAAAAATATATATATATATATATATATATATATATATATATATATATATAAAGAAAAAATAAACATTCAAAATAATATATAAAGCATAATATATATTTAAAAAAAATACTTTTTATACATTTTATTAATTATTGTTAGAAATGTCTCACAAGTTTCCCAAGAAAGCTTGTAGTACATTGATATAATAATGTATAATATTTAATAAGTTTTAAAAACAATAAATAAAATATTAAAAAACATAAATAATATAAAGTATAATATATATTTTAAAAATACTTAATACGTTTTGTTTTATAAATTATTGTTAGAAATGTAATACTTCACACAATATTTTAGAATGTCTTGTGCAAATTTTCCAAGAAAGCTTGAAGTATATTGATATAATAATGTATAGTATTTAATAAACAGTAAAAACAATAAATAAAATGTTTAAAAAAACATAAAAATAATATATAAAGTGTAATATATATTTTAAAAATACTTCATAAATGTTCCATTTTATTATTATTAGAATATTGTTAGAAATGTAATGCTTTAGAATGTTTTCTATGAAAGCTTACCTTAGTTTGATGACATAATGTGTAATATTTAATACACAAATGTTATATATGTGTGTATGTGTGTGTATACAGTTTAAAATGTAATTTCTAATACATCTGATAAATTATTGTTTGAAATATAATACTTAATATTACAATTTGTATACATAATATAATGTTTTAAATATTATTGACAAATTAACATAACTTAATATTATTTGTAAACACAATAATGTAATATGTAAATAAATATATTTTATACACACATTACATTTTTACAGTTATTTTATTTATATAGTAAAACTAATCTGTGTAAACAATCTAAATAAACAGACAAATTTGAAATGAAATAAGCTACACTGTTTTGAGTTAATGTCACACAAATGAAAAATATGGTAGCATTCAAATCACTTGACATGATTGGCCATTTCAGCTGAGTTTGAGCCCTTTGTTTCTCACCATGAGCATGTCGCCCTGTGTCGTTATCGAGGCCCGTTAAAATAATTAGGGAATAAATAAATGACAATCAGGAGATAAAATGAAAACGTGCCGACGTGTTAAAAGGTGTAAAGAGAGACGGATTGGGAAGGACTGATTGGAGAAGAAAGAGTGTGGGAGGAACAGAAGAAGAGCGAGATTCAATGTCCTCCAGGTGCCACTACGCGCATGATTTCATCTCAGGGCCATAATCAACCCCCTTAATGAAATACGTAATTAACATATTATAATTGTGGTAAGGATGGTTTTGACAGAAATCATTTTCCATATCTAATACTATGCTAATTTAATCTGTTCCTCACTCCCCGACATGACCCTCGCTGATTAAGTTTCATGGCAGATTTCTTCCTTTGCCTGCCATCGTGCGCGTGTGTGAGCGAC
The DNA here is from genome assembly GCF_049309525.1 of Garra rufa. Taxonomy (NCBI): domain Eukaryota; kingdom Metazoa; phylum Chordata; class Actinopteri; order Cypriniformes; family Cyprinidae; genus Garra; species Garra rufa. The sequence continues at coordinate 30,336,014 of NC_133377.1, forward strand.
TGAAAGTGTGTGCCTGTGAGCGGATGTGGCCGTTTATGTGTGTGTGTACCTGTGTGTGTGGTCAGATCCTGATGGATGGACGTTCTGCTGAAGTCTCTGTCTCAAACATGGCTGTCAGAGTGAGCTGGGACAGACTGCAGCAGATGGCAGAGAGAGGCAGGAGACGGGGAGAGTTACAGCAGGTCTGCCCTCCTCCACGTGGGAGGTGGAGAACAGAGGAGAGGAAAAAGGATTTGAAAGTTTGGGGGAAGAGAAAGGAGGGGTGCCTCTTCTGTTTCTCCTCTTATAACGAATGCTAGCAGTGGGCATTTATAGCGCTTTACCATCAGTTCCACCAGCCGCTGTGTACTGCTGGACAACAAAGGTGGCGCTACTGAGTTAAAACCAGCCAGCAGTGAAATGTTACCTGAAACGAAACAACAAAACAATTTGCAGGTCAACTTATAAAGAATTTCGAATGGGATTTTAGAATAGTGTTTTTCAAAAATGTTTGAAGTCGTTCCGTTTTAAAAGCGAGAAAATGTACATGCTTCCGATAGTTGTGGTTTTAGCAAATGTCAAAACACTACTTTAAAATTCACTTTTGAGGGTTTATCTGTGCATAATTCATTTAAAAAAATAATACTTTTTTTAAAATATTTTTTTTTAATGTTTTTCCTATTCATTTTAAGTGTAATTAAAATATTATGATACTAATTAAATAAAAAGAAAAACATTAATAATTAAAATAATACAGTATTATTTTAAAATGTACTTTTTACTATTGTTTTTATTATTTTATTAATTTGTTATTTTTTAAAATATAAAGAATATAAAATATTTTTACTATTATTTGATACTATTAATAATAATTACAATAACAATTTTCCAAATGTCATTGTTGTTTTGGTTTGTAATGGCAACAACAAAGTCACTTTTGAGGTCAATCTACATATAATAATATTTTAGTTTGTTGATATTTTTAATATCAACATTTTTAAAATATGTACTTAATTAGAATTTTAATACTTTTACTAATTAAATGAAAATAAAATACAAATATTACAATTACAGATAGATTAGATATTACTATTTACATATTTGCTACTATTATTAATAAATACTTAACACTTTTAGTGTTAATAATTGCAACAGGAAAATGTATTATTAAATACCAAACAATAAACAAGTATATTTAATACTGAAATGTTTTAATTAATATACAATTATTATTATAATAATTATAAATGTTGATTTTGTTTTTATTGCCAGCAGCAAAAATTCACTTGAGGTTAATCTATGTATAAATAGTAATATGAGTTTATTGTTGTGTATTTTTATTATTAATATTTGTAAAAAAATGTTTTTAAATGTTTTTAAATATGTATTCAATTTATTATTATAATTTTAATACTCTTAAAACAAATGAAAATATGAAATATTATATTAATATTATTTCATAATTCATTTTTTAATGTTGTCCGTAGATTTATTTTTTTAATAATACTATTATTATTATTATTATTATTATTATTTATTATGAATATAAATGTTTTTCCATTTGTATTCATTTTATGATTTTAATTCTCGTTAATATATTTGCATTTTGTAATAATCTTTATGTAAATGAACAAATAACAAACAATAAACAAGTATATTTAATACTAAAATATTTAAATAATATTCTATCGTTAGTCTTCTATTAATAATAATTATAATAATAACTATAAATATTATTGCCATTTTGTGGCTTTTTTGTGGTTAAACCATGTATAATAATACCATTTTAATATCAATATTTTTAAAAACATTTTTAAAATATGTATTCAATTTATTCAATACTTTTAATACTAATTAAATAAAAATAAAATATTCAGTATTACATTGTAGATTATTACTATTACTGTAATTATACATTACATATTATAGATTTGATATTACTATGTATATGTATGTGCTACTATTACTATATTAATATTTATATATACTATTATACAATAAATATGTATTACTATTATTAATAAATATTTAATACTTTTAGTCTTAATAATAATTGTTGTTGTTGTAGCTGCACACTATTTCAAAATTCATTTCTGTCTGTACAATCTATTTAAAATAATACTATTTTATTATTAGTTTTAATATAAATGTTTTCCAGTGTGTATTCATGTTATTATGATTTTAATTCTACTTAATATTATACATTTGATAATAATTTGAATACATGTTAATGAACAAATAACACAATAAACAAGTGTATTTAATACTAAATTGTTTTAATAATTAATATACTTTTAATAGTTGATGGTTTTGTCTGTGGTACCATTAGCAGCAGCAATATCAGTTGCGGTACATATTTATTTGTATTAGATGTTGTATAAATAAAAGCTGTTTACCCAGGTGAAGGAATCCCTCTTTAACCTTCATAAACGTTTTATTTTTTCTCTCTCTGAATCCAGTTGAGTTTTCTCCCGCTCTCCACAGCTGCGCGGCCGTCTACGCAGCGGGCTGCTCTCTCTCTCCCTCATGCGCGCTCAAAAGGTCAAGTAACGAGGGAGAAGAAGTGAAGGAGAAGTAACACGCAACAGCTGAGTGTGTGGGGAACGAGAGATGAGTGACAGCATGTTTGCCACTGCATAATGAGTGGTGCTCTTTCCGTACTCCGTAACTGCCTCCATGCCCCCAGGTGCGCTCGGGCCCAGTGACGCTTCACCTTAACTCCAATCAGACAGCACATCGGAAGTTCTTCAGTGAGGTGTGGCCGTCCAAAGATGCCACTTAGTGTTGCCATCCCCCTGGGGACGCCTGGATGTTCCAGTCATTTGTAGTGAGTAAATGAGACGCAGAGCTGACAATGTGTGAGTTTATATGCCCTGTTCTGACAAGAGGGTAAATCGCCAATGTCTACTGCTGCTCGCTTAAAACGTTGGATACATTATTTTTGTCTTGATTAAATTATGTTCGTCCTTGCTAATCGGGTCTACGAAACATCACTGTCCACTATAAACATGTCTTGTCCCTTTAATATCCCTTTGGCTATTTTTTAGATTTATTATTTTCTGCATTTCTGGGATGCTTTTTTCCCCGCTAATTTTATTTTTTGTGAGTGAATATAATGCACTCAATAAGCATATACTGCATATACTTTAACCCTATAAGGCTTATTGTGTCATATTTGATACAATTTTGAAATTTTGAAACCCTCTAAATTATCAACAGGATCTAAACTTTACGGTCTGATTGATATTTATTTTTTTAGCAAAAGGGCTTCATTTTTATTTTATTTTATTTTTGTATCTTTACTGAGTTTTATGACGCAAGTATAAAACTAACTTTTATATTGTTAGTAATATTTTAGAAATAGTTAAGTTAGTAAAAGTAAGTAATATTTAAATAACACTTACTGGACTGAAGCAACTTCACTCTTGATTATCCATACGTACACTACCAGTCAAAAGTTTTTGAACGGTAAGATTTTTAATATTTTTTAAAGAAGTGTCTTCTGCTCACCGAGCTTGCATTTGTTTGATCTAAAGTACAGCAAAAACAGTCAAATCTTGAAATATTTTTACTATTTAAAATAACTGTTTTCTATTTTAATATATTTTCAAATTTAATTTATTCCTGTGACTTTAAAGCTGATTTTTTTGCATTATTATTCCAGTCACATGATCCATTAGAAATGATTCTAATATTCTGACTTGATGCTCAAGAAACATATATTATTATTATTATTATTATTATTGAAAACAGCTGTGTACCATTTTTTCAGTTTTTTTTTTTTTTTTTGATGAATAGAAAGTCCAAAGATCAGCAATTATCTGAAATAGAGATATTTTGTAACATTATATATGCTTTATCATCACTTTTGATCAAATTATAACATCCTTGCTAAATAAAAGTATTAATTTTTTTAATACCTGACAAGATTTTGAATGGAATAGTGTATAATGTTACAAACACTTTTTATTTCAGATAAATGCTGATCTTTGGATCTTTCTATTCATCAAAGAAAAAAAAAAAAAAAGAAAAATAAACAAATAATAATAAAATCAGCATATTAGAATGATTTCTGAAGGATTATGTGACACTGAAGACTGGAGAAATTATGCTGAAAATGTAGCTTTGATCACAGGAATAAATTACATTTTCAATTTAAATTGTATTAAAATAGAAAGCAGTTATTTTAAATAGTAAAAATATTTCACAATATTACTGCTTTTGCTGTATTTTGGATTAAATAAATGCAGACTTGGTGAACAGAAGAGATCTCTTTAAAAGCATAAAAATCTTACCGTTCAAAAACTTTTGACTGGTAGTATATATAGTAGTACTGTATTTTATATTTACTTAAAACTCAGTAAAGATACAGGAAAAAAAAGGACCTGAAATGGGACTAAATATACTTACATAGTATAAAAATATGTATAGTATAGTATTTCTAACAAAAATATAAATATCAATCAGACGACAGAAGGCATGTAGCCAATTGTGTATAGGAATATTGTGTTAAAATGTGAGTATTGCATAAAAAAGTATATATATATACAGTATATATATATATATATATATATATATATATATATATATATATATATACAGTATATATATATAATAAACTAATTTATTATATAAATATTCTATAATGTTTCTATAATAAATCAGGCTTTTGAGGAACTTTTATTTGCTAATCTCTCAACCATCATTTTATTGAATTTTGCCACCCACAATAAAATACAGCACTTTGATCATAAAACTTAGCATTTAAATTAGAGATGCACCGATTGATCGGCTTGTGATCAGAATCGGCCGATTTTCGCATGATCGGCCCGGATCGGTGACCGGCCGGTCAATTTCTCCTCTTGCCGATTCCTAGCCGATCCTTTTATTGTCAACGGCGCATGCAATTACGTCACAGTCGCGTGTAAACATGTCTTTGGTGTGAGTGAAGATGACACAAAGATCGCAGTTTGTAACATTTATAAGGCCAAAATACAACGTGAGGGAACAACCACGAACCACGCGCTTGTTTAGCTTGGCTGGACATGTGGTAGATCGCGCCCCCCCTCTGCATATTTTACACCTGATTCAGATAACCCACTCGTTAGAAGTGAGCTCCGTGAATGAACTGTGTTCCGATTGACATGGTCCCTGCCCAGTATTCATTGCTCCCTACTCCCTGAGCAGGGGATATCCATTGACATTTACTACACTTTCATTCATTCACATATTTGGCTGCGCCACCGCATACAGCCTTTTCACACACTAATAGTTCGAAGCGAGCATATATGTTCCATTTGAAGGCAATTAAAGCGTGCGCAACGTGAATTTAATTTGTATTTATTTACAGATGCATTTATGTTACACCTCTCTAGTAAGTTTCATCTGTGTGTGAAGACGCTGTATGCGGTGGCGTAGCGCAAATATGTGAATGAATGTTACGAAGTATAGTAACATTACCGCTGGATTAACTGGTGACAAGGCAGAAATGCTTCTCTTTATCGAGAAAAATTTGCTATTAATGCTCAAGTAATAGCATTTAGTACTAGCATTGGTATTTATACCTATTTGAAGACACAGTGCACTTTTTGTTATTAAAGTTATTGTTGTGAGATGATCCTGTAATTAATGTTAAAAAAAATCCATATAAAATTCATTGAAGAAAAGTAGATTTTTGTATGCCTGCTTTGTTACTTATATTTTATTTCTAATGTTTTCAAGGCTCAGAGCACTTTATTTTGTTAAAGTTATTTTAATATGAGAAGATGCTGTAATGTTTATACATTTCTTTTATTATAAAATAAAAAAAACATTGAGGAAAAGATTTTTGCTAGTATAACTATATACTATGTTAGTTACAGGAACTAATTTTATACCTTTTTCAAAGGCACAAAGCACTTTATTTTGTTGTTAAAGTTATTTTGTTGTAAGAAGATCCTGTGATGTTTAAAAATGTATTTTATTATAAAATAAATTTAATTAAAGAAAATATTTCTGTATAGACCCATGCTTTCATTACAGTTCTTTAAAAAAAATCGGAATCGGCAAAAATGGGAATCGGCAAGTCACACTTACTGAAAAATCGGAATCAGAATCGGCCAAGAAAACTGCAGTCGGTGCATCTCTAATTTAAATAAGTAACCCTGGACCACAAAACCAGTGTTAAGCACAGGTATATTTGTAGCAATAGCCAAAAATACAATGTATGGATCAAAATTATAGATTTTTCTTTCATACCAAAAATCATTAGGATATGAAGTAAAGATCATGTTCCATGAAGATATTTTGTAAATTTCCTACCATAAATATAATTTTTGATTAGCAATATGCATTGCTAAGAACTTAATTTGGACAACTTTACAGGCGATTTTCTCAATATTTTGATTTTTGTACCCTCAGATTCCAGATTTTCAAATAGTTGTATCTCAGTCAAATATATTATTAATTCAGCTTTCAGATGATGTATAAATCTCAATTCTAAAAAAAATTTACCCTTATGACTGGTTTTGTGGTCCAGAGTCACATATACTTTTGCTAAGACATAATCAGAGATATAGAGTGACTGATATTTATATGCATTTTATGTAAGTAGTCTGTTATACACATGTAAGTATCTCATTTATTTACATTACAGGCTATATAATCTTACTTTTTGGCAACTGCATTAAATTGCAAATTTTTGAGGTGTTTTTTTTTTTTTTACTCTATATTCTTCTATATCACACTATATCAAATATGATACTCAACTAAAACACACATATGCAGAATTTAACTAGTCAAGTAACTTCTTTCAGCATGATTCACTTGATTTAACCGTCATTTTTTTTACAGCGCAGTCACACACAGTTACACTCTCTCTCTCTTATTTTTCATGCGAATGGAGTTTCTGCATTAGTGCGGCCCATCTGCACCCACTCTCTTTGATTGACAGGTGTACATGGATGCCACATCAGCTGCCAATACCTGGAGACAGTGATGTCACAATGGCTGGTCTCCCGGGAGACCCTGCTCTCTCGTTCTGTTTTCACACATGAAAGAAGCCATTTCAGGTGACAGGAAATGGGGTGGGATAAAAGGAAAACATTTGGACTCCATGGCGCTCTGGGAAGCCCGAGGGTGCAGCTTTGATATCAAATGGATCCGCAGACATGATTAAACGCAGCAATCTGAAACCAGCACAATACTGGAGAACCAAATATGTGGCACCGGACAGCTAGTCATTCTCTCATACCTCGTTTGATTGAACACCCCTCTCCTTTTTACCTCCCGTTCAGTCAGAAGAGAGTGGGGCTTATAGGGATAGACTCAAAAATGAAAATTCTGGCATTTTACTCAACTTCATGTTGTTCTATTTTGTCTTTTTCTACTTTTCCATGCAACTAAATGGGTAGCTTTAAAAACTTCTAAAACCATCACATATCATACTGATTTAAAGGGATAGTTCACCCAAATATGAAAATCCTGTCATTAATTATTCACCTTCATGTCTTTCCAAACCCGTAAGACCTTCATTCTTCTTTGGAACACAAATTAAGATATTTTTGATGAAATCCGAGAGCTTTCTCACCCTGCATAGACAGCAAATACCACGTTCAAGGCCAAGAAAGGCAGTAAGGACATTGTTATATTAGTCCATTTGACGTCAGTGGTTCAACCGTAATTTTACGAAGCTATGAAAATACTTTTTGTGCGCAGAGAAAACAAAAATAGCGACTTTATTTAACAATGTTAGTCTTTGATTAAAAACTTCCTTGAAATTTAGTTTTTTTTTGTAGAGGTATTAGCTGCATAATTGAGGCTGTGAATATTCGTGCTTGACGTATTCATTCATGTTAATTAACTTCCAGCAAGGCACGAGGGAGTTGAGTTATGAGGTAACAAAGAGATGTATTTAACAATGAGATCTACCCCAGGAACAAACAGAGTCTCGGGCGTATGTGTGTGTATGAGAGCATGTGTTGCTATGTTGCCTCCAGCACTGTGAGCTGAATTTTATCAGAGTGTCACCTGTGTGATTAGTAGAGAGCGAGAGAGACGGAAATAAAAAGAGAGACAGGAATATATATTTAGAGAGAGAGAGAGAGTAAATCAAAAACTCCGTCAAGCAGAATCATAATCCATGCCCTACTATACCAACTGAAGATGCGATGATATCTCCGCATGGGCCTGTAAGGTCATTGTCATGTGTCAATCTCTAATTTCCTTTACGGCGGATCTCCTCCTCTTCCTCTGTGCCTCTGGATGTCTTCATAATCTAAAGCAGACATGATATTAACCCTGCGCTCAGCGATTCGTATCTCCGGCGGTTTGTCGCCCTGAGGCTGAGTGGAATGACTGAAGTTATCAAACAACGCCGCCACCTCCTGAGGACCCCACCTGTCAAAACTCTCTGATCGCTTAGCAACACAGCCCACCTTTATTCTGCCATCTACACACATGAACGTCTGTTAGAACCATCACTACATAGACAAACCCTAAAAGTTTTACTCAAAACCTCAAACTCAAGGCATCTTAGTAGTGTTAACATGGTCTGATATATTTAACAATGGACATCTTGACATTGTTTAGTATAAAATAAATTATTTAAGGTTTTTGAGGAAAACATTCCAGGATTTTTTTCCATATGGTGGCCAACGGGTTAAAGGTCCAAATTGCAGTTTCAATGCAACTTCAAGGGACTTCAATCCCAGTTGAGGAATAAGAGACTTACCTAGCAAAACGATCAGCCATTTTCTAAAAAAAAAAAAAAAAGTATATACTTTTTAACCACAAATGCTTGTCTTGCATTAGCTCTGCAATCACGTTGGAAAGGTCATGCATAGTTCTTCATCTGTGTGCTTCGGTTCTAAAAGGCAGGGTAGGGCAAAAAGCTCTATTTCATTTTCTCCTCCAACTTCAGAATCATCCAACATCGTTGTTTTACCTTTTTTGGGGGGGGGGGAATGGCCAAAATATGATATTATGATATTATCACCATTTTATTCTAGATAATGTTTGAAAATAATTTGATTAATCACATGTATTTTGTTCTATTGACACCATAGTTTTATGGAAAAAAGAGAGTTAAAGTTTTTAATAGTACTTGGTAGATAGTAATTTAAATAATAATTAAAAAATCAATATATGTTTAATTTTTTATTTTATTATAATAATTATAATGTAATATTTTAAAATTGTGTGTGTGTGTGTGTGTATATATATATATACTAAGAACATTTTAAAATATTACTACTACTACTACTATTATTAAATATTTAAAAAAAAAAAATTTCTTCAGATTTTCACCAGTACTCAATGTTGTTTAAAGTAAAACAAGAGAAAAGAAAATAATATATTTATAATATAGCTGAAAGCCGTGATTACCGGGGGTTCAAGCACTTTAAGGCATATAAGCAAATATGAAAAAAGACATATTGTTTAGCAAAAAAAAAGCTTTTTTGGCAAATACAGGTAATTTGCCATAGAAATATGGTGTGTTTTTTAACGTTTATGACTGTTATAGCACCAGCTGTGGTCCCGATCTCCTTAAGACTTTGCATGCTTGTTTAAAATCACCTGTCGCATGTGCTCACCCGGCTTTGTGAAGTTTTGAGTTTTCCTGTAGGCTTTATAGGATTTGGGATAAATTCTTACAGGCCCCTTTTCTAAACAACCCTGTTTTTAGCTTCCCAAAAGGGTAAAATTCAACTTTTTTTTAATAATTATTGATCTAGAGAGTCCAAAGAATTGTACTGCAGTGTTTTTTTCCAGATTGAGCAAAAAATGTAGGACTAGTTTGCAAAAGTAGGTTTTTGACTCAATCTTTTAACAAACAACAGCAGTAGTTCTAGAGGCAAAGTTGTCCTGAATGAGAAGTTCTGTCATATGATATGAATATTGCATGTATGTGCGAAAACCACACAATGTACAATCATCTACGCCCTAGAAAAATGCGCTATCGCCCCCCAGTGGCCGATTTGTTTCAATTTTCTCTCAGACCTTTAGGGCAATGAGTCAAACAGGCCCACCAAGTTTCGTTCCAATCGGCCTCTGTTAACCTTGTCTAATAGACGCTTAACTTCAACTAATTGCAGCCATGTTTTTTTGCGATCTGCAAATTCCATGTTCCATTAAGATAGCTTATTCCGTTGAAGAGTTATAGATATTTTACTAACAGTGGCCCTGCCCCTTTCGAACGCCTTGGCGTCCCTTTGCGATGGCGAGTCGAAAGTTCAACGTTTTTTGATAATTATTGATATTTACTCTCCAGAAAATCTTTTCTGGTTTGCTTCTGATTGGCTGAAAAACCTAGGACTAGTTCGCAAAAGTACGTTTTTCAGAAAATGCGAAATACCTGAAAATTTCGTCAGGCTCACGATTGTATCTGAGGCATGCATTTTGTCTGACGTGAGCCAAGGATTTCAATGACATAAGACGCTTGAGCCTGCAACTGACGTTTAGGAGTTCTGAGATTTCATGGTGTGAGTACTACCATCCCTCCAAGTTTCAAGTCTCTCTATGACCATTCTAACAATTACAATAGGGTTTCAGCGCTACGTGCTTGAACGCCAAAATGTTTTTTTTTTTGTTTTTTTTTTGTATCAATGTTTTCTTAAGCATAAAATTTATAGCTGCCTTTATGTTTTAGGAATGGGGATCATCATGTTTAAGGCTGAAAAGTTTGAAAAGAAGGCTTGGAATACAGCTCGCAAGCCATAAAATAATCCATTTTGTATTCCCGAAAACAGATTTCAAGTGCTGTGAGCGTGATTAAATGCTGACAGCATTTTCATTTTAGGGTGAACTATCCCTTTAACATGTTCTTGAAATGTTCATAGATTGCATGAACAGCATGACCAACATCTTAAAGGGGGATTAGGCCCAAAAAGTGCCTAATTTCCCCAAACACGACATCTCAATAATCCAGGCATCTCTCCAGCCAGAAGAGTCACATGTACAGCTGTGTAGAGTAACACAGAGCTGTACGGAGTGATTTAGAGCAGGATGGAGCGCATAGAGAAGTATAGGTTTCAGGGAATAGTACAGAGTGATATACAGACCATTTTTGATTGGTGTTCAGCAGCACAGAAAGATGTAAAGCGGCGAAGAGCAGCGTGGAGTTGTTTAGAGCAGCGTAGGGCGGTGTAGATCAGTGTAGTTTAGCACAGCTCCCTTCTCCCACTATCTGGAGCAGAGCGACAGACTGCCGGGCCCATGGGGCAGATTCTCTGGCATTCATCCACACTGTGAGCCTGCTGGAGGAAAGAAAATGGAGCTCTTTGGTAAAACAGAAACCCCCTTTTTTCTTTTTTTCTGCTGTTATCTCTTTTTTCGCAAATGCTTGTACCATTATTTTCCTGTTCTTCTCTTTGCATAGTAATAGGGCCGATAGATCTCCCTCATTGGACGATTTTCCAAAATCAATTTTCTCTAATTATCATCCGTTCCTTTTTGTTTTCTTCTTTTATCTCGCCTCACATCCTCTCTCTACTCTTCATTTATTCTCGTTATCTGATCCTCCCCGTCTCCAATGTGTCTCTTTCTCGTTTAACTCTCTGTTAAACTGTTAGCCTTTACCACAGCCTTAAAAAACCCATCTCTGTTCACTGGCGTGTTAACGCTCCTCAGCACATCTCTGCGATGACTATGACCACTGACTGGGGTGGAAGTAATGTTTTTTTGCAGCTGAAATCAGAAGCAGATGGATTCAGGATGGCTCAAATTAGCCTCTCTCTCGTGTTCTGCTGTTGCTAAGTAACAGTTGACAGACAGGGGGTGACAGGCCAGTGATGGCAGCGTTTGATGGCAATATGTCTTTGGCTCAATGGCTCCGAGCTAACATTGAAACAGTGCCTCATTTAAATCAGAGAGAGAGCGAGAGAGAGTGTGAGAGAGGGAGATTTTTGTAAGAGTCTGCGAGCAAGCAGATGAGCCAAACCTACCACACACATAGCCAAAATTTGTCACTCATGTCATATGTGAGAATACAATCATGTTGCCATAAGGACATCTGTTGTGTGCCAATGAAATATGTTGTTTTAAGGGCATTAACCAATCAGAATGTTGCCTTTCCCCTGCATTAGATCACATATTTGACTGTGTCAAGCTCACAGAGACCGACAGGAAAAACAAAAGGGCTAGAAAATTAAAGAAGAGCATGATTACAGAATCAACTATTGTGCCGTGTTTTCATTTGTAAAATTATTTTCCTTAAAAGGCTGCTCAATTTGTATAGAATTAGCATTTTTCATGTAAACTGCTACAGGACTACAACGGTTTGCTGATTTGTTAAGCATGTTAACATCCTTGGGGTTAGCAAAAGCACAATAGTTTTTGTCTACTTTATGTTAAGTAGTGAATTTATATTTTACTGTATAATTTTCTTTGCCGCTGTACAACTCACTGCATTCAAGAAGCATGTTTTCTTTGAAATCAAAGATGGCAGTGCAGAGAAAATATTAGCTGAAACAGAAAGAAACTGCAGTACACTTGACTTTTAGCATAATTTTATAAACTCTTCACAAATTTGTTTTTACAAATTTCACAGCGTAGGACAAAACCTGATGCTTTAATATTATTTGTCACCCTGGACCACAAAAGCAGTCTTAAGTAGAACGGTATATTTGTAGAAATAGCCAAAAATACTTTGTATGGGACAAAAATCATTCGGATATTAAGTAAAGATCATTCCATGATGATATTTTGTAAATTTCATATCAAATATTAAACCTTAATTTTTTTAAATTAGTAATAGGCTATGCATTGCTAAGAAACTTCATTTTGACAACTTTAAAGCCGATTTTTTTTTTTAATATTTCGATTTTTTTGCAGATTCCAGATATTCAAATAGTTGTATCTCAGCCAAATATTGTCCAAAAATCAAATGAATAAAACGTACACGGACCATTTGGGCTAGTTCTACTAAAAGAAGGCTTACCTGCTCAGGCAACGTAACTCCTCGTTTGTCCAATGAAACTCTTAATTTGAAGTCGCGAAATTGGGAGATGCGACGCGAAGCTTTGCTACCTGTTTTTTTCTGCCGGAAGTGTGCAATGACGTTTGTTTTTGCGCGCGAGTTTCGCGTGCTAGCGTATGGAGAGTCTACTGTACAAACGCGTCTCTCATAGCTTTCAAAACTACAGGAACTAGTAGTGAGTATGAAATGTCAATGGAAGCTGCGATAAAGTAATTCTCAAGAGTTTAACATGTACCAATCCAGGTAAATATTTCTTATCAGAGATCTACTGGTAAAAGTTTATTTCTTAATCGAAGTTGCTGGATTTCGACATGTTGACAAAACAAACATATGACAAATAGTATCTAGGCTCTCCTTTGTGTTTTTTTACAGTTTATGTTTTATAAAATAATTGTTTTATGTTTCAATTCATGTTATGAAACCGACTTTATTTATAATTTCTTTATTGTTCCATGACATAAAGAGTGAAGCCAAAACAGCTTACAGTGGCATGGTTAAATGGGAATTTCAGTTACTGTCACATTTCCATTTTTCAGCTGTTAGATACAGTCCCAACCCACATACAGACTGGCAAAGAAACCCTTATAATTTATAAAGACATAAAGCAGAATTATGGATTGCTGTGTATTTTTAGCAACTATTAATATCGGTTCATGTAAATTTCCTATTGTTTATTGTTAATTCCTGTTAGACCATAAATTCAATTTATAAAACTAGAAATGGTAAAAAGTATTAGTATGTAACCCTGGACAAAACAAAACCATCTGAAAGCTGAATAAATAAGATTTTCATTGATTTATGATTTGTTTGGATGGGACAATATTTGGCTGAGATACAACAGTTTGAAAATCTGAGGCTGAAAAAAAAAAATAAAAATATTGGGAAAATTGCCTTTAAACAAACTGCCTGGTCCAAATGAAGTTCTTAGCAATGCATATTACTAATCAAAATTTAAGTTTTAATATATTTATGGTAGGAAATTTACAAAATATCTTCATGGAACATGATCTTTACATAATATCTAATGATTTTTGGCATAAAAGAAAAAAATTTATCATTTTGACCCACACAATGTGTTTTTGGCTATTGCTACAAATATACCTAGATTTAAAAATGCTATGAAAGTGTTGTCTGTTGTTCATTTTGTACATTTTCATGTTTTGAATTAATGTTATTACACTGAACTTGCAGTAAGATTCTTGCAAAGAATAATAACGGTTTAGAACAACATGAGCGTAAATAATGCAGAAGAGTAAATTATGACAGAATTGTCATTTTTGGGTGAACTACTCCTTTAACCCTCAAGTTCCACATTTCCTTGTAGAGTTTGAAAACTTTTTTTCATTTTCGAGACTTTTTAAATAATAAATTGAATATTTTTTGTAAGGTACCGCGAATTATATGTTCCCTCATAAATTCTGCTTTATTTTATTTTGACGTACAGTGCAATGTTTATTATATTCTGTACAAGTGTGTGCGTGTCATTCTAGCAATATAAAAAAAGAGGGTCTGATAGAGACGAGATAGAGAGAATAAGAAAGAAGCTCGGGCACAGTATTAGCTAGAGAAGGTTTATTATTCTCTGCAGCACTCAATCAAACATTGGCCCTATGAACAGAGAGTAATGCTAGAGAATCAACCTCAGGGCTTCTGTCTGTCTCTCTCTCTGTCTCTCTCTCTTTTATTCCTTACAGTGTGTGAGTGGTATCCATCTGTCAACTGTCAGTGCCAGTGAGAGATATCCAGAGCTGTCACATCTTGTCAGCTCTCTGAGCTGACGCCTTTTGCAGCTGCCTGGCCAACACACACATACGCACACACCCCGTCCCCAATGATGGCCAGCATGCAGGCCCACTAAATGGGGAAATAATGTGGCTGAAAGAAAGAAAGCAGATAAAAGCCGTATAAAAAAAAAATCGTGAGCCGGAAGAGGGATGGAGGGATGGCAGGAGCAGACAGATTGTACAGAGGGACGATGAGTCAGATCCAGGCTGTAGAACTCTGTGCATGAGAGACTGAGTTGGAGAACCATCAAAGTGCCGTGGACGGGGGGTTAGACGAGGGGCAGCGGGCATACGGGCAGCGTGAGGAGGATTAACACAGAGAAAAGCTCAGAGATGGCTGTTTCAATGGCCGTGAGATGAAAGCAGAGGTGTAAAGAGTACCCGAAAACCATACTTGAGTAAAAGTACAGATACCTTACAGTAAAAATTACTCCGTTACAAGTTACAAGTCACCAATTCCAATAAGACTTGAGTAAAAGTCTTAAAGTATCCAATTTTAAAAGAACTTAAGTATTTTACTCGTACTGAATGTAGGCTCAAAGAACACAAAGAAATGTGTATAACGAGAAACCATTTATTTGTGAGAATTTATTTATATCCTAATATAGAAATGAAATTGAACACCTTAATGTTTCAAAATGGCAGAACAAGTCAGTCTCAGTCAAACTCAAATGTTCAAAAAAGGCACAAGTAAGGTATTTTCAGTCAACAATGGACAAAAAAAAAAGTAAAATCCATTATTTCATCTGACAATTCACGATGCCTTGATGGCATACAAATATTCACTTTTGCTGATGGAAAAGGGCATAAAGTCTCTGAAAGAAACTTTAAAAGAAAACGCATAGCATCATTACTGTACATTATAACATTACTCACATGGGGATTTTGAATTCCGCACAGAGATTCTGTTCACGTTCATGTGGAGTAGTCTCATTTAGCACATAGGTAAATAGCATCCAGTACCTTCAGCACCCTGCAGATGGCGATATCGCCTCTTCCGCTCAAGAAATTACCCATAGCAGAAAAAGATGCCGACTTGTCGCGCACAATCACAATGTAATGAGTAACGGTAAGTGTACGTTCAAATGTAGTGGAGTAAAGAGTACATATATTACATAAAAAATGTAGTCGAGTAGAGAGTAAAAGTTGCTTATATTTTTGATACTCAGTACAAGTAAAAAGTAGCCAAAAAAATACTTAAGTACAGTAACGAAGTCCATTTACTCAAATACTTTACACCACTGGATGAAAGGGACGAGTAGATATATGACGAATATATAGCCTGTCCCTCTTCAACACGCGTTGGTCGTCCGTTTCTCCTTCAGTCTGCAGATTAATGTTCTCGATAGAGTTTCTAAGACCCGCGTGACTTTGGCGTTAGTTTGAATGGCTGTTAAACGGCTTGATGTAGCTATTTGGCTCTAGTCCCAGCTCTTAAAAATGATCTCCTTCTCCTTGTCTACTTTCAATCATTAGTAAAGATCTTCATAAGGTCTGGATAAATAAAAGCAAGACCGCTTCGGCTCCTTCAAAATCCACATTTTCCAGCATCTAAAGACAAGGGAGGAAAGGATCGTTTTGAATTTTGGAAAAGCGCCAGTTGAGTGTTGAGAGATCAGAGCGGGACATTCCCGCCTGACTTCCTGTCTTGATTTCACTCAACAGGAAGCAAGAAGTCAGGTGTGGCCGGGGGAAACAAAGCTACAGATTATGTTTAAGACGTCCATCTCTGGGGCCCGGATTTGAAGGATTAGTTCACCCAAAAATTAACATCTTGACATGATTTACTCACCCTTATGTTGTACTCGTATGCTATGATGATAGTATTTTGATTTTGAGGTAAATCATCTCTTTGACATTGAAAGACTAAAGACAGAGGGCCAGGCATTTAAATGCTGTGTTTTCCCTATCTGACACAACATAATGATGGGAAGTACTGTGTTAGTGCAGAAAATGGGCGTGTGTGAGAAAGAGAGATAATTAAAGATTGAGAGATGATGTTGATGTATATGTGAGTTTTGTGGCACTTGACAGTTTCTGCATTTGCATCTGCAACCTCAGCAAAACTGAGCTTCGCCACTCAGAGTAAGGTGTGTGTGTGTGTGTGTGTGTGTCTTGCATTGGCAAATATGTAATTGTACTTGATATTAAGGTATTAGTTCATCCTAAAATGAAAGTACTGTCGTCATTAGCTCACCTATTTATCTATCATATGGCTTCGTAAAACTTGTAATATATGTATGCGTCACTTTCATGGCGCTTCACTTTTTTTGGTGCTTAAGAATTTAAAATGTCTTTTTATTTTATGGAAAGCAATGCCTCAGATGTTCTGCAAATTTTGGGATTTCCTTTTGTGATCCACATGAAAAGGTGAGTAATTTTATTTATTTATTTATTTATTTATTTATTTATTTATTTTTTTCACAAATGTGAGAGTTAGAAAGTAGTGATGTTGTGTACTGAAATCATTTGTAATTGTGCATATTTTCTTACAGGTTCTCTACCTTTATGGTTCTTTTTTTCTGTAGGTATTTGGTATTTAAAACCAATGTCCACTTTCTTTGTATGCAAATGCAAAAACAGCAGCTCAGACATTCTGCTAAAATTCTTCTTTTATACTCCACGGAAGAAGTTTTGCAATGTCAGCACGGTATGTATATGATGACAGAATTTATCATTTTGAGTGAACTATACCTTTAAGCTTTCTGAAGATTAAATATGATGTTTTGTGAAATGTAAGGTTAAAAAGTAATTATTTTGTCAATTTTGTCAAGAATTATAGTATTAAAGATGTTGTTGTGTGGTTTGTAGGTGGAATAATATGTGATTGTGCACATTTTCTTACAGGTTCACTACTTTTTTCCCTTATTCAGTGTTTAAAATCATCTATTTTCATTGCATGTAAATGAAAAACAGCAGCTCAGGCATTCTGCAAAATTTCTCCTTTGTGCTCAACAGAAGAAAACAGCCATACGGATTAAAAACGACATTAAGGTAAGTAAATAATGACAATATTTTCATTTTTAAGTGAACTATTCTTAAAGGGAACCCCGGGTATTAGGACTTATATTGCTCAATATTACTGAAATATGTAGTAGAAAACCCATTAAATATTTGTTATTTAAAAAATCCACATTGTTTTATACATATTTTGGACAATGGGAAGCACCGTTATTTTGATGACATACCTGTTGCTACTTTTACTGCAACACAACTCAGAATACACAACTTGGAAAATAAAACAGTGATGCGACGCCACAATGTGCGTCTTTGGGTTGTAATTTTCAGTTTAAGTTCAACAAGAGAAGCAATGTAAGTCTTTGCTGCTTTCCTAGCAATAAGAAGAGGAGAAAAGAATGGGAAGTTGCCTGTGGACAAATAAAACTTCCTAAAGACCAGCGTCTTTGTTCTTTCCACTTCTGCCTGATGCCTTTGAGGCTTTTAGTAGACCACAGATACTAAAAGAGCTTACAAACTATGCTTATATCCATCGCCACCTGTAAGCTGTTTCAGTAGTTGTGGTCATCATATCAGTATTTTATTTTCCGAGTTGTGTTGCGGTAAAAATTGCAACAGTTAGCGCCAGGTAGCGAGTCTAAATAATGGCATCCCCGTAGTCCAAAATACGTATAAAACATTGGATTTTTGGATTTTTAAAAAAAACTAAATCTTTCTTGGGTTTTCTACTACATATTTTAGTAAGAGATATTATTAATGTTATATTAAGCCATACAAGTCTTAATAACTTGGGTTCGCTTTAAGATGTCAGAAGATTAAACATTACATTTTGTGAATGTTAACGCACAAAAAAGTAGTCTGCATAAAAGTAGTAAAGCTGTAGGTAGAATAATGTGTGATTGGGCATATTTCCTACATACTACTTTTATAGTGTTTTTTTTTTCTATTTGCATTTACAATCACCATCCTCTTTCATTTTATGTAAAACAGCCACTCAAACGTTCTGCAAAATTTTTCCTTGTGTTGCACAATAGAAGAAAAGCCATACAGATTTGGAATGACATAAAGGTGAGTAAATAAAGACAGTATTTTCATCTTTGGGTGAACCATACCTTTAAGGTTTCTGAAGATTTAACATGATGTTTTCTGAGAGTTAGAAAGTCTGCAAGAAAGTAGTGTAGATGTTGTTGTGTAGTTTGTATGCGGAAAAATGTGTGATTGTGCACATTTTCTTACAGGTTCACACACACGCACCAGGAGGGATCTGAAGCCCACGCGACACAGACACCTCAACCGAATGTAAAACAAACACACTCGATTTCACTCTTCAAAAAGACGTTCACCACCTTCAAAGCCTTACGACGAAAGCGGAGCGGAACGCTCCAAAACACAGGCAACAAACAACTCGTTTATACATTCTCCTAATTCCTCTCCGACGGGCCTCGATGTCTTTCTTCAGCAACAGACTGTTGGGGATCACGGCTTCAACGTTGCGGTTTTAAGATTCCGCCGTCTCCCCTCCCCGCTCCTCTCCGTATCTCTGTGATAAACGCCGGAGCAAATTCAAAGCCAAACAAACACGGATTCAAAGAAAGATTTTCGTGGCAACTTAAGGAAAGCGTGCGTTCGTGACAACGTGTCGCCGGGGAGTTTGTTCAGTCGGTGCTCGCTCAGATAGACCCTGGCTGCTCATCCTGAGCAGGGAAGTGCATTTGCTTGATTATCATTAAAAAAAGAGAGATGATGTCTTCAGAAGTCAGCGGGGATATTTATCAGACTCGCAGTTGGAGACGTGATGGCGTGTCTCTTCTAATAGAACAGCCTCAAGGCTCTGGGCCTGTGTGCGCAGGTTATGATCCCATGAGAAGTGAATAAGTAAAGCGCTGACTGATCACATGTATTTACTTCATGCTTGCCTTTTGTCCTGTAATGAATATCAATGAATGAAACGGCAAATGTGGACGGGTAACATGCTATTAGATGGCATACTTATTCAAATGACTAATACTGCAACGTAAAGTGGTGTAGACTAGTATGTGGCACAACAGAGACAGCTTTTAACGTTTACCATTAGTTCATACCAAAATAAAATACTAAATTCACTTAAATTATTGCTGGATCTCTTTCAGCCAGCTTTGCTGGTCTTAACCGGTTTAAACTGGTCTTACAGGCTGCAGGGTTTGTTGACACCTTTTCAACATTCAGCTGTTTGCAATGCATTTTACTTAAATTATCTGACATAATTATGAGTAAAAATCATATTCAAAGCCAACAAATCTGGAATTGGTGATGTGAACTAAAAAAGAAAATCATTTCAGCAAATTTGGGATAAATCCAGGAAAATAAATGTTTGAAATTTTGATTTCTCATAGATACCATGGTAAAGGATTGTTTGGGGCTAAATTTAAGATCACATGTTTGTAAATGAGAAATGAATTTCAAATGATGTAATCAAAGTTAGGAAGATTTACAACAATTCTTTTTTTATTACGAGGTGCATTCTCTTGCAGACTACACTGTGAAAGCACCATAAATCACTCTATTTTTATAGGCGTATATATTTATTTTATTTCCACGACATACTTTTACTACTGCTTGCTGAAACTTCATACAAAACAAAAGGAAAAACAACATGACCTGTTATCAGTTTTTATTCAAAATCCCATACCTGTCTGAAAGCAAATGTTCAGACAAGAAAGAGAAGCTCACAAAGACGGAGAGGAGGGAGCGCCGCAGGAAAGTTCCACATGCAATCTTTTTTGTTTGTTTGCGAGTGTAAACGCAGTTGTGATGAAATATTGATGCTCCCTTCCAAACTGTCTTGTAAGTCGTCTCCGTTCTTTCAGGCTTTCCATCTGTAGCACCTGAGGAAGAGGACGGGAACACCGGGCTGTCAGGAGAGATGAGCTCACGCTCTCTGCGGCAGGCTGTCAAATGCGACACATCCTCTTCAAGAGCAGACACAAGAGCAAACTTCCGCTACTCCTCGATCTTTGTCTCTTTCTCTATCTGTGTCGTTATCTTTCTTTCTTTATCTGTTCTTCACCTTTGTGCTTCTTACTTGCATTGTAGGACAACAGCTATGACAGACTTGTGCATCGTGACCTATGGAAAGGAGTCATCCATCATTTGTAGGTAATGAACAATTTTTATGGAAGTGACTCATCAAAAACAGTTCACCTTACTCATTAATGCACAAACAGTTTTATGAACCACTAGTGCCAGTTCTGGCTTATTTAGTGCACTTACAGTAAGAGCAGAAAACATCAGATGTTATAGTCAAACCAAAAATTGTTCAGACACCAAATATAATTTTTTAAATATTTTTTTTTACTAGTGGGTGCAGGACAAACTAAAATAAAGTAAACTGTGACATATTATACTCAAATATTCAAATACAGTGGACTAGCAGTAAAATCGATACAAATTTGGGACAAAAAATTTGATTTGAAATTTTGACCTGACCACACTCTTAGAAGAAAAGGTTCTATATAGAACCTTAAAGGGTTCTATTAGGTGCTACATATTTGGAACCCTCAAAAGGTTCCATATAGAACCCTTTTTAAGGGTTCAATCAAAAGAACCCTTTAGGGGAAAAAGGTTCTATATAGAACCCCATTGAACCTTTTTTTCTAAGAGTGCATGTTTGTTACATACCTTTTAATCAAGACACATTTGTTATGACAGGTTATCTCTGAGTTCTTGTCATATTTTATTACCATTTGCTAAACTATAATGAATAAACTGATAATGTGAGAAATTTTGAAGGTGTCTGCATAAATTTTGGTTTGACTGTATATATTATATATATATATATATATACACTAAGGGAACATTTCTCATTTTCAATAGTTTAATAATGTACTAAAATAACTACAACTAAAAATAATTTAAAGTAAATAGAACTAATAAAAATGACAAAAACAAAAAAATCACAAACTTTATGTGAAATTAAATTTAATCTGAGTGATACTAAAACAGCATTATATTATATTATATTATGGATATTTAGATATGTTATTGTTACTATTAATATTTTGCTTCACTGTAAATTTGTCTTATTTTGAGCAACATAGGAGCTGGAATGATAGTATTTTTTCATATGAAGTAAATGATCTGTGGAAAGTGTGACTCATTTGGGCTTATCCAATTTAGATTTATGTAAAAGTGTGATTTTTTTTTTTTTCTTATTTTCTAACGTGCAATAATCATGCAACAACTTTTTATTTGTATAAGATGCAAGTCATTTTTTGGACATAAATCCATTTAAAATTGATAAATGTAAATGTGCATGAAGCTTCTGAAAAGTGTCACATGAGGAATGAAATATTCATTGATCTTTTAGAGTAAATTGTAAATGAAAACATACTATGACTTTCAGAAAAAGACCATCTATTGACACTAATCTGCAAAAATGTATCTTACTGATCTTTCAGTCATATTTGTTGCAGGATATTGAGGATATTGAGGATAGAATAAAGAAAGACATACGGGTTTGGAACAACCTAATGGTGAGCAAATGACAGTTTTTCATTTTTGGTGAATTGTCCCTTTTAAATTACAAACAAAATATGTATTTTTCAATACAAATGCTGATTCAAATATAAATTAATTAGAAACAGGAACACACATGCTTGTTCATATACTTCAGCTCTCCTGACATCTCTCTATTTTCTTTGTTTGTGCTCTATGTTATATTACTGCCGACTATCATTTGCAAAGTGTTGTCTGGCATTTGTGCTTTTCTCTATTGGCTTTGCATGCTTGGCTAGCTGCGCTTGAACCTCTCAGCAGAAGAGACCTAGGCCTTTTTTAATAAGGTCCCTCATGAGAAATCTTCCTCATCTGAGCAGGAGCATGTCTAGAGGGCAGTTAAAGAAGAGAAATAGAAGAGGTAACAGAAATAAAAAGATGAGGAGATATAGACAGAAAGGAGGAGAGACTGATGAGGGAAGCGGAAGAATGTGATGCGTGATTGAGTTTGTGCAGTCTGCCTCTATGAGAGGTGAGAGCTGCTCTATCAGGGGACAGGAAAAGGCATTCAGAGTGTGACATGTTTGTCACGGTGGGCGACATTGGCATCTGTCACGCAACCTTTGGCAACACTTGCAATAACCCTCTCTGTTCCAGGGAGTACGAGACAAAAAGAGACTTTGAAAATGAGAGAGATTTGCAGAGTGCTGAAGTCGTGCTGCTCAAGCTCAAGGGTACACCGTTCTGAGTCCAACCTGTCCTGTCTGAATACATCCACGCATAAAGCTTCGAAATGTTAGAGTAAAAAGATTCCCTTGCTTTTGCATTTCCCAATTCTGTGGTATTCACATTTGGCACTTTGTGTTCCTGAATAGGACAAAAGAATCAAAATGATCTTCTCTTCCTAATTCATGGAAATGGAGAGGGGGAGGAGGCTCCTGTCAGGAGGGAGACATGGAGCGCTGGTCAGTATATCAGGGAGTTTTAATTAACAGCTCAGTGATGAGGATTGAAACAGCCCTCATGCCGTTTACCACTCTACGGGACTGGATCAAACCAAACTCACCGCAGCGGGGTTGAATTCTGAGTAAGTCTGAGAGTATTTGAGTGTTCAGAATGTACCATCATGCAACTGAATATATTGCTTATAATCATGAGACATTGTCCAGGTCTGTATTATTATTATTATTATTATTATTATTATTATTATTATTATTATTATTATTATTATTATACAGATGTACTATAAAGAAATAAAAACTAAAACTAGTGTAACCATAATTATTATTAATTGTTACGATTATTATTATTCAGAAACAATATAAACAACAAAAACTACAAATAGTGTAACTATTATTATTATTATTATTATTATTATTATTATTATTATTATTCAGAAACAGTATTAACAAAAAGTACAACTAGTGTAACCATAAATAATATTATTATCAATAATAATAATAATTAGTAATATTGTTAATATAACTCTAGTTGTAGTTTTAACATGTTTCTATTATTATTGTTGTTGTTGTTGATGTTATTTTCATAATAATCCTAGTATGAGCAACTTAAACTACAATTAGTGTAACAGAAATAATGTTATTGATAAATATTAATTATGGTAATAGGATGCTAGTTTTAGTAGTAGTAGTAGTTTTACTTGTTTATATCATCATCATTGTTTGCGTTGTTGTTATTATTATTATTATTATTATTATTATTAATATTATATTCATAATAATCATAGCATTAGAATTAGTGTAACCAGAAATAATAATACTCATATTATTGCATATTAATAATACAACTCTAGTCGTTTTATTATTAATGTTTTTGTTATTACTATATTTATAATTATAGTATAAACACACAACTACAATTAGTGTAACATAAATAATGATAAAATTATATTACTATTAATAATAATAATAATAACAATAATAATGTAGTTTTGTTTGTTTGTATTATTATTATTATTCATAATAATCATAGTATGAAGAAATAAAACTACTAATTAGTGTAAACAAAAGTAGTAATATTAATGCTTATTATTATTATTAATAATAATAATAATAAGCTTATAGTTGTAGTTTTAATTTATTTTGTTATCGTAAATTAAATAAAGCTACAATTAGTGTACCCATAAGTAATAATCAAATGATGTTACCATTAAAAAAGATCAATAAAAATAGTTACCTAGTTTTGTTTGTTTATATTATTATTATTATTATTTGTACAGCACCTTGGTTGTTTTTACATGTGCTTTAAAAATAAATATTGTATTGTGTTGTGCTGTTACATTTATAATAATCATAATATATAGAACACAACATGTTAATGTATTTATAATAATAATTATAATACATAAAACATTGCAAAATTATTTTTAAGTCTTAAGCTTGACTAAAAAATAGGTTAAAAATCTGTTCTAAATCTTTTTTGAAGTATTACTAATTGTCATTGTGGTACTCTATTCTGTGTCCATTCATCCTAAATGGTTTAAAAAGTAAATAACGCCACCTCCCTTGACATCTCTCTCTCTCTCTCTCTCTCTCTCTCTCTCTCTCTCTCTCTCTCTCTCTCTCTCTCTCTCTCTCTCTCTTTCTCTGATGAACAGCTCCACTCAACCATCTATAAAAGACTGGCACTGAAATCAGCAGCATTTGCATATGGTAATTATTCTGCGAATCAGGCTACCTTTATTACTACCACAGAAATCTACTGTCAGCAGACACACATACATCACTGCATCGAGGACATACAGTACGTGCATATCTACATTAGTGCACAGTCCAGAAGAGAAGGATGGAGAAGACACATACATACACTCACACTCATACTCACAGTACATTGTGTTGTAATACACCTGTTTGTTTATTTATTGGGACATTTGTAGTGCCACTAGAATCACTGTACTTGTGTGCTTGCTGTACATTTAATAAGCAATTAGATTCAAGATGCTGTGATATGTTATGAATATAGTCAATGTAAATGGCCTGCAGCCCTTTCACCCATGAATATATTCACTGTAGAGCACAGCTGCGTCTTACTGCTGTCATAAAACTTTTACTAGAATATAACAATTTTGGACACACATTTTACCAACTCTGCTACCTTATATAATTCAAATAGAATAGTTCACACAAAAATGGAACAGACATTGGAACAGATTTTGAGAAATGTAGCATTACATTCATCAGTGGATTCTCTGCAGTGAATGGGTGCCGTCAGAGTCCAGACAGCTGATTAAAAACATCACAATAATTCACAAGTAAACCATACAATGACTTCAATGGGGATCAGCGGCTTGAAGGTCAAAATTGCAGGTTCAATACAGCTTCAAAGTGCTCTACACGACCTTGTATTTGAACTTTCAACCCATTGATTCCCATTGAAGTTCACTATATGAAGAACAATCCTGGAATGTTTTCCTCGAAAACCTTAATTTCTTTTCTACTGAAGAAAGAAAGACATGAACATCTTTGACATGAGGGTAAATTATCAGAACATATCAGAACCTCACATATTGTAAAGCAAAGTGCTGCATATTTGTAATATTCAATTCATCATGTTTTTTTTTTTACTTTAAACCATTGCTTTAGGCTAAAATATGTGTCCTCTATCCATAATGTTTCTTTTTTCTTCAGTGAAAAAGTCATCTCATCTGAATCAAAAGAGAAAAATGCACAGATGAAGCACCTTTTACAAGTGAAAACAGTCCAAAATGATTCTAGACAAATATGTTGGTGGAAGTGATGTAATGCGAAATTTCTCCAAATCTGTTCTGATGAAGAAACCAACTCATTTACATCTTGGATGGCCTGAGGGTGAGTAAATTCTCAGCAAATTCTAATTTTTGCATGAGCTACTCCTTTAAATAACTGACCATCAGACTGTTTACTCTACTGTAATGATATGTTTAAATACACAACATTGTATTTCTATGAACTGTCCATTGTGCATATATCACACATGTACACATACACAAAAGGATGCAGTTTGCAGTCATTGTCACTAATGGTGTTTGCTGTGTGTGCCCTGGAGACGGTCTGATCATTTACTGACAACATCATTATCCGGAGCTTATTGATCCTGTCATACTGCTGGGAACAATAGCACGCACGCACACACACACACACACACACACACACACACACACACACACACACACACACGACACACAGTCACTGCTTCGCTTTAATTAATAATTAAAGCGACACTGTTCATTTCAGAAATTGTCAGTAAACATCTTGCTCATGTTTTTATTGTCTTCAGTGTTAAACACAATCATTACAGACATTCAAACCAAGACACAATATTGTGTATTCTGCTGTGCCTTATATTGCGAAATCTGTCAATATCAGGAAAAGTCAGGTTGTCTGCACTGTTGTGTGACCGTCAAATCACTGGCCTGCGGTGTCTATCCATTCAAGTTTCATGCAATGAAAGCGTTTGTCAGAAAGCATCATTTAGACAAAGCCATTTCATAGATTTTTGCCTTGTCGTGTTGTCTGTGTCATTTGAGGCTTCAATAATAATTTAATATAATGAAAGTTCAATTTATGTAAGACATAATGTACAGTCATTTGGTTATTATTACAAAATAAACCCAGACAGGGTGATCAGAGCCATGTAATACTCACATGTCGATATTCACTGAGAAGACATAACCTTATTGTGGCAGACGAGTAAAACATTGAAAAGATGAAAAGTGTTAGAAATCAATATATTGTTGACATCCTAAGAAGCCCAAAGTTTAAAGGGTTAGTTCACCCAAAAATGAAAATTCTGTCATTAATTTCTCACCCTTATGTCGTTCCAAACCCGATGAAAGACCTTCGTTCATCTTCCGAACACAATTTAATACATTTTTAAAGCAACGCAACTACCACATTCAATGCCCAGAAAGTTAGTAAGGACATAGTTAAATTGAATTAACAAAATTAACCATTACATGTAGTTCTAACATTAAATAGTCAGCATAAATAATTATAGAAGTTAATAGTTAAGACTGTAGCTCAGTGATTTAATTTACAGTGAGGGAAAAATTATTTAAACCCCTGCTGATTTTGTACGTTTGCTCACTGACAAAGAAATGATCAGTCTATAATTTTAATGGTAGGTTTATTTGAACAGTGAGAGACAGAATAACAACAACAACAACAACAGAAAAACGCATTTCAAAAAAGTTATTACTCATTAAAATGCAAATAAATTTTTGACTTGCCTTAGGACTTGAGATTGCCCTTTTTGGCAATCTCAGAGGTCACCCGTTTCTTGTAGTTGGCCACCGATCTCAAGAGGAATTTTGTCCCCCTCCTCTTTGCAGATCCTCTCCAAGTCATTTAGGTTTTGAGGCTGACGTTTGGCAACTCGAACCTTCAGCTCCCTTCAAACATTTTCTATGGGATTAAGGTCTGGAGGCTGGCTAGGCCACACCAAGACCTTAATGTGCTGCTTCTTGAGACACTTCTTTGTTGCCTTGGCCGTGTGTTTTGGGTCATACCCATCCACAACTCCTTTTCAATGCCCTGGCTGCGGGAAGGAGGTTCTCACCCAGAATTTGATGGTACATGGCCCCGTCCATCATCCCTTTGATGCGGTGCAGTTGTCCTGTCCCCTTAGCAGAAAAACACCCCCAAAGCATAATGTTTCCACCTCTATGTTCTTGGGGTCATAGGCAGTCTTCCCCTCCTCCAAACACAGTGAGTTGATGCCAAAGAGCTTGATTTTGGTCCTATCTAACCACAACACTTTCACCCAGTTCTCTTCTGAATCATTCAGATGTTCATTGGCAAACTTCAGACGGGCCTGAACGTGCTTTCTTGAGCAGGGGGACCTTGCAGATGCTGCAGGATTTCAGTCCTTCATGTCGTAGTGTATTACCAATTGTTTTCTTGGTGACTATGATCCCAGCTGCCTTGAAATGATTGACAAGATCCTCCCATGTAGTTCTGGGCTGATTCCTCAGTGTCTAATGGTCATTGAAACTCCACGAGGTGAGATCTTGCATGGAGCCCCAGTCCGAGGGAAATTAACAGTTATTTTGTGTTTGTCCATTTCAACCAACTGTTGTCACCTTCTCACCAAGCTGCTTGGCAATGGTCTTGTAGGCCATTCCAGCCTTCTGTAGGTCTACAATCTTGTCCCTGACATCCTTGGACAGCTCTTTGGTCTTGGCCATGATGGAGAGTTTGGAATCTGATTGATTGATTCTGTGTATACAGGTAACAAGCTGAGATTAGGAGTGCTCCCTTTAAGAGAGTGCTCCTAATCTCAGCTCGATACCTGTATAAAAGAAATCTTGCTTATTGATGGGGGATCAAATACTTATTTCACTCACTAAAATGCAAATCAATTTATAACTTTTTTTGAAATGCATTTTTTGCAAAAATTGTCTCTCACTGTTCAAATAAACCCTCCATTAAAATTATAGACTGATCATTTCTTTGTCAGTGGGTAAACGTACAAAATCAGCAGGGGATCAAATAATTTGTGTCCCTCACTGTACCAACATATTATATGTAACATTATAATATGAGCAGCAACGTAACAGCTGTTTGGTTTCCAGCACTTAAAGGAGGCAAGCATGCACTCGTCACTAGGATAACGCCTCACCGGACTTATTATGGGATTGCGTTGCTTTTAGAGTCGGCCCCGAGTCCTATATTGCCTCAGTGTTGTCGCTTGAAAGCTGCGCTCATGGGACTCCAGCAGTCCAGCAGTCTTACTATTAATACACACCGGAGAGTTTTACTACCATTCATTTACTTTCTCTCTCTGTCTCATTCTGTCTATTCCACATAGACTTGTATCTGTGGAATTGAAACGCTCTCTCATATTTTTTTCCCCTCTCTTGCAACTATGAATATATTCTTCCGTATTTGTATTCTGCTCCGTCTGCTGTCACTATGACACATTTTTAGTAATTCTATTGGAAAGATAATGTAAATGTACTTAATTTAAAAACCTGTTAATTGCTTAACAGTAAAACAATTTTATATTTAACAAGTGAATACAAATGTGAACCTGTAAATTGTTAGGCGCCAAATTAAATGTGATGCGTAAGGCTTTTCTCGGTTATATTTCTTACTTTTGTTATCACATACCTACATTGGGGATGCATGTATAGTTTAGGATCAGTAGATGTTTTTAAAAAGAAGTCTCTTTTATCAGTGCTGCATTTATTTAATAAAAAATACAGTATGATGTAGTGAAACATCATTAGATAGATAGATAGATAGAGTCTTTATTGTCCCATAAGGATATTCATTTTCACACATACATCATATTTCCAAAAATACAGCAGCAACATATAACATATAACATATAACATATAGCATATAGCGTATAACATATACCATATCACACACCACCCCTCCCCCCTCTAGTTTCCCCCCTCCTCAACACAGTGCAGACAAACATTACACAAAAGAGGGATGATTGTCACAGAAGTTTGTTTAGAGCAGTGATGGCTGATGGTACAAAACTTTTCTTAAAGTGGGCTTTTTTTCCAGTCCAGGGCTCTGTATCTGCGGCCAGATGGAAGCTATTTAGAATATGTGACCCTGGAACACAAGTAAGTAGTCTTAAGACCAGCCTTAAGTAGCACAGGTATATCAATAGCAATATGTATGGGTCAAAATTGTTTTTTTCTTAGTAAAGATCATGTTCCATGAAGATATTTTAATTTACTACCATAAATATAAAAAATAGTTTTTATATTAGTAATATGCATTGCTAAGAACTTCATTTGGACAACTTTAAAGGTGATTTTGCACCCTCAGATTCTATTTTTATTAAATAGGTGTATCTCAGCCAAATATTTTCATGTCCTAACAAACCATACATCAAACCTAATTTATTCAGCTTTCAGATGATGTATGTCATTACTGGTTTTGTGGTCCAGGGTCACATATTTTAAAATGATATTTATTCCTGTGATGGCAAAACTGAAGTCTTCAATTTGTCATGATCGTTCAGAAATAATTCTGATTTGCTGATTTGCTGTTCAAGAAACATTTCTTTTTATTACCAGTCTTAAAAACAGGTCTGCTTAATATTTTTTAGTTTATCAAATTTATAATGTATTTTTTTTTTATTGTTTGGGGGTTTATCAGTATATTTAAAATGACAAAGACAGCATTTCAAGTAGATTGGTAAATTAACATCACATTTACTGTAAATTTAACAGTATTTTTATAGTGTGCAGTCTCTCATCCTCTCTCTTCACTCTCTGTCCCATGTTTTTTTTTTTCTTTCTGTCCTCTCTTGTTCATTTGCACACTCTCGTTCATGCTCCCTCTATCCTCTTTTCTTGCACTCGGTTTGTTCTTGGATCTCTCTCTCGTTCTCTTTCTCTCTCCTCTAAATGGGAGAGAGGAGAGCTCATGGCCTATATAGAAATCCCAGTGGGAGTGTATGAATCGCAGATCCTCTCTGAGTAGCTGTTTTGTCATGTTTTATATCATTCAACTAATAAAAGGCAACTCCGTTTACTAACGACTCGGCGTCCCATAAGAGCATTGTTCTAAATGTACTGCAAACACAGTTGTTTGCTTCAGAACATGTTCTCTCTTTCCCCCGATTTCCCCTTCTTTGCGCAATTTGCAGTCACGCTCTCTTTCTTTGTCTCGCTCTCTGATTTTCTCTCTCTTTAAAGTGCAGTACTGAGATAAAGTGTAATTGAAGAGTACTGAGCTACCCTCCTGCCAGATGAGGAGATTTGGCTCTGGAGAAAGAGTTCTTTAGAAACATGCTCGCTTTTGCAGTGGAATTATCTTGTCCTTTTGTATGTACAACGGTTGTGTGAGTTTGTGTTGTTTCCTGATTGGCCGGCCTTTCGGTCCTCCAGGGCATGGTCAAGATCCGCTTTCTGAAATGGGCTATGATGTCGTTTGCCCTACAGACTGCATTCGTATGACGCGTCTGATTATTCGCAAAGCAACAACCCGAAGTGAAACCTTTCTGAAAGACGTTAAACAATATTCCGTCGGTCCCAGAGGAAAATTGTCTTGCCCTTTCATGGCTGTGGAGATGTAATGGAGTTTTCAGTTGTGTTTCCTTTAAGCTTGCACTTTGTTTTAGATGTTTCTTCTATTGTAAATGCGTTTGATATGTACACTACCATTTAAATGTTTGGGGTCAGTACCATTTTTTTTAATCAGCAAAGTTTAATTAAATTGATTGTTATTAAAGACATTTATAATTTTTTAAAAGACTTTTTTTTTTTTAAATAAATGCTGTTCTTTGAGTTTTCTATTCTTCAAAGAATCCTAAAAAAAAGTATCCTTTCTTGAAGGATCATGTCACACTGAAGACTGGAGTAAAGGCTGCTGAAAATGTAGCTTTGCATCACAGAAATAAATTACATTTTAAAATATGTTAAAATGGAAAACAGTTATTTTAAATTTTAATAATATTTTACTGTTTTTTTTTTTATTTAATTGTAAAAAATATTACTATTTTTGCTGTATTTTTTAAATAAATTAAATCCATTTAAATTTTTTCCCAAATTCCGTTTTTTTTTTTAATTTTCTGCATTCTGTTTTTTGTCCCCTTTAAATTTTTCTAGACTGTTTTAATGGCCAAATTAAATTATATTAATTGAAAAGCATGTCTAATTATTTAAA
The DNA here is from genome assembly GCF_049309525.1 of Garra rufa. NCBI lineage: Eukaryota > Metazoa > Chordata > Actinopteri > Cypriniformes > Cyprinidae > Garra > Garra rufa. The sequence goes on from NC_133377.1 coordinate 30,367,795, forward strand.
TTATGAAACTTACACAATTTAACATCAATTTATTAAAAGTTTCAGATGTTTCTATTGTAAATGCATTTTAATATATGTATACTACCATTCAAATATTTGGGGTCACGATTTTTTCAATCAGCGAAAATTAATTAAATTGATCAAAATGTCATTAAAGACATTTGTAATGTTATAAAAGATTTAGTTTTTTAATAAATGCTGTTCTTTGAGTTTTCTATTCTTTAAATAATCCTAAAAAAATTATCCTTTCTGAAGGATCATGTGACACTGAAGAATGGAGTAATGGCTGCTGAAAATTCAGCTTTGCACCACAGAAATTAATTACATTCTAAAATATGGTAAAAAATGTTAAAACAGTTATTTTAAATTGTAATATTTTACAATATTACTGTTTTTACTGTATTTTTCAAATCAAATAAATATAAGCATAAGATTTTTTTTTCAACTTTTTAAAAAAAATCTTACTGACTCTAAACTTTTGAACAGTAGTTTATATATTTATGGCCCTATGAAATCTGTTTTATTTTTTCCCAAATTTTATTTAATTTTTAAAAAAATATTTTTTTTCTGTATTTTTTTTCTTCTGGATTCGTTTTTTTTTTTTTTTGTCTTATTTAAATTAAATTTTAATAATCAAAAAGCACGTCTAATTAATTGAAACCATGAAACTTGAACAATTTAACCCCATTTTTTTAAAGTTTAATTAAATTTTTTATTTTATTAGTAGTAGTACTGTCATGTAATTATATTTCTGTCGCAGTTTCTTCAAGTTAAACCAAATTTTTATTTTGATGGGTAGCTGTAAAGACCTTTAAGTTTCTGTTTGAACTATGATATGATGGTTGTTTCCTCAAAAGGAACAGTGAAATGCTCATGAACTGACTTTCAGATTCCGCCATTTCGTCCACATTTTCGCATTGCAGAAATCATAGGGCCCTAGAAACTTTTTGTGTTAATGGTTCCATAAAGAACCTTTAACATCTGAAGAACATTTTGTTTTACAAAAAGTTCTTTATGGTGAAAGAATGTTCTTCAGATTATAAAAAGGTAAGGAAGAGATGGTTTGACTGATCGGTTCTTTGTGGAACCAAAAATGGTTCTTCTAAGACATTGCTGTGAAGAACCTTTTAAAGCACCTTTATTTTAAAGAGTGTATAGATGTAACACATATAAAAGCACAGTACTGGAACATAATATAGGCTTTAAATGGCATTAAGTGTGCTGATTTTACTTAGACACAATAGTGCAAATCAAAAATATTTTATTTTCCACTTGTGGACTTTTTGCACTTGCACTTATGCCTCTTCAAAAAATTATTTTCTATTCAGTTTGATCTTTTCAATGGATATCCTGTTCAGGCTTCTTCTTTCCTTGAATTCGGAGTCTACTAGATTGATTTGCTGTTTATGAGAGACTATTGAGATATTAAAGCAATTACAAGGAAAGGAGTGTGATTCTGTCGCAGTGATTCAACATTGAATTGCTTGAACTAACAGCTCTGTCCTCCTCAGAATTCAAGAGAATTTACTTAAGGACACAGAGAGATAGACACAAAGCAAGAGACCAGAGGAGAAAGAGGAGAGTTTAGATGCAACTCGATCAATACGTCAGTCAAAGACAGCTTTGATTGATTTTTGTGTGTGTGTGTGTGCACTAAAATGTGAGGGAATGCATACAAGAGCACAAAAACAAGACAGAATTTCTCAGAACCTCAAATGCCCTCCTAATCCACTTTAACCGACACAGAGTGCACAGAGAAATTCTCGCAAGACCCTTAAACGAACCCGGTTTCCACACCTGTCCCTGTTTCTATTGGAACCAGGTGTGGGATAAAATCAGTGCTTCTCTGTCCAAGTGACCCTGAGCTTCTCTCCTGTCTCAGCGGCGGTTTTAAAGAGAGCTCCGAGAGCTTTATTGCTAAGTGGGCCTCGGCACACTAAAGTGGCCGGTGACTGTGTTTAACAGGACCATTAAGAACAGACAGACCGATCAATACGGTGAGGGAACAGGAGAGAAAGGAGATGTGTAGTTAGTGCATGACTGTCCTGAGGTGTCGGCAAATCTTAAACACAACGATCCCTCTCTCATCCTATTATTCTTTAATATACCTGACTCTGCTACAATTAAACCGAACCCTCTCAGGGCATAATGCGCACTGACCGTAAAACTGAACGTGCCAACATTTCTTTACGTTTGATTTGCAATCAGACATATCTTATATCACCTTATAAATGCAGACAATTCCTTCCTAATTAAAAATATTGTGCTTTAGTGATTAAACTATCTGAGTTGTGTTGGATTTATAGCAAAGCTTGTGTTTGTGTCTGTGCATTTGTCACTAAATCTTTGATCAGTTTACATCTATATAGCTAAAGTCAAATGTGACACATAAGGTTTGTTGCCGATGTGTCATTTTTGATTTGAGCGGGAAAAAAACACTTACATTTTTACATCAGAAGCCTTGGATTATACTTGGAATTTTTGGAACTTCAAGGTTTTGGACCCTATTGACTTTTAAATGCAAAAAAAATAAAAATCTGTTCTGCAGAAGAAAGAAAATTATACTTCTTTTGACTGACATGATATAAATGATGACATGATAATTTTCATTTTTAGGTGAACTGTTCCTTTAAAGAGCCTTGAAGACCTCCGTTTTGAAGGTTAATTGTAGGTTTGAACCACAGAGGCCACAATTTGTGAGAGGCCATTGTGGCCTTGAGCAAAATACAAAAAGGATTAGTTCACTCCAGAATAAAAATTTCCTGATAATTGACTTACCCCATGTCGTCCAAGCTGTTCATGTCTTTCTTTCTTCAGTCGAAAAGAAATGAAGGTTTTTGAGGAAAACATTCCAGGATTTTTCTCCATATAGTGGACTTCATTAAGGATCAACGGGTTGAAGGTCCAAATTGCAGTTTCAACGCAGCTTTAAGAGCCCTACACGATTCCAGTCAAGGAATAAGGGTCTTATCTAGCAAAACGTAATTTTCTAAAAAAAAAAAAAAAAACCCAAAAAAAAGTTTATACTTTTTACACTAGCTCTGTGTCCACGACTTCACGCATTATGCAATCACGTTGGAAAGGTAATGGAAGTACCAAAGAAATCCAAACATCCTGTACTAAAAAAGGTAAAACAACGATGTCGGACAGTTTTTAAGTTGGGGGAGAAAATGAGATGCCATTTTGCATTTCATTTCACTAGATATGACTCTTATTCCTCACCTGGGATCGTGTAGAGCCATTTTGAAGCAGCATTAAAACTGCAATTTGTACCTTCAACCCGTTGTCCCCCATTGAAGTCCACTATATGGAGGAAAAGGCCTAAAATGTTTTCCTCGAAAACCTTAATTTCTTTTTGACTGAAGAAAGAAGGACATGAACATCTTGGATTTAGATACAAATATAGAAATCTGTCCAGTATTTCTTACCACTACAGGTACTTTACATCATGAAACTGATTCGTGGAGTAATGGAGGTCACCAGAGAGCTGTTGAGTAACCCATAAAAGCTTCATTCATCTTCGGAACACAATTTAAGATATTTTGGATGAAAAATATCTGTCCCATTGACTGCTAGGACAAAACCACTGTCAAGACCCAGAAAAGTAGGAAAGACCATCAGTGCCATCAGTGGTTCAACCATAACTTTACAAAGCTACGAGAATACTTTGTACGCAAAGAAAACAAAAATAACGACTTTATTCAACAATTCGTCTCCACCTGTGTCACCGTAGCGCCATTTTAGATGGTATCCCTGTACGCGAACAGCGTACGTATTTCTCTGTCAGCTGCGTCAAGAGGATACACTGTTTTCGTTCAAATCAAAGCGTTAATAAATGGAGAAAACGTATCTGTTTGCGTACAGGGGATACTATCCAAAATGGCGCTACGGTGATGCAGATGAGATGATATGTTGAATAAAGTGGTTATTTTTATTTTCTTTGCATACAAAAAGTATTGTCTGCGCTTCATAAAATTCAGATTGACCCACTGATGGCAGATGGACTATTTTGACGATGCCTGTTATACTTTTTTGGGTCTTGACAGTGTTATTTACTTGGCAGTCAATGGGACAGTCACACGCCTCCTGGTTTTCATCCAAAATATATTACACTGCGTTCTGAAGACAAACAAAGCATTTACGGGTTTGAAACGAAATGGCGGTAAGTGATTAATGACAAAATTTTCATTTTGGGGTGGAGTAACCCTTTAAGACATTTGATTAAGAATTACAAGGTCTAATTTTGATAAACTTATGTAATATGTTTTGGTCAGATTTACTTAATACTTAACTAGACTAAATTCTTCATGGAGTTCCAGTGCAGAGCCACTTTTTACTGACCAGACCTGCCTTTTCTTCAGTCGAAGCGTTTGAAACTCTCTTCATAGTGTTTTTAGATGCTACAGACTCCACCAGCACCACGGCGAGCGTTTATGTGTGTGCGAAAGAGAGCGGGAAAGTGTGTGCCTGCCTGTTTGACTGTTTACGTGGAGTGGTAGAGCTGATATATTTATTTCTATCTCTCTCGCTTCCTCAGAGGGTGGTGTATGAAGCTGTGTTTGCCTGCGGCAGATCCCCCTGGCAGTCTCTGAGAGCTGCCATCTTCTTCTGCCAGCCCTCCATTAGGCCTGTAAGGTGTGTCAGTCAGCGCTCGTACACAGGGGCTTATGGGAAGACTGCGGGGAAGTGAGGAGCGAACGGTAACTTGTAGCGCGCACACACGACTCACCCACACATGCCAGCGTGTGTCAAATTAGGACAAGCAGGGGACAATTAAACTCTCTGTCTCTTACACACTCCCTCACACAAACACATATACACAAAGTTGGCTGTGGATGCAGTTGTCTCAGACTTCTTCCTCTTGTCTTCTCGTCTCTTTCTCCAGGTGATTATGTGTACTGACTACTGCAACTCTACAGTAACACACTGTCCTAACCAGGCGCGATCAGCAGCGCTTCTAGACTGTTTACAGTGGGCGGCCGCAGTGAAGAGTGTGTGATGTGTCAAAGTAGGTCTATAAAATATTTCACTGAAAGCATATGACAACAATAAGGGTGCAGTATAGATGCTTATATGCATAAACTATGCATTCTGCAGATTTTTTAAAATAAAAAGCAACTTGGTGTATTCAAAGCATACATTTTAGCAGTGTTATTTTAATAGAGTTTATGTACTATAATATTTTTCTTTTTTTAAGTTTTTGCTATTTTTATACATGATTTTGTCATTTTTAAACTTTAAAACTTATTTATTTTAACTTTATTTTTATTACTATTTTAGTTTCAGTAATATTAATATCTGTACTTCAGCTTAAATTTATTCTTTAATTTTTAATAGCTTTACCCTTAGTTAACAATAATAACACTGTCTAAAAAAAAAAAATCAAATCTATGACTTTGGTGTTGCTAGCGCCATGCTCTATTGTTTAAACTACAATGATAATAAGAGTAATAAACTCAGCAATTATAGAGCCAGCATCTGAAGTTGAACTGCACAACTTCACCTGAGTTTGAGAACAATAACATTATTCAGCCAAATTCTGCCAAAGTCTGCTTACTCTACTTAAAAACACTTGCCGCCTTACAGACAGGGAAAAAGAGACAGTGCGCTGCTTCGGAAAAGTGGCTTACACCTGTGAGTTTGCTGAAAAGAAAAATCTCTGTCATCTCTCAGCAAGATATGTGCAGTTCAGCTGATCATATTAGCTTGAAGAAAACATGCAATAGTTTGTTAAAGTTAATTTTAAAGGTCTTTGTATTTTACCAAGTGGCCTAGACTAATTTTTATGTTCAATGTAAATTCTCATGTCTTTCCAAACCTGTATTACTGGCCTTCTTCCATAGAAGATGAAGATAGAAGATGATGTTTAGTGGAATATTCAACCTGCTCTATTGTGACCGTGAAAGTGAATAGTGAACAGAGGCTTTCAAGCTCTAAAAAGCTAAAAATAAAAGTTGGGTAACAGTTTATTTTATGGTCTCTTAACTAGTTGCTTATTAGCATGAATATTAGCCAGTTATTAGTACTAATTAGGCAGATATTAATGCCTTGTTCTACATCCCTAATCCTACCCAATACCTAAACTTAACAACTACCTTACTAACCATTAATAAGCAGCAAATTAGGAATTTATTGAGGGAAAAGTCGTACTTAATAGTGAATAAGTGTTCCCTATACTAAAGTGTTACCAAAAGTTGTAGCTTTTGTGTGAAAATCATTTTGTGTAACATTTTGTGTAAATTGCATTGAATATATATGAAATATATATATTTTTTTTGATCAAATAAATAGTGCCTTGGTCAGCATGAGAGACTTGTTTCAAAAACAAAAACTTACTGACCCCAAACTCTACAATGAAAATGTAGATCTATAAGTTTATCTCTAAAAACAAAATATATATATCTCATGAAGGAGTGTGATATGATAAATTTGAATATGCAGAAGTGCAAATGGGATTTGATAGCCCGTTTTCCAACTAACACCATATTTTTCAGTATGTACCTAAAAAAAAAAAGTTTGTTTTTCAATTTTAATCGATTGTCATTATTACGAAACAATATTGATACTTAAATCCCAAGAATCGATTAGCGTAGTCTAGTTTTCAATTAATGAATGGAACATTGTAGCGCACATCCTAACCAATAAATCGGAATAAGCTTTGTGCTTTGTTACGTTTGATATGAAACAAAGTTTCAGATTTCAAATTCTGTCCATTTTATTACAGTATTCAAACAATAAATGCCATTTTGAAGCTGACGCCTCAGTTCAAAAGAAGCGGCAGCACGAGGCGCATGTGAACTTATCATCTCATCCGCTTTTTTACCAGTTACAGCAGGAAATAAGCATTAATGAACATCTGAACCCGTTGTAAAAAAAAAAACGAGTATAAATGACAAAAATCTGTATCCTGTCTCATGTAATCATTCAAACAGTGTTTCAATGGCGGAAAAACTTAAATATAACAGTTTGTAAACAATATGTCATGTAATGTTACATTTACCTCATAAAAAAACACATTCCTTGACCATAGACTCATTAGTCAGCTAGGGAAACACTCTCTGGATGATATATGCAACATATAACATATTCAATATAATTTTTTACTGTTCTTCAGTTTATGTTTGAATAAATGTCAAGTTTTTATCATGACAATTAGTGTAATTTAAGCGCATGTATACAAATTAGTAAATTTTAACCTTGTAGTACCAACTTACTTTCATGTATATTTTACAGCATTAATCAAGAGATTTTTTGTTACTTGAGAAAATTTGCCATGTACTGTGCCTGAATTGAATCGAATCAGAAATTGAATCGCAAGCTTGAGAATCAGAATTGAATCGTTTGAGTCAAACCCCAGTATTACTGTACATACAGGTTTGAAATGACATGATGGTGGGTAAGTATTATACTTTTGGTGTTTTTATTTCTATGTAAAATACCCCTTTCAAACAGTGGACACAAGCAGTAAAATTTAATAAGTGAAACTATTTTGATGAGTTTTTTCCCCCTGAAGTGTGTGTGGGTGGTCTAAATGTGTGCAGCACTTGTTTGCCATTACTGTTTGAGAGCCAGTACATCAGGAGTCAAGCATAACAATGCTTACGAGTTTTGAATTGAAAACTTTTGAATCCTCTTCACACATTTATAGCATTCCTACAGTCTCAATACTCAAACTCTTGACAGATCTCACTCTGTCTCCATCTGTGTCTCTCGCGGTCTCTTTTTCTCTCTTTCCCTGCGGAGGAGGCCTGCCACATCTCTCCTCTCTCTTGTTCTTCACTGTTGTTCATGGATGTGGGGGCAGTACAGTATCAGATAACTTTATCCTGGGCCAGTGCCAGTATTTTGCGCACGCAAATGCGCGCACATGCACACACACCAGCTGTGTGGGTGACTCGGCTCCCAGGCAACGGCAGGAGGTCAGGTAGTCCTTTGCATTGCATGCTGGGAGTGTAGGAGTGTGGGGGTGTGTGACAAGTTATTTCAGCTTTTGTTTAAAAACATGTGCAACAGTTTTGCTAAATGTCCAAAACGAGTCGCGCAGAAGTAGCTGTAGACTGTCGTCAAGTTGAGCGGCTCAGCTTTGTGTTGCAGCTCCTGATTGAAAGTTGGAACGCTTCTGTTTATGTCATCTTTTCAGCAAAATGAGGAAAAGACTAAGTAAGTGCAGGCTGCTCTCTCAGATGGCTTGAGTTGTTCATGAAGTCTTTGTAATAATCCATCATGCAGGACTATCACACTGATATATGGCTTCCATTTCGTTCACAACATAAGCCCCGTTGGTCACACAAGGTTCATATGGCGTCGTCAGCTTTGCTTTTAATTATCGAAATCTCGCCTGATCCTGCTGTTCACATCGCCCTAAATATTGATTTGTCTGTGGAGCACAGCTAAATCAGTCAGCGCATTCAAAGCATTGATTGTGGGTGGTAAAAAATGGGACCAAAAAAGGACGAAAAAATTGTAAGAATTGTTTCCGTTACCATGACAACTATTCTCTACAAAAATGTCTTAGGCCCTCAGGTCAGGTTTGGACGGGGCTTCGGACAGCTCATGGAGAACAGGTTGATTTCTCTCAGCCTTGCCCAAAGCGATGTCACATCTTTGAGTGCAAGGATGCTAGTTTGAATTTTTTAATTGTATTTAATGTAATTATATTTATAAAGCACCTTTTGATTTGCATATTCTGTCTCAGTACATTTTTTTGAATGAAATACTAACAGTCAACATGGAATTAAAATTGATCAGTGCATTTTATATTTCAAACAAAAAACATGTTTGTCTTCCTTTTTCGATGATTTCACCTAGGCCTCGCAGGCTATTAGTTGTTCGAAATTTGCTTTTTAGGGATTGTTTTAGACTACTTTCGCAGGTTGTGCATCTAAATTTAAAAACGCTTAACCTTTCAGATCTCATAAGATGCTCTCAATCGTGAACTTGACCTGCAACTTTCATGTTGCGGTAAAAACCTTCTTCAAAAATGAGTGTTGGCTGCTTTCAGGATGTGCTTCAATTTATGTAACACTTTTCATGATCCGATCAATCCAAACTGGCTAATTCCTTTTTTGTGTGTGTGTCTGTGTGTTTCATATCTAAATAGGTCGCATTACGGAAGTAAAATGGATTGTAAATGTCATTTTGTGATGACTTTTCAAAGAAATTTTGACCAGTAAAAGCATCTAAAATGGTACTTCTTAAAGGGATAGTTCACCCAAAAATTACAATTCTGTCCTTAATTACTCACCCTCATGTAGTTCCAAACCTGTAAGACCTTCGTTCATCTTCAGAACACAAATTAAGATATTTTTGAAATCCGTAAGCTTTCTGACCCTACATAGACAGCAATGTAACTGAAATGTTCCCAGGCCCAGAAAGGTAGTAAGGGCGTTGTTAAAATAGTCCGCCTCTATTCATGAGAGTACCACAATGCATGAGAGAAAAATTGTTAAAGGATAAGTTCATCCAAAATTAAAAATAACCCATTATTTAATCATCCTAGGTGTATATGACTTCCTTCTTTCAGACGAATGCAATCAGAGTTATATTAAAATTACTCTGGAACTTCCAAGCTTTATAATGGCAGTGGGCGGGTGTTTGTCTTCAACAGTCCAAAACAAGTCCAATAAAGTGCATCCATTCCTAATAAAAGTGCCTCACATGGCTGCGTTTGTGTAAGAAAAATATTTATATTTAAAACGTAATCAATTTATTATAGCTTGCACTAACTGGTCGTACGCGGAAGCCGCTCCAGGTAGATGGAAACTTATGGAGTTTAAATAGTCAAAAGTTGCGCGCACGAAAACCACGAGCACGCGAATGAAGCAAGCGCACAAAACAGACCCACGAGAGGAAAATAACAATGCGAGAGTGCATCTGTGCACCCGCGAGAGCGTATCTGTGCACCCGCGAGTGCACATTTGTACACCGCAAGCGCGCAGAACAGTATTTAGGAAGCGGAAATGAATACTGGTGCAAGCCCCTTATTCATTTAATATCTTAATTTTAGATTATAAAATGCATGTCATCTAGCCATTACTACAGTATATATTAATTGAGAGGTAAACATGTTAACCTATTGTTTGCCTTATGCCAATATCTCCGAAAAGCACATATAGGTTTACACTTACACATTTAGACATAAATGTAGGTTTACACTTACCCTACTACTTTTATATTAAATGGTGATAACATTGCTGCTTTAATACCATGCATTATATGATCAATGTGCAAAATGATGTAATTGTCAATCTTAGAAAAGCAGATCAGTGTAAGTATAGTTAAGGATGAGAACAATCCTCACTGTCTCTTGTTGCAGGCCGGGAAAGGGTGCTTTGGGTTTTACAAATGACCAATCACAGGTGGGAAGACAAAAGTCATTGCCCCGCCCTCAAAGTGTCAAAAGTCAACTCGAGGAGCGAGCGCGTGTTGAGTAGTCGCGTGAGCGCTCGTGCAGTTGTGCGCGCTAGGCAGCAGGGGCTTGCGCGAGTATTCATTTCCGCTCCTAAATACTGTTCTGCACGCTTGCGGTGTACAAATGTGCGTTCGCGGGTGCACAGATACGCTCTCGCGGGTGCACAGATACTCTCTCGCGGGTGCACAGATACGCTCTCGCGGGTGCACAGATGCGCTCTCGCATTGTTATTTTCCTCTCGTGGGTCTGTTTTGCGCGCTTGCTTCATTCGCGTGCTCGTGGTTTTCGTGCGCACGACTTTTGACTCTGTTTAAACGCCATAGAAACTTTGCTTCCTTTGCCCCTTTCAACAAACGTTGTTTTTTACGAGACTCATTGGCGCATGCGCAAAGCATATGTCCTACGTCATCCACCTGGAGCGGCTTCCTTGTACAACCAGTTGGCGCAATCTAGATTAAAGTGGAGGCCTTTATCCCCCCCTGGCTTTTAAAGAGAAACACCCACTTATGCCATTATAAAGCTTAGAAGTGCCAGGATAATTTCTAATATAACTCAGATTGCATTTGTCTGAAAGAAGAAAGTCACATACACCTAGGATGCCTGGAGGGTGAGTAAATAATGGGATAATTTTAATAACTTTAAATAAAGGTGTTATTTTAGTTTTCTTTGCGCATAAAAATAACCCTCGTAGTTTCATAACATTACGGTTGAACCACTGATGACTATTTTAATGATGTCCTTACTATGTTTCTGTGCCTAGGAACATTCCAGTTACATTTCTGTCTATGTAGGGTCAGAAAGCTCCCGGAATTTAATCAAAAAATTGCGTTCTTACCGGTTTAGAACGACATGAGGGTGAGTAATTATTGACAGAATTATTATTTTTGACTGAACTATAACTTTAAACAGGAGGCGTTAGCAAACTTCTGTGGTGTCCAGGAGAACTAAAATATATTTAAATGAATATTTATTAGTATTATTATATAAAAACAATCTTAACTCCCATTTCAATGTAAATGCAGGAAAAATATTAAAAGCAAGATATAGACTAAAATCATATTTCTTTTTTTCAATCACAATTTTTGAAAACTGCTGAATTGTGGCTCATTTTATGTTACGATATACGACTGATCTAAAAAATCTTTGTTAATTTAAATTTTTTTTTTTTTTTCAAATCAATTGTTGTCAGAGCATTTCCTGACTGAAATGGCATCTAGATGCTTAAAGAACACTTTAGCTCACAGTAATGGCAACAGTAGCACAGCTCAGTACAGCTGATTTTATTAGGTCCATAATATGGTGACTCGAGGCCATTGCTACCTCAGCACTGCCAGCGTCTGTCTGAGGGTCGCCGTGGCAACTGGGGCCCGAGAATACCTCTAACTGCTCCTGACTGCCACCTGATGGCTGGGCCGAACACCTTGGTTTACTAGATTAATCACTGTGCATTTAACAAAGGGAGCACAGTGTTACAGCAGCGGCTGCAGTTCAAGAACAAGACAGTTCTACAAAGTGGCCTTTGTTAGAAGAGCCGCAGTTGGTTCAAGCATCCAAAAAATAACAGATGGATTCAACTCTTTGAGCCTTGGGCAACGAACACGTCCCATTAAGTTCTGTCCCTCTATCACAAACACATAAAAAAAGCCTGCAGCTGTCCTACTCTCCCAAACTCCATGTGTTGCTCTGAATTCATATACTCTTTCTGTCTCTCTCTCTTTAGGCCTTCTGGACATGTCTCTGTCTTCACTGAGGGACTGGCAGCAGCATGAAAGGAGAAGCTGTCGTGCCGGTCTTGATGGCTGTACACTAATTGCTGACCCTAACAGGTCCAATTAGAAGCTACACGCGCCCTGCGCAGACCCAGGGGACTACACATCCCAGCATGCCGAGCACTGACACTTTCAGAGTGACATGAACAAGACAGCAACCAGACGTGCAGTCTTTCTTCTTTTTCCCCACCATGGTTTTCTCCATCGTAAGTCACAGGCTAGTTTGTGAGGGCTGAGAGGCACATCCAAGTGACTTTTTTTGGGCTGCAGATGCAGATTCGCTTGGAGTCTTTGGTACTTTAACTGTAAACGGAGATGATGAAATTACAGAGTATCAATTGTTTTTAAAGGTACATTAACCGCCACTCAGTTTTATAGCTGTGTCGCTTCTTATTATGAATGCAGAGCAGTTTAAAAGTGAAATGTCAATGTGCCAAAGTTAGTGATATAAGTTCTGGAACTATTTAAATTTGGTGTTGCACTTGTAAAAATTTTATAATGTTACAATATAATCCTTCTGAGTGGATAATATAATATATACTATAATATAATATAACATAATATAGTATAATATAATACTATATAAATTCTAGTTCACTTGGCATAAATGTCTAGTTTACTATTGTTACATAGGAGGAATAATCAGCCGATAATGTTAATATATTATGAATATATTACATTATATATTGACATTTAATTTTAAAAATAAATTATTTCACTGTAATATAACATAATATAATATAATTTCTAATTCATTTGGCATAAATGTTTAGTTTACTATAAATTGTAAACTGTAAATTGTACTATAAATTGTTATATAGCAGGAATAAATAATCAATGATGTTGTTAATATATTATGATGTTGTTAATATATTACATTTATATATTGGCAATCAATGTTTTTTTTTCTTGTTTTTTTTTTCAAAATAATGTAGTGTAATATAATTTCTAGTTCATTTGGAATGAATTGTTATATAGCAGGAATAGATAATCAATAATGTTGTTATTATACTATGAATATATTACATTATATATTGGCATTCAATTTTAAAAATATATTTTTTCAATATAATATAACATAATATAATTTCTAATTAATTTGTCATAAATGTTTAGTGTACTTGGAATAAAAGTAGTATATAGCAGGAATAAATAATCAATGTTGTTAATATATTATGAATATATTACATTATATATTGGCATTCAGTGTTAAAAATATATTATTTCAATATAATGTAATGTAATATAATTTCTATTTTATGTGGCATAAATGTTTAGTTTACTTGGAATAAATTGTTATATAGCAGAAATAAATAATCAATGGTGTTAATATATTATAAATATATTCAATTATATATTGGCATTCAATGTTAAAAATGTATTATTTCAATATAACATAATATAATGTAATATAAAATGTCTAATTTATATGGCATAAATGTTTAGTTTACTTGGAATAAATTGTTATATAGCAGGAAAAAATAATTAATAATGTTGTTAATATATTAAGAATATATTTCTTTGGCATTCAATGTTAAACATATTACATCAATATAATATAGTATGTAATATAATTTCTATTTCACTTGGCATACATTTTTAGTTTATTTGGAATGTTATATAGCAGAAAGAAATGATCAATAATGTTGTTAATATATTACAAATATATTACATTTATATACTGGCATTCAATGTTAAAAATATATTTCAATATAATATTTCTAGTTCAATATAATATAATGTTTAGTTTACTTGGAATGAGTTGTTATATAGCAAAAATAAATGATCAATGTTGTTAATATATTATAAATGTTACATTTATATATAAAAATGAATTATTTAAAATTATATTTAAATTTATATTATTAAAAGTGCAACAACAAATTGTACATTCCAGAACTTGTACTTTTTGCTTTTAAACTTCTCTTTTCACAATCAGAATTGACACGGATATAAAACCATTGTGTAATTTCATCATCTATCATGTGTTTAAATATTATTTTGTTTATAATGTACTGTATATAGACAGTTAATAACAAGTAATATAATATAATATCATAGATTTATAGTTTATCTGCCATTAAGTGCCTATATAAATATAATAAAAATTGCAAACAGTTCATTATAGATTATTTAAATATCAAATTTAAATGTGAGATCGTTTTTTTTTTTCCTTATAGAAGCATAAGTTGTAATATAATATATTATCCTATATTATAGCAGTACCAAACACACTTTGTTTTCTTTTGGATTCATATAATCTGTCCACTGTGACTCTAGAAGTAACAAAGTAGTCAACCAATCATATTAAAGCTTATCAGTTTGAGAAAGCGCTTGCTTTTTTAGTGACAGGATGGGAACAGGCATCGGGCATGACGCTGATGCTAGTTTGATGGAGCCGTGCTGATGGACCTTTCCTGGTCCTGTCTATCTGCAGTGCCGATCTGGCGGTCTCTAGCAGCCCCATATGGATCCCGTTATGTCTCAGCTCTGTCAGAGAGGAATTACAGGGCATCAGGCATGAGAACATGATGACCGTATCAAAACGTTGTCATGTCCTCTCCACAGAGCTCTGATGTGGTACGCACACATGCTCTGACGTTGCCCCAGATTGCGGCATGGTCGCTGTCCACCCGATTCACAGGCAAATCAATAGCATTACGTCTCGTAGCCCTCACAATCTTTACATCACAGACAAGTCCCCAGGGCCTGGAAATAAACAACTATTGTTTAAAGGGAAATGCTTTTAGAATAAGAAGCGTTCCATGTAATTATTTGTCAAAGTTAGATATAGTAACCATTTGTTTTCTCTACTAAAATCTGAAATCTTGAATTTGTACATCCATCTCGGTTTTCGAGCTCTAAGGCTCTTGAAAAATTCATACAAAGACATTGTTTGTTGATTGATTCTCAGTATGGAAAATGAATCCGAAATCGTATAGATATTTTATTAGATGGGAGTGTTTAATAGTTTAATCTTGAAATAACATAACTGATTGAGCCGTCGAAGCTCATGCAGTATTACATTATGTATAGATGATTAATCGCACCGGCTCCACAGTTAGAGGGAAAGACGGCGATGTTAGCGCACAAAAGAGAAAGAGTTGAGAGATCAGCCCCATTTTCTGCCATTTACAAACACCTTGTTTAGTTTCCCGTGTTTACCGAGCGCCTGCACGTTGATTCTCCTGACATTGACGCATCGCCCTGGAAAAAAAGAAAGAAAAAGAAGCGGAATAGATAAATAACACAACAGCGACACTGCTCCGTAATCCCTTTTGTTTCGCTGGATTTGTTCTTCTCATACGCTAAAGCAAACAATCCCCCGTAAAAAACTTGGCTTGGAACTTTCCCCCCTCGACAAGCCCCCCCCTTTACGCCCGTGTGTGAGAGAAAAAGATATTTAGTGACTTTGATATGTAAAGCTACAAAATCTTACCTGAGGCTACACAATCATCTCTCTTCCACAATCCAGTCAAATCAGGAGAGAGAGCGAGAACAAAAGAGATAGGATAGGACACCGAAGAGCAATGCAAATCTCGCTTTCTGATGAGAACAACAAAGACGGGGGGGAAAAAAGGAGTGAAAGGATGGATGAGGAGATTAAAGGGAAGACAAAACCCACATTTGGCCGGCGCTGGATTCGAAGCGCCGTTCCGCCGTTCCGAGATGTAGATTTCCATTAGGAGCGTGTTATTAAATGCAAAGGGTTAAAAGCGAGAGCTGTGAGGTGAAAGTGGACAATAGACTAAATGCTACATGCGCTCAGGGCAACACATCAGACTAATTTAACAGAGCATGCCTCTGTGATGTAGAGGTCAGATCCGGAGAGTTGTGCGTCCCGAAGCCCACAATGCTTTTTTTCTAATGAAACGGGCAATGGAAAGAATGCCCGGCCATTTAAAACGCCTGACCCCGGACTTTAACACAGCACTTGTAAATTAGCCACACAGACAGCCTTAGCCGAAAGGTCACGCGCGTGTTTTTCTGCTCCTCTTTCTTTGACATAATCTAAAACGGAGGGTCTGAAATTAGCTTTAACCTCCCGAATGACACGTTTATTTACATAACCGCTATGGACAGAGGGAGCAGCTCCACGCTAGATCAAAATCAACACATTGTTTTTGCCACGTCGCGAGCAGTCGCCCAGTGACCATCTCCGAGCGGCCCGGGGATATTTGTTGTCAAGACGAGAGCTCGGCAAAGGGCTTCAAATAATCTAATCTGGTGCATCTAAGTGTGTTCTGTCCTAACGCGCCTCTGACCCCATTCTGTTCTCATGGATCCTGGTGGTGGGGGCCGAGGGGGGCTCATGCGCTCCGCGCTAATCCGCCGAGTCAATAGCGGCGACGAGCGCTCGCGAATAAACCGGTGGCGCGGTGGTGGCACTATCACGACTTGGCTTGACTCTAATGCCAGTGTCTCCTCAGGGGAAGGACTTTATTTCAGCGTCGTTAAGGGAGGGCTTCGGAAAAACATTTGCGTCAAAGCGCGTGAGCTTTTATAGAACGGCACCGAGGAAGAGCGCGAAGAGAAAACCTGTCACAGCAGTTCTGGTCTCTGCGATCGCGTGAGGGCGACCTGCGGTTTTAACTCTGTCAAGGCAAGAGTCTGGAGGTTTCCTGCATCCTTCTGCCTTTTGATAGCGCATGTGAAATGCGAGAATAAACGTGTCGGCTTGGCACACGATCCGTGTCCACTGGGCCTTTGCTGGATGACCTTTGGCTGGTGAATGTCGGGCTGAGTTTTTAAGCATTATACGCATTAATTTGAGTGATTATTCATATTAGAGCATGTGCACAAGGTTTTGACTGTTATTCTCTGTTTCCTTGAGGATGTCAAAGACCTTTTTGCTGGGCATGTACATTTTTTCTTTTTTTCTTTTTTTTGAGGAGGCCTTGCTAACAGATTTAGTTCACTGGAATGTATAAAAAAATTTGTTTGGTATCCTATTGTTACATTTTTTAAAATTAGTTTAAGTTAACGTTTTTCAGTTTAAAAAAATCAGGTTAGCAACATTTCATCAGTAACTTCTTTATTGAAAAATCAATATAAAATTATAAATAAAGATTTATTACAATGCGTAATATGCCTTGTATATGCGTATACACTGCCGCACAAAATTTGGGGATCAGTAAGACTTGTAATGTTTATTAAAGAAGTCTCTAGACTTATCAAGGCTGCATTTATTTGATCAGAAATATAGAAAAAAAACTGTAATATTGCAAAATGTTATTACAATATAAAACATTGTCTTTTATTTGAATATACTTTAAAATATAATTTATTCCTGCGATGCAAAGCTGAATTTTCATCAGCTGTTACTCCAGTCTTAAGTGTCATTTGATCCTTCAATAATCATTCTAATTTGCTGATTTATTATTACAATTATCAATGTTAGAAACAGTTGTGCTGCCAAATATTTTTTTGGAACCTGTGATGCTTTTTTTAGGATTCTTTGATGAATACCAAGTTTAAAAGAACAGCTTTTATTCAAAATATGAATCTTTTCTAACAATGTAAATCAATGCTATAACTTATTAATTTAACACGTCCTTGGTGAATAAAATCATTAATTTATTTGAAGAAAAAAAAAAAGAATAAAAATTTACTGACCCAAACTTTTAAACAGTAGTGTACATTGTTAGAAAACCTTTCTATTTTAAATAAATGCTGTTTATTTTAACCTTTCATTAATCAAAGAATCATGAAAAAAAGTATCACAGGTTCCAAAAAAAAATTTAAGCAGTGCAACTGTTTCCAGCACTAATAATAAATCAGCATATTAGAAGGATTTTTATTAATACACACATTTAATATATGTGTATATATACAGTAATAATACAATAATATTACACACACATATGCATATAAAATTTATATTTAGTTATATATGTGACCCTGGACCTCAAATCCATTCATAAGTTGCATTGGTATATTTGTAACAATAGCCAACAATACATTGCATGGGTCAAAATTATCATTTATGTCAAAAAGTATTAGGGTATTAAGTAAAGATCATGTTCCATGAAGATATTTTGTAAATTTCCTACCGTAAATATCAAAACGTAATTTTTGATTAGTAATATGCATTGCTAAGATTTTAAAATTTAGTTTAAAAGTTTAAAATTTAAAGGTGATTTTTCTCTATATTTCAATTTTATTCCACCCTGAGATTCCAGATTTTCAAATAGTTGTATTTTGGCTAAATATTGCCCTGTCCTAACAAACCATACATCAATGGATGGAGTTTATTTATTCAGCTTTCAGATAATGTATAAATCTCAGTTTAAAAAAATGACCCTTATGACTGGTTTTATGGTCCAGGGTTCAATAGATAGATAGATAGATAGATAGAATACATGAAATGAAAAAAAAATCTATATTTATTAAAGTGACATTCAAGATCCACTTGCCTTACTAATTCAAGGGGGCACATGAAACAGATTGGTGTTTAGACTGTGTGTGTATGCCCCCATGTGTGCATTTTTTCATACATGTGAAAGGCTTGCGTTTTCAAGTGATTGATTAGATGAGTGAGTAATGTGTGTGTGAGTGTGTGTTTAACAGTTAACGCAGTAGGGAGTGGACAGAAGGGCCAAGTGTGACAGGTGGACAGGCATGATAAGGAGAGAGCGGTGCAGCCCAGCGCTCAGCAGAAGCAGAGCCCAGGAGAATATCCAGCCAAAAGCAGCTAATAGCTGATACTCATCAGAGATAGAGCCGCTGAAGATTTCCTGTCTCTGTGGAATAGTCCGTTCATTCAGCTCCAGCCCAAATCCTCCTCCCTAAAAATGTACTGTATTTCGTACAGTCCTGAAAAGATGTTGTTAATCAAGTTTAACACAAAAGGACAATTAATGCCAGGACTGAAGGAATGTGGCATGGTTAGTGTCATTTACAGCTGAAGCTTTTACCCAGTGTGAATTTCACATATGTAGTATAAAGAAGTCACAAATATAATATTTCATTTCATATTTGTTTCTTCTATATAGATCAGATGGAGAGAAAATCAAGACTTTCTGCTTTTCAGATTTGACATTTCCATCAGTCTCCTAGAGTTTCAGAAGAGATCTCGGCAGTGTTGTAACTGCAAGAACAAGACATGGTTAGTATAGTTTTTAATTTTTTGTGCATTTGTTTTTCACATACACAACCGATCAAAGGTTTGGGATCAGTAAGACTAGTGAGTAAGAGTAGTGTTTTTTTTTTTTTTTAAGAAGTCTCTTATGCTCATGAAGGCATTTATTTAAACAAAAATACAGAAAAAAATGTAATATTGCAAAATGTTATTACAATATAAAATAATGTTTTTTATTATAATACACTTTAAAATATAATTTATTTCTGTGATGCAAAGCTGAATTTCCAACAGCTGTTACTCCAGTCTTAAGTGTCACATGATCCTTCAATAATCATTCTAATTTGCTGATTTATTATTACAATTATCAATGTTAGAAACAGTTGTGCTGCCAAATATTTTTTGGAACCTGTGATATTTTTATTTTATTTTATTTTTTTAGGGTTCTTTGATGATCGACAAGTTAAAAAGAACAGCATTTATTCAAAATGTAAATCTTTTCTAACAATGTAAATCTATGCTATCTCTTTTTTTATTAAATTAACACATCCTTGGTGAATAAAAATATTAATTTCTTTTAAAAAAGAGAGAATAAAAATGTACTAACTGTACTAAAATGTTGTTTCAAGGCTGGCATCATCGGCGGTCCTCTGAGGGGTTGGCATCATCTCTTCTTCTGAATCCGGGCTGAATCTTGTGTAATTCCTAGTTACCACGGGATGGAAATCCCATGGCAGAAACAGAGAAACAAATAGAGAAATAATTAGCGTAGCTGCTGTTCCAACCAAGCAAAAATTGTGTGTTTTGCCCAAGCTGAAAAATGTTGATGCACATTTGATCAGATGTAACTGAAGTACAACGTTATGAGATACATTATGTGAATGCTTGGCTAAAGAGATGAGTATTTAATCTAGATTTAAATATACAGAGTGTGTCTGAACCCCAAACGTTATCAGGAAGGCTATTCCAGATTTTTGGAGCCAAATGTGAAAAGGCTCTCCCTCCTTTAGTGGACTTTGCTATCCTAGGTAATACTAAAAGTCGAGAGTTTTGCGACCTTAGGGAGCGTGAGGGATTGTAGCGTGGAAGGAGACTAGTTAGGTATGCAGGAGCTAAACCATTAAGGGCCTTATAGGTAAGAAGTAATATTTTGTAAGTGATACGGAACCTAATAGGTAGCCATTGTAGAGACCGTAAAATTGGGGTAATATGATCATATTTTCTTGACCTGGTAAGGACTCTAGCGGCTGCATTTTGGACTACCTGTAGCTTATTTATTGAAGAAGCAGGACAACCACCTAGTAGTGCATTACAATAGTTCATGAATGCATGAACTAACTTTTCTGCATCAGAAACAGGTAACATGTTCCGTAGCTTGGCAATGTTTCTAAGATGGAAGAATGCTGTTTTTGTAACATGAGAAATATGATTTTCAAAAGACAGGTTGCTGTCTAATATAACACCCAGATTTTTGACTGTAGAGGAAATAACAGTACATCTGTCTAGTTGCAAATTGCAGTTTAAGAGATTCTGTGTACTGTTTTTTGGTCCAATAAGTAATATCTCGGTCTTATCTGAATTTAATAGTAGAAAATTATTGGTCATCCAGTCTTTCACATTTTTAACACATTCTGTTAACTTTGCTAAGTTAGAAGTTTCATCTGGTCTTGTTGAAATATATAGTTGAGTATCATCAGCATAAAAATGGAAACTAATCCCATATTTCCTAATAATATTACCAAGGGGTAACATGTAAATTGAAAATAGCAGAGGACCTAGGACAGATCCTTGTGGCACTCCATACTTTACTGGTGTTAGCTGCGATGACTCCCCATTTAAATAAACAAAGTGATAGCGATCGGACAGGTATGATCTGAACCATCTTAAAGCCTGCCCTTGAATACCTGTATAGCTTTGTAATCGATCTATAAGTATGTCATGATCTATAGTGTCGAACGCAGCACTAAGATCAAGTAAAACTAGCAATGAGACGCAGCCTTGATCTGACGCAAGTAGCAAGTCATTTGTGATTTTTACAAGTGCAGTTTCTGTGCTACAAAGAGATTATTATTTTGCAAGAAGGACAATTGAGCAGACACAACTTTTTCCAAAATTTTAGACATAAATGGAAGATTAGAAATAGGTCTGTAATTTGCCAATTCACTAGGGTGATAAAAATTAAATGGTAATGTATATTATTTTAAAAAAAAATTCACAATATTACATTTTTTCTTCTGTATATTTGATCAAATGAACACAGCCTTGATGGGCATAAAAAATTTCTTTAAAAAAACATTAAAAATCTTACTCATTCCCAAACTTTTAAGTGGTAGTGTATACAAACTTTATGCTATTTGTTACTGCCCATCTCTTTAATATTTCAATTCTTATACAAGAATGAGACTAAATGAGAAACAAAATTGAGCCTTTAGGTTTTACAGATTTTGCATAGAAGATTTCAAACTGTGCTCACATTTGATAAAAGAAAAGTGTACAATGAAAAGTAATTTCAATATGAAGTCAGACATTCCTCATTCAATTCAGAACAATTAATCTGTGCTATGCCATTTACCATTTTTTTATAGCTCTAGACTTCTACTGCATATCAACAATTGACTCATTTGTTTCTATTTTTATTTCTTAAGGGACGAGAGCATCCCACTAAATGTGTGTTTACACTGCTGAGCCCACACTTGTCATTTTTGTTCCAGGCCTTGTGAATCCGAGCAGCAGCCCTATATGTGAGACCACTTCATGTAACTAAGACATTTTCAGGTATGGAAAGATGTTTTTGATTGATATGTATTTACTTCGCCATCAAACGGATTGAATGAAGGATCAGATCGCAGCTTGTTTGTGTCGAGCCGAATGATGTTTACGGTACAGTATCGTTCGAGCTTAGTGATTTATCACAAACGTGGCAAACAGTGAGTCAGTCAGCAGTGTGGGTGGCAATGTGTCACCAACACACAGCGCCATCTGCTAGGAGTTTGTTCAACAAAGATCGATTGTGCTTCGAGACGCTCCCTCTCTCTGTCGGTTTCTCTCCTGTGTTCGTTCTCTCACCTCCTCTCCTCTCCTTTCCTCTACTCCGCACAGAGGAGGACGTGCGATGCCAAAATAAGAACGAGATGTTGGACGGCGCCGAAGAGGAAAAACGATCGGTTTGTCCTCTTGTTGGGAGCGGTCCAAATCTGTAGCTTCATCTGAAAAGTTTGTTTTCATAGTTGGTCATTGCTTATAAAGCCCTTAAAACTGTTTTTAAACGGACATATAACGTCAGCTCCAGGCGAGTCGACATGTGACTTTCAAAAACAGTTGTTTAACGTACTAAAATGCATCACGGTGCTCCACAAAAGGGTCAAGTACAAATGGTCAGATCTCAGGAGACTAAGCTTCGCTCTAAATGCTTCCTGCAGAAATCAAGATCTACGATACGTGTCGGCCATTATGTGAGACGTACGAGGTAAAATTGCTAATGTAAAATTGGTAATGTGATTAGAACGGTCCCTGGCAGGCGAGACCGGGGCAGCGGTAAACAAGCCAGCGCTCCTTATGTGTAAGTGAAGATGGTGGAGGAGACACAGACTCGACATGAATAACTTCAACCCGGCCTGTTTGCCCTGGAGCTAGAGGTCAGGACCCGTTTGGAAACAGCGTGTTATGGCGTTTGGACATACTTGTGCGGGTGCCGGACCAGTCTTCTGCGTTTTATGCCCTTTAGCTTCTTACATGCCAGTTAAAGTCACCGAGGACAGCAGCCGACATCTCTTTTAGTGCCAAGACAGGCGATCCGTTTGTTGACAGAGCCGTCCATACATACGCCAGATTGGGATCTGTGGCCTTGGTAAAGCCAAGGGTCTTACCCCCATCAGACTCGCAGCGGTGACCCTCGTTTTGGTGTTTACGCCCAGGCAGGTGTGCCCATGATTGTGGGGTGCGTGAACTGGCATCCGTCAGGGCATCCGTTCCCTTAGCGTGAATGTAAAAGAGCCTACAGCCTGTGGGTGAGGCCCTTGTCTGTTCACCTGCCAAAGGAGGGCAGAGAAGGGGCTATAAGCACAGAAGGCCTCCTTTGCCCTGGTGTTCCTAGTGGCCCCCAGGGTCAAGGTCCCTCGTTTAGCTTTCTAAAGGACTGTGGGTGTGTTTTCTTATTTGTTTTATATTATTTATACAGCATATTGTCAAATATAGCATTTGATTGCACTGAGATCAGTGTTTGAAGTGGGTTGATGTTTGCTTGGAGTGAGTGTTGTTTACCGGCAGCTCTATTAATTGTCTTTTCTGTCCCTGCTTCAGGGAAGAAACGGCAGTCTGAATTTAAAAAACTCTTTTTCAGGAATCTTATCAGGAAAGTCTCCTTAATATTTTCAGAATTTGTAAAAAAGTGAAATATGTCTAGATATAGGTTGTATTTGGGCATTACACCCCTTTTTGTCATCATACTATGTGATTCTACAATTTCTTGCTCATTTTAAGGCACGCAGTGTTGATTGTGTTGTATATATTAGATTAGGTACCATATGGCCAACATTATTAATTTGTGGGTCAAAAGAAATGTACAAAATGATTTTGTCCATAGAAAGCACATTAAATGTAAGTAAAAAGTATGTTCTTTTAAGGTTTCAAATAGGTTTTTGGAGAAGAAAATGTCAAAATTTGGTTGAAATAATGTTACATTGTCATTCAGTGTAACACTATTTATGTACAAGTTCAAACAACATTCCTATTCTGAGTTGTGCATATTAAAATATATAAAAGAATAAGGGAGCATATTAAATTTGGTTGTGTTTTAAATGAGTAAACCTAGGATAGTGGCAAATTTTAAAAATGTAGAATTATATCTAATGAGTATTTGGAGTGAAAGTAATTTGTCTTTTAATATATCATGAGTTGATTTTTGTTGTAAATATGCCTGACAAGATTGTTACACCTGAATGACATTTTAGTGGGTGTCTTCTGTAAATTAAGAGAAATTATAATGATATGATATTTATGATATTTATGTTTTTGCTCAGTAAAACAAAAACAAAAAAATTTATTAATTTTTTTTCATATATATATATAATTTGGGGGGGGGGATTAAAGCAGTATAACACTTACTGTTTTTATACTACCCTTTTTCGTCTTTCTTCAAATAAAAATAAAGAAAATAAGAACAAATAATCTAACTACAAGCAACAGCACAAATAAGTACAATAGGGCAAAGATACAAATAAAACTGCTTTTTAGGTAGGTCTAATATTAGTTTTTATGTACAGAAATTGCATAAAGTAACCATATGTAAAATAACACTGCATATTCGACTGTATAAATTAAAGATAAATACTTAGAAAAGTTGAAAAAGCTATTCAATCAAAAGTAGTAAGTGATTTTCTTGTCTTTTGTTGTTTGATTAAAATTTAAAAAAGTGAATGGTTCCAGTACACCGATACTGTACGTTTAACTGACTATGTCTGCTAGGATACTCACAAGATGGGCATGTTGACATTATTTTTGTGTGAATTTGTCCATTCAAGCACAAGACTTAAAAAAGAACTCAATATTTGCGCACTGTCTGAGACCTGAATGTGGGTTTGTGAGCTTCGGATGAGTGCACACACAAATCTTCTCATTGTGCCCACGAGTTCTCATTCTTGTCTTCTGGCTCTTAAATATTTAAACTGGCAAGGCTTAAATGAGTTTAGTTTGAACACAGATAGCAACGTACTGTTCAGGTCTCACCCAGAAATGGCAGCATAAATGACTAGTCGTATTCGAGCATACAGCACTCCCATTGAACAAAGTTTACAAAGACTGGTTTGTTCGTTTTTTGTTTGTTTTTTTGTCACTGTTGTTGTAACATATTGGGAGGCCAGAATGCATATCCATCGACATAAGCATACGTTAGCCAAACTCTATCTGTTTTATGTTATTTATACCAAACGATGTTACAGATGCCTTGTCAGATTAAAGGCGAACCAATACGTTTTTACCAAAAACTGTTACACCCCTTGTAAACACCCACCCTACTGTACCTATTGAGGTCAATATGATACTTTTTATTTTCTCAATATGGAGACATTCAATTGTTCAAAAGTGGCAGTAAAGATTTAGAATGTTACAAAAAATATATTTCATATAACTGCGATTCTTTCGAACTTTCCATTCATCAAAGAATCCTGAAAAAATGCATCATGCTTTCCACAAAAATATTAAGCAGCACAGCTGTTTTCAACATCGATATACTAATAAGAAATGTTTTTTGAGCATCAAATTAGACATTAGAATGATTTCTAAACTCTAAAGGATCATGTGACACTTAAGACTGGAGTAATGGCTGCTAAAAATTCAGCATTGCATCACAGGAATAAATTACTTTTTAAGGGGCGACACTGCAGGCAAAACAGTTTTTTTCATACACCTGTCGAGTTTGAGATTTTGGGCATTTTTGGTTTTTCATAGTGTTTTTTCAGACTAGTGGAAAAAAAACACCCAAAAGACACTTTTAAGTGCTTATATTATAGCACTTTATCTATTTGTGTCAATAGATTTCAATTACAGTTTATATTTTTAAAGGCAGTTTTCTCAAAATGAATTTTTTCTTCTACACTGCACTTACACACACCAAACATTACATTTTTATTCCTGTTTATATCTTGAAGGTTTTAACAGAGGGATTTATTCATATATAATTTGCTTGATCATATACAACATTTTCTTCCTCAGAAAATTGTGAAAATATATAGTTTTCTCTCTGTTCTAAGTATTTTCTGAATTATGGAATGAAAAAAATTAGATATCCAAAATTCCCTCTTTTAAAAACATTTGACTCTAATATGTCAAAACAATTAAACAAGAACATTTAAACTGACTTTATCCAGTGTTTGCACTGAAATGTATGCTAATTAGCGCATATTTCATTAAATAATGCCTCATTTGCATATTTAAACCTAACATTTTAGAAAACTTGTAATACAAAAAATGTTTGCCATTATCAATGTAATCAATCAACTGGGTAAATAAGGCAATATCTATTAGTTAATTGTTTTTACCCTATTTACCTGCAGTGTCTCACTTTAAAATATATTAAAATAAAATAAAATAAACTCTTATATTAAACTCTCATAATGTTTCACAATATAACTGCAGCCTCTGTGAGCATAAAATACTTTTTTTTTTAAAAAGCCAACCCCAAACTTTTGAACTGTTGTTTGTATATACACAGTATGCAAACAGGGGGCAACAACACCTTATTTTTCCACTTCAAGCGCTGTCTGATACCCCACCCTCACTGCTGACAATGATGGGAATTTGATTTGCAAACTTACAAAAGAAAGTGTAATAGCCTGCATATTGTAGTCATTAGAACTGTTTTTCTGGTTATTTCCTCAGGGACGAAAAGGAAAATTCAGAGGGAACGAGAATAATAAATGCAAATGATGAATCCGTTTACCAAACACCAGTAAGAGCATCTTTCCTTCTCTTTTTTCTAACACCCAAAACCTCACCACTTCCTGCCTGTCCTTTGGGAAACGGCCACACTTCTCCAGTCCGCCTATGAACAAACATCTGCCGCGAAACACGGAAGCGTTCCCCTGACGATTTGTTTCCAACAGATCCCCTCATCCCATGTGCTGTTTAATCACGTGTTAAAACTGGCGACAATAGAGCAAGTTCCGGCAATCTGAAAATTAGACAAAAAGTCCGAGAACAAATTTACAGATTTTTAATGAAGTTTGGTTTTTTTTGTTTTCCCCCTCCCCTCTCCATCCTGATGTGCTCTCAGCAGCGCCGTGGTTCCTCCTCCGTTAATTTGGTTCCTAAACACCTGCTTTTGCACCTTTGATAATTATGGCTGGAACGTTTGTTAATCCGCTCTAATAGTGCTCAAGCTGAGTCCGTTTGCAGCTAATAATTACGGCAGTCGGCATGGGGTTTGGCTCGTCTCTGGTGTAGCCTGTGTGATACAATACCGATCACAGCTCTAGCGAGCTAACATCTCGACTGGGATAACTCAACATCACGTCCCTGCCTCTTCCTACAGCTGTCTCTTAAAACTCGGCGCTCACTAAATGCAATATTCATCCCTCTTCTGGGACATTTATTTTGGAGATATTAGTGCAAACTTGACCTTAAAAAGAGATGAATTAATAGGATGGAAATATATCAGGAAAAATAAACGAATTCTTGAAGCCCTGAAGGAAGAGCAAACAAATCATTGGCACAGATCTCACCTTTGGGAGTTGTCATACTTTGCGTTTTTTCTTCTTCTTCTTCTTCCACTCTCTCTCTCTCTCTCTCTCTCTCTTCTTCCTCCCTGCGAAAAGTTAGCTAGTGCTTGCATATCATCATTAGTGTGGCTGCTGCTCCTTCAGAGATCAAATGCTGTTTTCTTAGCACTAGCAGAAAGTCTGTTGGTTTTAAACTCCAGAGGGTTTGCCCCGAGGCATTAAAAACATAGGCATGTCAATCTGTGCATGTCGAAAGCACTCTCACAGGCTGCTAGATAAAAAACGGCGATCATTTAAATGGTAAATAGTCTAAATGTTTGGCGTTTGAAGAGTGGAGGACTGCCAAAATAGATGCTGCTATGGTTCATAGGGAAGCAACGAGAGGCAAAGAGGCTTCTGCCTACCATTTCGTACGCTATGGCTAATCGTGCGTGTATCGGAGCGTCTGATCGTTAGCGTCGAATTGAAAGGAGAGTTCTAAGGCCGGGCTTCCAGTCTCAGATCTTTCTGTATTGACACGTTGCAGCGAGAAAATGCAGGCAGCAAAACACAGTAAAGAGGAGATCCTCCAGTGATTCACCACTGACTGCAAACACTTTAATATCTGAAAAAAAAAATCCTGAGGTGCAATCAGCAAGTGTAGAACATACTGTAGAGCAATAAAGAGAGTGAGAGGAAAAAAGGATGTGTGAAATCAGCCTGATCTTCATGTTCATAAAGAGTGTGCTGAAATGCAGACTATCACCTCACAGAGTCTTATATGTGAAACCTTAAATGTATGTGCACCTTGATCCAGTTGCATAGTGGTACTCTCATTTACTGGAAAAGATTAATAAACTTGGTTGGAGAAAAACAGATTTTAAATTTAAATACAAATAAAATAATACTTTTATGACTCCTTATGGTGCTTTTATCATGTATCACTCATAGCTCTAACGTTGTGAAAAAATACTTCTTTTGTGTTCAACAGAAAACAAAACACAAGATAAAAACTAAATCATACATAAATGATGACAATTTTAATGTTAATATTTTAAGTTTACCCTTGGTTAAAGTTGAATCTTCTGAACCAAGTTAAACATGGCACCCGAGTGACCTTTTGGCGGTGCAGAATAAAAATCAAAAGAGTGATTTTATGAGAGTGTTAGTAAAATGTTTTACATTTTGGACCATGTTGAATATGTTGATCTGTTTTAGTATCTAAACATGAAAATGCAAATTTGCTAGGTCCAGACATTTCAAACCAGTGAAAGTGGAGGTTTGATATTTTTTCAGTCATCATAAGTAAAATACATTTAATTAGGATTACTTATTTATGTACAGTGATGGCCACAATTGTTAGAACACTAGTATTTTCACCAGCTAAAAATGTTTTAAGGTTAGTTATTTTTATCTTTTGCTGTTGTCAGTAGGAAATATCATTTACATTTACATTTTGCCATTAATTGTAAAACTTTTTGTTTGCACAGGGACTCTGACCACAGCCAGTGCTCCACACAGAGATCTGATTTCATCCTCATCCTGTCTGTCTGGAATGACATGAAGAAACAGAACAAACTGAGACAGACTAAATCCAGAATAACTGTGGCAGCGTCTCAAAGATGCCTCAAGAAACCTACCTGCAAAGCTACAGCAATGTTCAAAGTTTTAGACACTTGTGTAAAAATGTTGTAAAATGAGGCTGCTGTCAAAAATAATGTCATAAATAGATTTTCTTGATCAATTAAGTTCTATTAACTAAATTAAATCAACATTTGGTGTGACCATCCTTTGCGTTTAAAGCAGCTTTTGCCCTAGGTGCACATGTGATGGTTTTTCAGGTAGCTTTGCAGGTAGGTCTCTTGAAGCATCTTGGAAATGTTGCCACAGTTCTGCTGGATTTAGTTTGTCTCAGTTTCTTCATGTCATTCCAGACAGACTGGATGATGGTGAGAACAGATCCTGTGTGGAGCACTGACTCCCTGTGCAAACAAAAATCTCTCTGGATTATTACAATTAATGGCAAACTGAATGTTTGGAAATGTAAACTGATATTTCCTACTAACACACTACAGCAAACTTTAAAATTAACTGACTTAAAACCTTTTTAGCTGGTGAAAATACTAGTGTTCTAACCATTTTGGCCATAGATATATATACGTAGATACCGCATTGGACCGCTCCAAGCACGTAGATGCGTCCGCCATATTGGAACGGTCCACTTGACGTCATTCGCCATACTATAGGTTCGCAGACCAACGGCTGTGCAGGACTGTGGCATTTCGAATATTCAGTGATTACTATGGTCAGTTACATAGATCTATGGGTGAATGACGTCAAGTTGACCGATGTGAAATGGCGGATGGCTTACGTATAACGGCCCATAGAAACAGTCGCTAATGAGGCATCTACGTGTATATATCTATGATTTTGGCCACCACTGTATTTATTTATTTAAATTTGTATATAGTTGTGTAATTACATTTATATATTTTAATACATTTGTACAACTTGGCAGTCTTATAAACAAGTGCAAAATGATTATTTTTAAAATTATACAAATATGTTTCTTAAGAATGTAAAAAGGGAATGCTTCAAAATAACTGATTTGTAGATTTGTTCACTAAATACAAAATGTAAAAAAAAAAAAAAAAGCTTTTTTAAAAAAAATTATATTTTTCTTTGGTCGTGTCTTATCTCACTTAAAGGGATAGTTCACCCAAAAATGAAAATTCTGTCATTAATTACTCACCCTCTTGTCGTTCCAAACCCGTAAGACCTCCTTTCATCTTCGGAACACTAATTAAGATATTTTTCATGAAATCTGAGAACTTTCCGACCCTTAATAGACAGCAACACAACAGACACGTTTAAGACCCAGAAAGGTAGTAAGGACATCATTAAAATAGTCCATGTGACTTTAGTGCTTCAACTGTATATTCTGAAGCTACAAGAATACTTTTTGTGCACTAAGAAAACAAAAATTATGACTTTTTTCAACAATTTCTTCTCTTACTTGCTAGTTTTTGAAGCACATTCATGAGAGTTACCGCTCTTCTTGTAAGCAAGGTGCAGTGCCTCCGGGTTCTACAATAGAATGCCGGCTCTTGTGTCAGCAACATTACACGCACCTTGCTGTCTATGCAAGGTCAAAAAGCTCTTGGATTTCATCAAAAATATCTTAATCTGTGTTCTGAAGATTAAAAAAGGTCTTACAGGTTTGGACTGACATGAGAGTGTGTAATTAATGAAGTAATTTTGAGTGAACTATCCCTTTAAAGCATTAAGGAGCCCCCTCAACTAAGTGTATGTACAAGAACACCTATGAGATCAAGTTTCGAAGAAAGAAAAAGAAAAGCATCCTACACCAATTTCATTATTTTAAAATGTGAGTCAGTGCAGTTAAAAAGAAGTGTGCTTTTTAAAAATACATGAGAAACACAGTGAGACTGATAATGAAGCAAAGAGGACAAAAAGATATGATGGAGACAGCGCAGGGTAAGAGTCTGAGACGCAGCATCGTGGCTGTGGTAGGACTCCGGCCTGCTGTCCTCCCCGTGTCCTCTCCCAGCGCCCCAGAGTCACGCATCACTCATCGTGTCACAGTGAACTCCAGATGCTCTCACCCAGGAGAACCATCCCACCCCTCTCATCCCTCTTCATTCCCTCCAACAATTTAGTAATGAAATATTGATTTTTAGTTAGATTCATATTGATGCTATTAGCTTTGCATTGATAAATCACAGCTCTGTGCCCGTCGGTGGCAGAGCAAGTGTTTGCGGTGCAGTGCCGGGGAGATTACAATCAAGCCATTGATGTGTTAATTTGATGGATATCTTTGATTTCTGTGTCGTTTTTTCCCCTCCCTTTTTTTTTTCGACGCTGTCCTCTATTTCCACGAACCGAGTTTCATAACAATGCTTTAGCACAAATCACACACAGCTGGATTTATGAGACTCGCTGTCCATTGGAGCGCCTGCAGCCTTCTACACACTCTCTTGCCCCGTCTCTTAGTGTGTTTGTGGGAAGGTGATATCATACTCTTTGCCTCAAATCACCCACGCAGCATTTGAGTGTCAGCCTGCACACATCCCAATTAAAGCCCTGAGAGAAAGAGAGGTGAAGCTAAAACTCAAAGCCCTTTTAGTCTCCACCCACATAATGTTTCTATAAACACAGCTGAGCAATAGATGATCATCAGCATTTCATGTAACATGATTAAATGTGTAATATTTTAATTAAAGCCAGTCCCAACAGATGCATTTCTTCTAAAACAAATAAGCGAGGTGACTGTTGCCTAATGTGCGCACAGTAAGACACTATGGTTAAAAAAAAAAAGCACCTGTTAAATCTGTAACACGAGGAATACATTTTGTTAAAAACATCTTTATTAATGAGTTTTTATAAAACAGATTTTAGTTTTCTTAATTTCAACTGGATTAGTTGTATTAAACCACCGTAAAGTGCAGGTGAGCACATAATTGCAACCACTAAAAAAAAAAAAACTTTATTTACCTGCGACACACAAAATATTTTATGAATTGCAAGAATCTTCAGAAAAAAAAGAGAGAGAGAAATGCATGCTAACTAGACCAATAATATTTCATCAAATGTTAAATGTTGTCCCAACTAGCCAACCACAGTTTGAGCAAACATATTGAAAATAAATCTGTAGGTGTCTTGACAAGAGTGCTTTTTTTGGCATTTAGTGACCAAACAAATCAAACACATTAACACATCGCCTGGACCACAAAACCAGTCTTAAGTAGCACAGGTTTATTTGTAGGAATAGTCAACAATACATTGTATAGGTCAAAATTATTGATTTTTCTTTTATGCCAAAAATTATAAAGATATTAGGTAAAGATCATGTTCCATGAAGTTACTTTGTGAATTTCCTACCATAAATCTATCCAAACTTAATTTTTGATTAGTAATATGCATTCATTTAGACAACTTTAAAGGCCATTTTCCCATTATTTTTTATTTATTTATTTATTTATTTGCACCCTCAGGTTCCAGATTTTCAAATAGTTGTATCTCGGAAAAATTATGTCCTATCCTAACAAACCATCATCAATGGAAAGCTTAATTTAAAAAAAAAATACCCTTTATGACTGGTTTTGTGGTCCTGGGGCACATATTACTTGGTGGAAGAAATGTTTATTAGCCTATTAATTGTTTTTACCATGGTTAAGGGAGGTTTAGGCACTTACCTGTAGAGCTGCATTAATCATTAAAAAAATTCACAATCTCAATTCAGATGACGATAAAGTTATAATGGAACATTAGTTTTCTCGCTGCCGTCAACACAGAGAGAGCAGTTATCATGTTATGAAATAGCTTCACAAACAGTCTTTTCAACGATTTATAGTTTGGATATAACCACTGATGTCTATGGTAACCATCAAAATATAGCAGTTCGTCTTTTGAAAGTAATTTTGACTTCGAATTGGCGCTTCAAATAATGTTTGTTGATTATATTGACAACATTGTTTTGCCACTAGGTGGTGATAAGTGATCGTTAAATATATATATATATATATATATATATATATATATATATATATATATACATATATATATATATAATTTTTATCTAATATATTTGTCATTGAATCGTTCATTTAAGAGATTTGTTAAAAAAACGCTGGTTCATTCAGTAATGAAACAAGTAAAGTCATTGAATTGTTCATTCAATCGTTCAATGTTTTTTTTTTTTAAGTAATTTATTCAAATTAATTAAACATATTTGAATAGACTGCAGCAGTTAGTATGTTGTCACAACTAAGTAAACTAAATGTTACTTTTGGTATCAAAATATGTCATTTCCATACCAAAACTACATATTTTACAGTCACCGTTATGCAGATTGATCATAAACACAACTAAAAAGCCTCCTACCACAGTGGCCATCCTTCACAAAACTAATATCTACCACAGTTTTATCACAGGTAGAATGCAAAATGTTTCAATACAAGCATTTCAGTCAAATGGAATTTATGCAATATTTCAAACTTTTAACCCACGGGAGAAAATCAACCCGCCGCAACAGTTTAAAATCAGCCGTGAAAAAAAATACAAAATACAAAAAACGCATGCAATGAATGGCGTCTGTAGAAAGCAAAAGCCGAATCCCGGACATTTTGGGCAATTTAGGAATCCCGGCTGTAAACAAGTGACTGTTAAAAAATTTGTCATCGAATCATTCAT
Organism: Garra rufa; assembly: GCF_049309525.1. NCBI lineage: Eukaryota > Metazoa > Chordata > Actinopteri > Cypriniformes > Cyprinidae > Garra > Garra rufa. Next base: position 30,401,461 of record NC_133377.1, read on the forward strand.
TCAAGAGATTTGTTCAAAAACGCTGATTCATTCAGTGATTAAACAAGTGAAGTATGACTGAGTTATTGAATCATTAATTCAAACAACGTTTTTATTAAGTAATTTATTCAAAATAATGAAACATATTTGAATAGACTGCAGCACTTAGTATGTTAACTAAATATAAACTAAATGTTATTTTTGCCAGTTCGTTAGTTCAGAATCGTGGGAGAATCGTGATCTTTATTTAAAACAAAAATTGTGATTGTCAATTTATCCAGACTCATGCTCTACTTACCTGTGGTAAAATCAACTTGGTTTCATGATGAAAACATACCCGTGGGAACGTTTTTGTGAAACGCGAAATACGTACCAATAAGTACATATCGCTGCAGTTTCCAACAGAAATGTCCACTGAGTGGAGCTAAAAGAGTATTATTTTTTTTAATCTCCGGAGAACAGATAAACATACATATGGTACGTTTCATGTGACGTTGGTTTTGTTCTAATTTGAAATGTCCGTTGAGTGGCGCTATAACTCTAATGCTCAGTGACGTTTTAAAATAACGTACCATCCACACTACTCCTAAACCTATGTGATGGTATGAACAAAAGCGAATGTGACGTAAAAACGCAATCGCAAGCATGCCATTTCAGCTTGTTTTTCAATCTCTCATCTTTCAGCTCTTTCATCGTCAGTCATGTTTTTCACGGGATTCGTACCCAAGGATTCCGCATCCCAAGTTCAATTCGGCTGAGCTACAGAGCAAGCTTGTTACGTCTGGAAAGCGAAACATATGGAGCTCATAAATGTTTTACATCCTCTAGTGTTCATTTATTTAGGAAACTGCAGTGATGTGTACTTTTTGGTAAGTATTTTGTGTACGTTTTCGCCATTTAGATCAGGTTGGGTAAAACTATTGTAATAAGGCCTTGTTGCTTATTGCTTTAATAAGAAGACATAAATAACAGTGCATATATCAGGTTCAGTTGGCTTCCAGTTCTCACCAAATACAATATTAAACATTTCCAGTAGCCAATAGAAAGAAATTACGTTTCCTTCCTCCTTTACCACAAAGACATTTAACTTAAACTGAGTTTAATTGGAAATTATGATGTCTACATACATCGAACGTTCTTTCTTATAAGCGTATGTGCAATGTATAGAGGTTAAATAAATGTAGGTTGTAAAATGTAATGCTTGCCTGTTTGTCTTCCCCTTTGACCCATACAGGCAAGAGGAAGTTCACAGTCTCCAAGGCACCAGATTACACCATTGATCCGGACCCAAAATGGCTCCATGTCTGGCATTTTCAGAGGCCGTTTCCAAGTCAATGTCATCCTATCGGCTTCAAACTAAGAGAGACAAATACGACTGGAATAAGGTATCTGCCTCATTATGAGGCACCACAGATCAGAGCTTAAACAGTTTAGACTGATTCACTGACCAACAAAATAGCGCCAGGGCTTCAGTTCGATAAAACGCAGCCTGTAGCCTCACAAAGTACCGCGTACATTCTGAGTTGTAAACTGTTTGTAAAAATTAGAGTGGAAATGTACCTTCAGTTTGGTTTTCGATGTATTCATAGCTTGCTTCTAGTGAAAAGTTCAATGTATTGACATTGAATGATTTAACATTAATAGATGTGGTTAGCACCTGCGACCGTATTCAAATGCTAACCATAGAAAAGTGCTCTAGCAGGGCCATAACTGAAGCCTTCTCTTGCAGGTAAAGATGGAGTGGTTGCCTTGCTGTTGTGCTGGTATCAGACATGGGCTCTTCATCAGATGACTAATGGAGTTGTGCAGCTAACCAGGAGGCCCAAGGCTGTTTGTTAGCTCCTAACAAGGTGAACCAGCTCCTACGGAACAGCACACTAGCGCTGAAGGATTTATTATAGATCTGCGTGTCCGCAGGCCATGAACGGTAGCGCCGGTCTCATTGTAGTGGGTCCACCACACTAGCAGAGGGTTTAGATCATTATTGCCTCATTGTTTTGATACAATTTTGGAGGGTGGATGATGGATGGATGGATAATCGGATGAGTAAAGGAGTTTTGGTAGCCTAGCACATGAGGGTAATGGATGGGCTAGAAAACACACAGAGGAGATAAGGACAAGTGAGTTTTGAACTTCTTTACATATTTGGGTAATTGAGAAAAGTTGTGTTGTGGCATGCTATGTTTCACCTGTAATAGCATATTATATATTCTTTTAGAAAAACAAATATTATTTTTTACAAAAAAGATATAAAAATACAGATTTAAAAAAAATGTTTGTAGAAGTTTAAATGGTACAGTTTTAAATCCACAAATTAAACATTTAAAAAAAGAAAAACATGAAAATATAAAAGAAAAATACATAACACACAAATTAAGTATTTGTACACATTTTTATGCATTTAAAAATTAAAAAAAAAATGTTAAATTAAAAATAATAAATAAAAATTGTCTTCAAACTTTAGATTTTTGAATGTTTAATTAGTACACATTTTTTAGTTATTTTCTTTTTTATAATTGTAGTTTACAAATGTGTGTGTGTGTTTATATGTATGTATATGTATATATATATATATATATATATATATATATAAAATATAGTTTGATACATATTTTAAATATATTTAATATGATGTTAAATAGCATTGCTTTTTCTAATTATTATATATTCTTTTAGAAAGATTACCCACGTTATTTATAAAAAAGAATAAAGCATAAATCCAATAAAATAAAAATTTAGGATATGTTTGTTGACGTTTTATTGGTACACTTTTTAATATACCAATTAAAGATTTCAAAAATATAAATAAAAAATAATTTCACACACGCAAATTAAATATTTTTTTACAGCCTTTTATATATTTAAAAATCTAAAAATATTTTAAATTATATTTAAAAATTTTATATTTTTAAATTTGTACACTTTTAAAATGTATTTTCTTTTACATTGTAAATTATTATTTTTGTACTTTATCTTACAAAAGAATAAGATTAATAAATAAATACAATAAAGTAAAAAAAAAAATGTTTGTGTAGAAGTTTAAATGGTTCTTTAATGTACCAATTAAAGAATTAAAAATATAAAAACAAGAAAATATAAAAAATAAATTGTTTTTAGATTTTTTAATATATAAAAATGTATGATAAATTAATATATTAGACATGCATGTGACACCCAAAATTATATGAAATAACATTGCTTTTTTATAATTATCATATAGCTTTTTAGAAAGACTTCATGTTATTTGCCTAAATAAAATAAATAAATATAAATTTTATACTTTAATATTATACTTTAAAGTATAAAAAAAATTGCACAAGCATGTATTAACAACAGTTAATTAAAAAAAAAAAATTTATCCAGCACATAAAGCAGCGCAAATTTTCCGAGAGAATACTCTGTAGCGTTCTGCCCTTTTGTCCCTCCGTCAATACAATCAGCCGGTGTCATCCAGCGGTCAGTCTCCGTGCAAGGAGGGGCAGGCTGTGAGAGGTAAGGGGGGGCGCTTTAAGCGACGCTAATCACCGCGCTCGCTGTCAATCGCCTGCCAATATTAGCCGCCCCGTCCCCATCTGTCAGAACGGGGCCTGATGGCTCCCTCGTTAGCGCCGATCACCTGCCCTCAGCCGGAGCGGCTGTGCTAACATCCATCACTCACCCGCGCCCATTTTTTCCGCCGCCGCTGTCTAATGGCCTTCGTTCAATTGTCTCCTTTAGCTCGGGCGCTACAAAGTTAGTAGAGCGCAGGGGTGATGAGTTGGGGGGGAGGCATGTAGAGGGAGGGGTGCGACAGAAGCAGCTCAAACATTTCAGGCACGCTGCGGTGGTGTAATGAGCCATGGCAGCTGGATATACCTGTGCATGCTTTGATAAAGGTGAGCTGACACACCAGGGCCAGATAGGCACTTTGGTGTCGCAGACATATGTCTATCTATCACCACAGAGCGCTGGAGGGGAGAGAGAGAGAGAGACAGGGAAGAGCAGCGTGAGTGCGAAAAAGCCAATAGGGAGGAAATGGTGTGAGAACAGCTGCTAGTATTTTGTAGTCATCAGTACGTACAAGCAGCGGTCTCCAAATTGGACATTCATGGCTAGAAGGCTCCTGATCTCAGTTTCCCCTCTAACAATCCTCTGAAAGCCGAGCGAGATGATAAACTGCGAAGAGCGTCTCCAAGCTATTCCTCTTGTGTGGCCCTCTGTCTCTCTCCGTTCCCGTATTCTCCGCCGTTTCTTGCCTTTTGTCCGACAAAGGAAAAGAGGGAAGCAAACATTTAGGGGTGCAGTGTAGCATGCTGGACTGATGCAATACATTCTCTTTGTGGGGACCATAGCGGTAAAGCCGCTGGACTGTGGCTCTGCTCGCCAGCCGTGAGATGATTAATTCAAACTTAACACCAGAGAAGACACTAATATTCATCACCTCTGCTGCCTTCCTCTCCAACGCCAGCCTACAGCTCTCCTAATTCATCAGCACAGACTACACCCCAGCAAAGCTGCAAAACAACACTGTATGCTGATAGAAAACAATGCAAGAGAACTCAAAGCTGCCATGGTTGGGTGTCGCAAATCGCTAGACAGTTTGGTTTTTGCTAGGCCTGACCAGTATTATTTAGATATATTATTATAGTTGTTAATATTTATATTTTTAAGCTGGCGAGCATTTCATTGTTGTACAAAAAAAAATTGTGATTAACCATTTAATTGGCGTTATTATGCAAGCCTAATATTCATATGTGACCCTGGACCGCAAAACCAGTCTTAAGTAGTACAGGTATATTTGTAGCAATAGCCAAAAATACGTTGTATGGGTCAAAATGATAGATTTTTCTTTTATGCCAAAATTCATTAGGATATTAAGTGAAGATCATGTTCCATGAAGATATTTTGTAAATTTCCTACCATAAATATATCAAAACTTAATTTTTGATTAGTAATATGCATTGCTAAGACATTCATTTGGACAACTTTACAGGTGATTTTCTTAATATTTAGATTTTTTTGCACCCCCAGATTCCGGATTTTTTAATAGTTGTATCTCGGCCAAATATTGTCCTATCCTAACAAACCATATATCAATGGCTTATTTATCTATGTATCTTATTTATCTATCTATCTATCTATCTGTCTGTCTGTCTGTCTGTCTGTCTGTCTGTCTATATTTTAGATGATGTATAAATCTCAATTTCAAAAACTGACCCTTATGACTGGTTTTGTGGTCCAGGGTCACGTATGTGAAGTTATTTACTCAAACTGGAAATATTAATAACATATATGATTTATTAAGGCTTAAAATTTATTAAGGAAAAATGCGAGAAAACTGTTTCCATTGCAGTTTTGCAAAATATTCCTTTTTTCGATTTGCCTGAAAAACCCCCATATGCTATATATATATGCTGCCCACAAGGCTATTGGTGCAGACCAAACAAACATTATTTATTTTAATTTATTTAAGGCTTTGTAAACAAATATTGCAGAGTGAAAAATTTAAACATTTAATATAGTATTAAAACATTAAATATTAAAACAGAAAAATAAACATTTTAAACCAATTAATTAACCAAAAAACATTTAATATAATATCAAAATATGTTACATGATTGTGTTTTAATGCAGACAACCAGAATATAATTTTCAAATAACTTTTGTTTAGTAATTTTCCAATTATTGAATTATGTTTAGTTAAATTGACTTATAATTATTTAATAAAATAAGTAATAAAAATATAGTAATAATAATAATAATAATTAAGGAAAGTGTTAATGCAATAATCAGTATTATGCATAAATTTATGTCTGTCCTGATCCTAATCGTTTTCACTCAACATTTCAAAGCTAACCAAGAGTCTTAATGTAGCGTTAAGAGTTGTCAATTTTATTTTATTTTTTTTAGTTATATTTTTAAATCTCTTGGTATGTCATGTATGCAGTGTTGCCAAGTCTGCGAGTTTATTTTTAATGTCCGTGGGTTGAAGTAAATAAATTTATATCTAGCCCCTGGAATACTAAATTACCAGGGGAACCCCGACAAAAAAAAAAAAGTATATTAAACCCCAGATGCTTTTTTTAAAAAAAATTTATGGGGGACCCCCCTCGAAACGTGACTCGGCTAGTTTTGAGTAGCAATTGGGTGGGTTTTGTTGTAAAAACCTGGCAACCCTGCATGTATGTTGGTTTTACCATTGTAACATCCAGTGATGGGAAAACAGGGTTATAATTAAACAGCGTTACAAACAGCATTACTTTTTCAGTAACGAGTAATCAAACAAATTAAAGTTTCCCCCGTTACAACGCTGTCAACGTTACTGACAATAAAATGCTGCATTACTATAATTTTCATGTTGCATTCTTCTTCTGAGGTAAATTCTGGCTTATTCCTCTCAGCGCGTCGTCTTCAACAAACAAAAAGTAACCGAGATGAACTTGATGAATGTTCACGTTTGTTTATGGAGGTGATGTGGCCATTTATCTACATGTCTGCATGTCTCACATGGATGTTAAAAATTTGAACGCTTGTGGGAATGATTACATTAGAGATACGTTTAGACAAGAAACACTGGAGCTTGTGTATCATACGGATTACTTTATCAGAAAATATTTGTTTTCGATCTGACTTCATTTAAAAACGTTTCAAGCTTTTTATACATATATTTCTGATTCAGGTTGTTTTGTTTACATGTCTTTGTAAGGAGAGGTGACGGAGACAGAGACAGCAGAGAGTGCACCCTGGTTATTTTATTTATTTTGCAAAAGCACATTGTTTTCCTGTTATTATAATGATACACTAATAAAAGTAGAGCTTTTGCAGTTTCAAAATGACAGTATTTTTTTTTAGTTCTTTTCGCGTTCACTTAATTTTATGCTTGTGTAAATTTCCCATTTTTTTGAATGCCAATATGTGATTTGAGTTAACGTGCACAAAGATGCGATCTGAAATCGCAATGTAAAATAATCGCGACAGGCCTAACATTTACACATTTTTCATGAGCGATTACATACTGTAGTTCGGCCCCTTTTCTTTATTTCCATACATGCTGTTATTCTGAAACGAGTGTCCCTGTGCTTTTTGTTCTTTTGAAAACAAATCCCATTAGTCTATGCGACATCATACACTATTGTGTATCTCTTTTGTTTCATGCCATTCAGATGCTGAGCGCAAATGAGATATAGATCATCTGAATCGCGATTGTTGAATGGAAGGATTGTTAGCATGTAAATTCATCTCTTAAATTAGCACCTTTCATTGTGTAATCAAGTTCTGCTGTATGCTGAAAAATAAGACTTTAAGGTTCTGAATCCTGCGTTGCTATAGAAATCTTCTTTTTTCTCTTTCTTTTTGCAGTACAATCCCTCTCCTCATCAGAGGGAGAAAATACCTCACTTTGTTCTGTTGTGCTTTGCATTGTTGTTAGCCTTCCATTCAAACAAAGGAGACATTTTATGGTGCAAACGATCTATTCAGTGTTGCCTCCTCTCATAACTCCTCTCAGAAACAGCCTTTTATGCTGGAGAAACACCCTCATATGTTAAACAGACAAAAAACCAAATCCCTTCTTCCAAGAGGGAAAAAAAAGAAACGTGCGTTTTGCCGAGAGCTATTTTTCTCGTTTTGTCACAGGGGAGCGAGAGTTTACACGTGCCTCAACATGGCGGCCTTGACCGCGTATGAAGTAGAACAAAAGTGCTGACTTCATCTCCACTTTCCTTTTCTCTCAGTAGCCAGACAATCTCATCAGCACTGCTTCTCTTCAGCATCTGTTTCGGTTATGATGGCCACCTGTCCTGTTGTCCCTCGAGACGAGGAGATAGGACAGACAATTCACACATGTAGAATGCCAAAATATGGTGTTGGTGTTCACACCAAAATCTTAGCTTTTTTCTGTTCTCAAGACATGTATATTCACCTATGGTCTGCAGGCAGGGTGTTTTATTGTTCGCAATATGCCTCGTTCGCTTTTCACCTTACGTTTTAAGTGTTTATGTATTATATGGTGCATATCGTGACTGAACGAGTCTCTTTTCTTCCTCTCGCAGCCTGAAGAGAATGAGTCACATCTTTAGAATAATTTGAGCGTTTGTTTTATTTCTTTAAAATACAGTGCTTTGGTTCCAGACAGTAAATATAATGAGATTCAAAAGACTGAAACCACATTGAAAATACAGCAGTTAAGTTCTAATTTTAAGTGTAAGAGTGTATTTTTTTTATGCTGCTAGTAGCCTGGTTTCCATTACAGTTGTGCGCAAAACATTTGTGGTGTTTTATAAATGTCGATAAAAAATCTTGCGAAATGACAATGTTTCAATTAACATGTTATGCAACTAAAATGTCATTTTTTCCGCCCTCGACAAGATGTAGTATATATTGTATTTTTAATCGAAGGATACGTAGGCTCAGCACAAGCTTTGACTATAGTGGCCGCTATCAGGTCTGGTGGCCATGTCGAGCTGTAGTAATGCGGTGTAAATAAGGGGTTATCCAAGCATTAATGGCAAGGAAAAAGCCCCTTATACTTGAGAGCGGCCACATATTAGGTATTTCTTGGAGGTTATAGTACAATAAAGAACGATCATGGGACATTTTCGTGTTCCAGGTGACCTGTAAATGCGAGAAAACTGTTTCCATTGCAGTTTTGCAAAATATTCCTTTTTTCGATTTGCCTGAAAAAAACCCATATGCTATATATATATATATATATATATATATGCTGCCCACAAGGCTATTGGTGCAGACCAAACAAACATTATTTATTTTTTTGTCTTAATTATGACAGGACAGTGTAGACCAGACAGGAAGGGAAGCAGGAGAGAGAGAGGGGTGTGAGATTAAAAAAGGTCCGTGAGCTGACATTTGAACTCGGGAGTGAAGTGGCGCTATGTTCACAAGGCTATCGGCGTGAACCAAACAAACAGTCTTTATTATGATAGCACACTGTAGAGCATACAGAAAGCAAAGTGGAAGCGAGAGTGAGGGGCGGGATTCGAACACGGGACGCTTGTAGCACAACAGCGCTATATGTAGGCGTGCTGCCCACAAGGGTATCAGTACAGACCAAACAAACTGATTCTTTTTTGTATTTATTATGATAGAGGACAGTGTAGAGCGGACAGAAAGCAAAGTGGAAGCGAGAGTGAGGGGCGGGATTCGAACACGGGACGCTTGTAGCACAACAGCGCTATATGTAGGCGTGCTGCCCACAAGGGTATCAGTACAGACCAAACAAACTGATTCTTTTTTGTATTTATTATGATAGAGGACAGTGTAGAGCGGACAGAAAGTGAAGTGGGAGTGAGAGTGCGGGACAGACTGGGAAGAGCCACGCGCCGGGATTCGAACTCAGGACGCCTGTAGCGCAACGGCATTATATGTAGGCATGCTGTCCACAAGGGTATCAGTGCGGACCAAACAAATTGATTCTTCGCCGAAAACCAACCAGTCATTATAATTAACCATTTCAGACTGCCAAAGCCAAATTAATTAATTAATTTGTTTGTTTGTTTGTTTGTTTTTTAAAAAGACAAGTGTTTTAACAGTAAAATAACTAAAGGGGGGGTGTAAATAATTTTTTTTTTATTATGTTGTTGTTTTAAGTAAAACAAAATAATAATATATAATATACAAAATTCAGAAAAGCATTTTTATTAGGCTTTTGGAGCCCATTTGAGTCTGAATGTGTCTTTTCAAAAGCACACCTTGAGTGTTGTTAAACATACCTGTAAAATGTCTAAATCTAAGTGTTCCCCTGATGCTGAGTGGAAATCAATTCCTGTCTGTCAAATTTCTCTCCTCCACATGTTTTTTGGTAATTTGTTTTAATGTTGGCAGTCTTGACAAGCTCAAGAAGGTGAAAAAGGCAAACAATGTGGGGCTAGCTGAAATCTTTCAAAATGATTCTCACAAATTCCCCAAGTACGTTTGAAATATTTCTTTTTGTCTTAGACCTACTGACATTTTCCAGCTCTGGTAATTAAAAAATCATCAGATAATGACCCGGCAGTACAATGCTCTTCTTATTTATTCAGAATAAACACATTTATTATTAAATAGAGAAAGATATTTTCCATGACCTTGGTACAGTTTGCATGCTAAGTATATTTAAAAAATATATATATTGCTGATGGTATTGAGCATTGCACAACTTGATTCTGATTGGTCAGTTGCAGTTTTATATGACCATTTAACTGTTAATTTGATTTTTAAACCCATTTCCTACACTACATGTTCAAAATCCCTCTAGTTCAGTGTTTATGTTGTTGTACTGCCTGTACATTATCTGTTACATATGCTACAATAATAATATTTACAACAATTTTGCATTGGGCCCTCAAGAATGGCATTTAAGAGCCCAAAGTTTTACTTGATGGTTTCACAACACCATTTAAATGAAGCAATTATCTATTATTCTTTACTTTAACTAGTTTTGTAGTCTATCATAGCAGCAGCTCGTACACCTGCTTTTCTCCATTGTTACAGATGGGTCGTGCGCTATCATTCGGCACAATAGCTGCCTTTTAACTCACAGAAATAGCTTGGGAGTGACACATTAACACAGGTGTTCCTCTCACAGCTAAGTGCTCCACGAGGTGAAAGGCCTTTAAGTACCTGTTGATAGGTGACAGGGAGGGACATGTTAATAAATACTGTTAGGCTGTGGAGAGGGGCCTGGTGTAATCGTGTGCAGTAAGTCAGATTGCTGTCTGGCTCTGCAGCAACAGTAAAGAGTTAATGACACGCTGTGCCAACCGCACGCCTCCTCTGCCTCGCCTCTCTATTGTAAAGGCCCCACGCTACACAAAGCTGAGAAGAGGGATGAGCGGAGAGAGGCGGCGTGCCTGCCGATGAACAGGAAATGAAACAAAGAGAGAGAGGATGGCCTGATAGCAGTGATTATTACCCAAAATATCATATAAAGATGGCAGCGAGCGCGAGGGGGAGGACTAGCGTGCCGCCCACTTAGCCTCGCATAATGAAAACGTGCAAGGTGCGAACGCGGGCCTGAATCGTGTGTGTGAACGTGTTTGTGTGTGTGCGTGAAAGAGAACGAGGAGGCGGGAGGGGATAAATGCTAGGAATGTAAGTGTGTTTTTCGTGAATCCGCCACAATATCAAGGTTACCAGAATTCATTTGTCCTTTTGCCATTCTTTGCTTTTACCCTGGAGAGATGGACCACGGTTGCACCTTTTAAAAAGGTAGTTAATCTGGAAGTGAAACGTACACCGACTCGCCGTGCCCTTGTAATATGTTGCTCGAATGAAGGAGCCGATCAATCTGCTTTTGATTCATGGACATATTTGTTAGATTAACTCTGCGCTGCCATTAGCGTCTCCAGAACGGTAGTGAAACAGGGTTGCGACGCGCAAGGTGGCGTTTCCTGTTTATGCTGATATTACCATGCATTAACAGCTCTCATGCTTCCAAACAAATGAAATCCACAGTAAGCTGACTTTAAATCGATAGTTTTCATCTGAAGCCAGCAGAAGTTGGGTCGAGCTGAAACAGTGCCCCAGTCAATGAGCAGGGTGAATAAATCTTCGGATTACGAGTCGGCTGTGCGAGCTGTGACCTTACTAAAGCTCAAGTAAACACGAGGTCTGTTACGTGGTCTATTACATATTACAAGTCATTTTGATTCTGATTGGATAAGTTGCACATGTGACTGCGCATTCTGTAGTAATGAGGCAAGTTGCTATATTGCTGGGCAGCCATGAACAGCCAACTGTTGTTCTCATTCTAATTCATAATTGTAACCACTTATTGAGTATTGGATTTGGATTTTTTTTTTTTCATATTATTAGTGCTGATTGCATTTTTGTCACTTGATATCGATTGATTTATTCTATTCTAGTCATTTTTAATTCAGACTGAGTGGCCCTTGAATCATAAAGACCAACTTGTAAACCAGTTTGGTTGATTCTTTAAAAAAAAAAAAAATGTCTCAAAAGAACGTTTCTGCAAGTTTTATGCACAACAATAGTAAGAGCCAGTTACATTTTTTACAGCAGAGCAAAATTTTAAAAAGTATTTTTACTATGGATTTTTTTCCGGGCCTGGAAAAATTGTGTTGACAATTCCCTGGTCTTTCCAGGTTTCCCAAAAACATTAATTTGTGATTATTAATTTGTATTCATTTATAAATCATTTTTATTAAGGCTGATTCATTATTGAATCATTTGTGAATCTGTTTGGCTGATTTATTGAAAATAACTGACCAAAAAAAATTATTCACTCACAAATCAAAAAAACTTTATGCTCAAATCGAACAAGTTTTAGGCTGAACAATAGTATGGATTTTTTTTTTTTATCCTGGCTTTGAAAAGTACTTCTAGGTCTTGACATTTCCTTGACTTTTTTGGGTTTTCCAATAGATTTGTGATTATTTAATTTGTTAATCATTTTTATAAATCATTTAGATTCAATGTGATTCGCAAATGAATCGTTTTGAATGATTTGTGAGCCAGTTTGGCCGATTTATTGAAAAGAACTGACTCAAAAAAATGATTCACTCACAAATCAAACAAGCTTTATGCTCAAATCAAACAAGTTTTAAGCTGAACAATAGCATGTTTTTTTTTTTTTTTTTTTTTTTTAATCCAGGCTTGGAAAAAGACTTGTAGACATCAACAATTTCCTGGCTTTGTGATTTGTTAATTTGTGAATCATTTTTATAAATCATTTAGATTCAGTCTGATTCGCAGATGAATCATTTGTGAACTGGTGTGGCCAATTTATTCAAAAAATTTTTTATTAAGTTTGGCTGATTTAGTAATGAAGAAAGAAAGAACTAACTCAAAACAATGATCCACTTACAAATCAAACAAACTTTTTGCTCAAATCTAACAAGTTTTAGGCTGAATAATAACATGAATTTGTTTTTTGTTTTGTTTTTCGTTTTCCCAGGCTTGGAAAAGACTTCTAGGCCTTGACAATTCTCTGACCTTTCCAGGTTTTCCAATACATTCATTTGTAATTATTAATTTGTGAAAATGTTTTATAAATCATTTTGATTCAGGCTGATTCACTAATAAATCATTTGTGAACCATTTGAATCGTTTTGAATCTTACTTGATATGACATTTGTGATTATTAATTTGTGAATCATTTTTATAAATCATTTTGATTCAGTCTGATTCGCAGATTAATCATTTTGAATCATTTGGCTGATTTTTTTAAAAAGAACTCAAAAGAATGATTCACTCTCATATCAAGTAAGCTGTATGCTCAAATTGAACAAGTTTTAGTCTAAATAATAGGATGGAATTATTTGTTTAGTCTTTTCCAGGCTTTGAAAATGATTTCTTGGCCTTGACAATTCCCAAGCCTTTCCAGGTTTTTCAATATAGTAATTTGTGACTATTAATATGTTCAAATTTTGTATAAATCATTTTGATTCAGGCTGATTTGCTAAGGAATCATTTTGCATCATTTTCAATCCGGTTTGGCCGATTTACTGAAAAGAACTGACTAAAAAGAATGATTCACTTACAAACATTTTTAATTTTTGATTAATTTGTATAAATGATTTTGATTCAGACTGATTCGCTAAGGAATCATTTTGCATAATTTGTGATCCGGTTTGGCCGATTTATTGAAAAGAACTGACTAACAAGAATGATTCACTTACAAACATTTTAAGGAATCGTTTTGCATAATTTGTGGTTTTCCGGTTTGGCCTACTGAAAAAAAAATGACTCAAAAGAATGATTCACATACAAATCAAACAAGCTTTATGCTTAATTTTATACAGAAGCATAGATTTTTTTTTTTCTCTAGTCTTGGTAAAACATTTCTAGGCTTTGACAATAAGACCTTTTGAGCTTTTCTAGTAAGTAATTTGTGATTATTGGTGGAAAATATGATTGAATCATTTTGATTCAGACTGATTTAATAATGAATCACTAGTAAACTAGTTTGGTCTATTCATTGAAAAGATCCACCTTGGAAGAATGATTCACTCAGAGGCTGAGTCACTATGACTGCTTTCTAGTCGTAAAATATAAATGAAAAAATCTGTTTTTAACAGAGCACAACTAGAAAACTGTTTATTCACAATAGAAATTTACTTGACTTTTCCAGGCCTGAAAAGCATCATTTCATAAAACGTCCCCAACCTTTCCAGTTCATCCACGTCTGTGAGTTTGGGAATGACTGACAAAAAAGTTCCCTGGCTTCAATTTTACCTGTGACATTTCCAAAATTGAAACCTGAAAACTTCCATTTTAGCGCGCACATGAACTCCCTCTTTTACCTGCCGTCTGTCCCCGCAGTCTGACCTCCTTGTATAAGGTGTTCTATTATCTTTTAAAACGATGGGCAGATTCTATTTCCTGTCCATCAATCAGCCACTTAAAATGTACTATGCTTGAGATTATGACGAGCAAATTACACATACAAGAGCTCTCAGCTTCAAAATGGTTATGAGAGTCGTTAAGAGTGTAATTAACCTTGTGTTAAGTGGCATTTACTAATGATTAATGCGCAGTATTATAAAGGCAGATTGTTTCCTAAAATGAATACCTCGAACATAGCCAGTTTAAGGCTAATTGATCTAGACATCAATAACCCGATGCAGGATCAATTACAGTGCCTATTATCAGAGCGACAGCAGAACGGGCCAGCTTTCAGCTGACACAAATGGCTTACTTACTTAGTGATATAAATTTATTGCACGATATTTGCTGACAATACGTCGCGGGAAGTGTAGGTTTTGTTCAGAATTGAACTACGCATCTTGAGCGTTTGTAAGACCAAAAAACAGGAATGTCTTCAAGAGCCGTCACGTCGAATCTTGATGAAAAGGGGCATGCGAGGACTCCGTCTCTCTCCTTGTTCTTCGCCTGCTCCGCTGACCCGCTGTTAAGCTCTGTATTTGTGCAGCTTCTGCTATGTGTGAGGCCTCTGCCCCTCTGTCCCTTTCTTTCTCTCATCCTCTCTGTCTCCCCCTTTTGCTCGCTCTAGGTTTACATGAGTCCGCAAGTGTGTGTTTGTGTGCGTGTGTGAGGCCCTGGCCTCTCAGTCTGCCTTTCACAGAGCGAGATGCCTGTCATTCTAATCAGCCGGCTGCCCATCTCTTCCACCACCAGCTGGCTGAGTCAACAAGAGAGAGGGCGAGTGTCTGAGTTGACTGGGCTGCCAAAGAACATATGCCCCTGTAACGGTATCTACTCCCCGAGCCCTGAGCGCTGGAACTCGCGGTCTTCTCTAGCTGGCAGGGCCGTCTATGATCCGTGTCTGTTAAACCCATGTCTGACTGACACTGCCAGTGAGCTGGGTCTTGACACGCTGACGCTCAGCTGATCTGACACACATCCGCTTGCACTGGATTCCTCCGTCCGCTGCAGCGGAGAACCGCGGGTAGAGAGGAAAAGGGGGGCTAGAACAGCGTAGCCAAGACAAGACGGCGAGATTTGACATAAGCGAGAGTGATAAGACGGGGATGGATGGATAAAAGGACATTATATAAAAAGAATAAGCATTTAGAAGTGACAACAAACAGTTATGGCTATCCAACAATTTCTATCCACAGCTCAAGAATCTGCTAATTTCATACAGTGCAATAAATGTAAACCGTGAATGAATAAAAATCTTGCTGGTGCTTTTCTGCAAACTGCACAACGATTGCTGACCTCTGTGAGAAGAAATTTCTGGAGGCAGTATTGTTTGGAAATAAGATGCTCCAGGGCTCTCTGCTTGCCGTAGTGCGCCATCTGCTGGTTGCATCAGCCACTGTCAGTGTCAATAAGACACTTCTGGCTCCTTGCTTGATGGAATGTCACTTTTTACAAAAACAATAGCTTTTCAGTGAAATATTTCAGTACACGTTGACGTGATTATTGTAGATGAATTTAATTCTGTTTCTGTGTCTAGAATAAGCCAAGCTGTGCTGTCGCCACATCCAGGACATCAAGGACCAGGCTGCTTTTAAATAGAAAAGTTTTGCGGTAAGTCCAACCTTGACAGTTTTTCTATTTATACATTCCATATCCCTTTACTAAGAACCTACTAGCTGTTTTAAGAAGTTAGAGCGTCATGTTTGTTTCAGAAACTTCAGCTTTGCAATTTAAGGTACGTCATTTAGGGAGCGTTTAATCCGCTGAAGACAACCGTGTAAAAACTCAAGCGCAATGATGGTCGTTATATAGCCGTAGGTTCGGTTCACCTCCATAAAGTCACTCTTGGCTCATTAAAGGTTCTCCCATTAACAATAATCCTTCAGCATTTGGCTTAAGGTATTTGGGCAAAGGAGAGGCACGCAAATGCTCCGCTTTGTCGACTTTACGGCAACGCTGGAATACATTAAACTCCTGCGCCCTTCTCCATAACTGTTTCCCGCTGTGAGTAATTAGCATTTCTGGGGTGAAAGATTCCAGCATGATTGTCAAGTGTATTACAAAAGACTCAAATTACTCTGCTTTTTGCGGGTATTTATCTAAGGACTGACAAAGTCTGCTTCTGTTCCGTGTAAAAGAGAAGGGGGGTGGGAAGAAGTCGAGGACTCTTTGCCATGCTGACAAAGAGAATATGAGAAAAAGAGACTCTTGAAAGTTAAACACACACCTTTGGATAAAGGTAATAATATTCTGAGGTAATATATATTCAGTTGTCTATAATATTTATATTTAGAATGTTTTTATTTTTAAGAAAATTCTGCACAGCATGACATAGCAACTAGCTCAACCAATGGTGTGAGTTTGGGGGCGTGGCTATCTGTTTGTTGACCAATGATTGTCAAGAGTGGAAGTGTTCTGGAAACATGTTTGGAAACAGTGTCTTTTTGGTACCACCAGCAGTGGGCAACCTGCTTCTAAGACGGCCACTGTGAATCGCCAGAGGCCATTCATCATTTGTCTACTAAACATCTAGTTAAACTCCTCAGCACTTCTACTTATGCTATTGTTAACATCGCTGTTTGTTTAGAGAGCTTTCCTTCTTCTTCTCCTCGCTCATTACCGGCTCAATGCATGGGAAGAGGCCTAATCAGAAATTCCACTCCACTTGGTCTGGGAGAGTCGAGTCTTCCTATCACAGTTGCCAATACTGTGGGCTGTGCCTATAAAGAAGTCCCTAAAGAAAATTACACAAGAGTTTAAACCTTCAGGCTAATAGCATTGGCACAGACACTTTGCCAATATACATTTATCACCTTCAGCTCAGGCTGGGCCAAAGGTAGTGGGCCAGAGTCGTGTCCTTCTTAGAGGTGTCTGGTTGGAAGATTGGACTGTCCGTCATCATTGGCTCTGCCCATTTCCCATGAGTGTACAGAAGGTTGAAGAGTTGTTTGTGTTGAAGGCGAAGTGATTGAACCATTGTCCTTACAGCGCTCTGACTTTGAGAACATCACTTCTAGGACGTTGTTAGAGATCTTTGTGCCACCGGCTTAGAGACCACCGTTGACAGAAGAGGACGTGAGAGTTATAAATGGTACATGAGTGTTTATAACCTCGCTAGTCCATTCATCTTAACTGGTCTGGATGAACAAATGACATATGAATCTGTTGGGCAAACTAGAGGAGCTGTAGAATTAGCTCTTTTGACTAATCCCACGCTAGTCGTTTTAGTCGAACACTGGATGGTTTGTTAAGAGCGCCTGACTGATATCCCGGGCCCTGTATTACAGGATTTACTTTAAACGGCTTCTTTAAAATGTTCTGTTTCTTTTCGCTATTTTGTCCTTTTGTCACAAAACAGACTATACTGGTACTCTCGCTATACTTCTGAAGGATTTCTGCCAAAAGCGTAGCATTAGTTTAAGCTTTAGGATCCAGCTACATACATCAACTGTTAAGTATCAGTAAAAAAAAAAAGAAAATTAATGGGGAAGGGGGATGTATGAAATGTCTTTAATGTTAATGCTAATCACTTTTTGCCTATTAAGCACAAATTAGTGAGGGCGATGTTAAATGTCACTGGATGTCCTGGGAACCATTTGCACTTTTGAGAGTGCAGACCTACTGAATAGCTTCTGATTAGCATACTTTAGATATGGTTTAATTCTCTCCTCTGCTGATATGAGTCACGAATCACACGGAGCCGTAAAGCTTTGACAACGATGCTAAAAGACAAAGGCTGCTGGCTGTCGGAAAATATACAGGACAGGTTAATGTGCACGATTGGAGTTGTTCTTTTTTTAAAGGTATATGTACCTGACTGGTTTAAGTGTGTAGGGAAAACAAAGTGATTTATATGTTCAGCTTTAGAAGTAGGGTAGGACTGTTCAGAATGGGTTGCTACTGCTAATACAGTGGCAATATGATGGTATAGTGATCAGACTTTGATATATATATACCATAGTACTGAATTATTACTGATACGTTATTAAAATTCTGTCTGAAACAATATTTGTTTTCATATATGGTCAATAACTGATAAATATGTTAATTATATGTCAACAGAGATACATTTTGTTAAAATGTTAAACTATTTCATCAGAATAAATAAAAAATAAAACACTAATAATTGTTTTAAATGCTACAGAGGAATTTTAGCAATTGTAAGATTAAGCAAATGTCAAAATGAATATGATTTTTTTATCAAAGATTACATTTAAAAATGTTACAAATGATTAAAAAGCACTTTAGTTGAACAATAGTTCATGGCAAAAGTAATTTAAAGGTAAAAATAGAGCTTATTTTCCATTTAATTAGTATGCTATTAATGATGAACTGACATAAAAATTCTGGCTTATACAATAATTATTTTAGTCTTATGGCTGATATTAAAATTTTACAAGCAAATTAAATTAAAAATAAAACACTAAAAATTGTAAAATTTCATGAAATTAAAAGATTTCAGTGCTACAAATTAATTTAGGCATCACAACAATACATAAAAATAGATATTCATTTTGAGATTTGCTTTACGATTACATTAAAAACACTATTATTTTAATAACACTAAATTAAGAAAAAAATTAATAAAAGATTAACTTCAAGTGAGCATTAGATGAAGGCAAAAAATAGAGGATTTATTTACATCCATTAATGACGCATTGATATAAAAAAAATTATGGCTAAAACAAATTTTTTCATGTCATGACCGATAACCGATAAATGGTCAAAAATTATATATTATTTTATCAGAATAAATTAAAAATAAAACACTAAAAATGGTTTTAAATGCCACAAAAGAATTTTAGCCACCATAACATTATATAAAATGTATATTCATTTTGAAACTTGCTCAAAGATTTTATTTAAAGTATTAAAAATGATTACTGTTTTTAAAAATTACTTGAAATTACTTTTGCAATGAACTAATGTGCACTTAAAGGTAAAACTGATTTTTTTTTTTAGTTTTTTTTTATTAGTATAAACCTATTAATGATGAATTAATTATACAATTCTGGCTAATACAATAATTATTTTTATTTTATGGCTGATAAATAAATGACACATGGCTGGTATTAAAATTCTATACTATTTTAGTAAATTAAATTAAAAATAAAGCACAAATAATTATTAAATTAAATTAAAAGTTTTAAATGCTACAAATAAATAAGGATATTATTATTAATAAGGATATTTGTTTAGTTTTTTTTTACATAGTAACCCATTAACGATGCATTGATATAAAAAAGAATATGGCCAAAACTCTTTTTTTTTTCAATAAATGGTCAATATTAAAATGATTGAATTTTTATCAAAATAATTAAAAAATAAAACACAAAATTTAATTTCATTAAAAAGTGAGCATTAGATGTTAGCATAAGTATTAATGATGCATTGATATTAAAATTATCGCTAGCACAATATATATATTTTTTTCAGCTCATGACCGATAAATGGTCAAAATTAATTTTAAAATCGCTAAAAATACATTTAGGCATCACATTGTTAGTGTTTGTAAAGACTGAAATTAGATTTAGCGTAGTCTAAAGGTGAAAATTTTGAGAAATTAGCACAATAAAATACTGGATATACTGACTGACAATAATTAATTTAAAAACTTTCACGAAAAATAAAGAAAAAATGAATTCTTACGTATACGAACCACTATTCATGTTATGTTACTTTAAGGTAACTCGAAGAATATGATGGTACTATCTTGGTATATGTCCAAAAAAAAAAAAAAATCCATGGTGACAAAATCATGTTTTTTGTTTAAGTGAATTTTTACATCTGATTTTTAAAAAATGTGAAAAGTTAATTAGACTTTTAGTTAAAATGTCATTCTTTTTGTCATTTCAGCCAGCATATTTAATGTTTGGAGAATTTCACTCCATCCATAACTGAAAGCCTCCTCATCGAGAGACTTCATTTTCTTGGCCGCCAGCCTCTCGCATTTGACAATGGCGATGCGAGGGGAACAGAAGAGAGTGTCTGCGTCCCTGATGACTAGCGTTCGCTCTCTCAGCTGTTTGGCTGTAAATAATCGTTGATATGCATAAACAGCTCTCTCCATTCATTACTGTCAGCATAGTGAGGGGCCTGCAGGCAGAGGTCGTCCGCCAGGGGTCCGCTCTCCGCTCTCAACCCCGCGGTACCCGTCACTCCAACCTGCTCCGCCGGTGCCCTAAACCCTCCATTAGCAAGGCTCCGGGTCACGACCTCGCTGTGGCATTTGCAATTCCAGATCGTTTGATTAGCAGCGTATTTACATATTTCCCGCCGCAGACACTGTTGGGGTGTCGGAAACACTTGAAGTGTTGTAATTTTCTCTGGCCTTTTTGTCGTGTGGCGATCGGGGCCCACGCACACACACAAATACATACACGCACTTCATTTCCACTCACCTCTGACGACAGTGACAGCGTCCTTCGCTTTTCCACGACAACTCTACAGTTCGGCTCTGACCCTCAGAGAAGTGCCCAGTGAAGTGGATCACAATCCCATCTGAATGCCCCAAAGATGGGTGGCCTCTTGCCTTTTAAATGTAGTCTGATTAGAGGCTCTGAGTTTTTAATGCATGAATCAGATTTTCATTCTGGGGCTGAAAATGGACTTTAACTTTACCTTAAACAGGAAGTTTTGGGAAGAAGATATTGTTTGTTGGAACATTTTAGGAAATTTAAATGCAATAATGAGAACTCCATTAGTTATGAAAGAGTAATAAAAGCTTTTTTTTTTCTTCTCTCTTTCTCTTTCAGGGCAGTAGATGGTCATTGCATTTACGTCTACCTGCATAGGTACAACTGTAATCTCGAACAGCGCCCCATGGAGGTTTGTTTCTGGTCAGAGGTCTATTGTGTGGCTAGTAGATCAGACAGACTCCTGCAGTTGTTTAGCAATGTAATCCCAAGTCATTTGTCACAGCAGCTGTAGCTATGCATGCACAAGAGAAGATCAATGCAATTAGCAGCCATTTCAATGCAAAGGACTTCAATACTAATGTAAGTGAACACACATGACAGAGAGAGGTCAGAGAGAAAAAGAGGGAGAGAAAGAGATATGTCTGTTTGAGTAAAATGCAATTTAGAGCATATTATAATTTGGCTAATGTGTGTGTTTTAGATACTTAACACATATGCAAATGGTCACAATTGACCCTTAGTGTAGAATACAGTATATACACGCTGCAGTGCAGCAGCTTGAATGACAGTAGGCATGAATAGACCAATGTTTCCCCAGACTTTTTTGTCTTATGTAGCTAGAAATGTGTTCAGAAACAACTATTTAATTGCAAGGGTGATTTTCCTCTATAAGCAAATGAATATCAAGTAACAGGAAGATTCCCGCTGAAGTGATTTGAATATTTTGAATCTGGTTTCTAAAAAAAAATATTTCTTCACTGACTCTTTCTGTTACACCAGTAGGTGGCACCAACTATTATTCTGTGTTATGAGTGAGTCAGTAGCTGGGTTTCCATCCAAAGTTGCAAATTTTACTTAAGAGCAAAACTGGAATATTGCATAAAACATTTGCGAATAAGCATTGTGTATATCCAACAAGTCAAAGAGAACAAAATCATCCATGTATCCATGTTTCCATCACCCTTTTTTATGTGCATTTTGAAATATCACATCAGAAATGAGTAAAACAAAAATCCCTTAATTTGCAAAAATGTTTTTCACACTCGCTTGAGGTGGAATTGTGCGAAAAAGGGTTATGCAAATAATGGGAGATGGAAACGCATTTTGCAAATAAATTCCTTGACCCGCACAAAAAAAAAAGTCATGTGACTTTCCACTATGGGAAGGTATAACTTGACTAACCAGCAGACAGATCTCTGCACAGTATCTGAAGTGTTGCAAAGTCTTTTGTCAAAGTATTTCTGTATTTATTTTTTCGCTGAACTGTCGTACAAAACTGCGTTCCCAAATAGCTGGCATCCACCTCCGAAAGCAATGACCGCATTTATTGGGTTTTATCTGCTCGCTTTGAGGCATAAGTAGTTTGTTATATATGAAAATTATTATATCTCCTACTTTTCTTAATGATATTTAGTGCCAGTTTATCAGGAAGTGACTATTTTGTTCTCTTCGACTTATTGGATGGAAACGGTATTTATTCGCATATGTTTTATGCGATATTGCAGTTTTGCGCACAAGTTAGATTCACATCTTTGGATGGAAACATCCACTCTTTCTGTTACTCCAGTAGGTGGCACCAACTGTCTTTCTGTGTTATGAGTGAGTCAGTCGCTGGGTTTCCATCCAAAATTGCGAATTTTAACTCGGAATTTAATCTCGAATTAAACTGGAAAATTGCATAAAACATTTGGGAATAAGCACTGTGTTCATCAAATGAGTCAAAGAGAACAAAATTGTCAGTAGCTATGTTTCCATTGCCCTGTTTTTATGTGCTTTTTGAAGTATCGCATCAGAAATTAGTAAAAAATCACTTAATTCGAAAAAACATAACACACTCACTTAAGGTGGTTTTTGAATTGTGCGAATAATGAGAGATGGAAACTCGACGCGCACCAAAAAAACTGTCTTACAAAACTGCGTTCCCACCCACTTCCAAAAGCAGTGACCACATTTATTGTTTTGTCTGCTCATTTTGAGGCGCAAGTCATTTTACTACAAATGAAAATTTATATTCAGTGGCTTCTTCTACTTTTCTTAGTGATATTTAGTGCCAGTTTATCAGAAAGTTACTATTGTTCTCTTTGACTCCTTGGATGGATACGGTGCTTTTTCGCAAATACTTTACGCGATATTCCAAGTTAAATTCGCAACTTTGGATGGAAACCCGGCTACTTATAAACTAGCAGTAAATATTACTGAGAAAAGTAGGAGAAGAGTATAACCACTGAATATAATAATTTTCATAAAAAATAAACTATTTACGCCTCAGAGCGAGCAGCCGAAAGAATGACTATAACTTTTCAAATGCTGTGCAACAAGATCGATCTGCTGGTTAGGTTATGTCGTCCCCTCACATTGCACAAAGTCACAAGAATTTTTTTTTAATGCGCATAGAGGAATTTATTTGTGTTTCCATCTCTTATTATTTAGATTAACTCTTTTTTTTTTAACCGTTAATTTTTTGCCAAATTTTGAAAGAAAATCCCTTGATTTGCTATTTTGATCACTCGTTTCAGATTTGATACTTTACAATGCGCATAAAAACAGGGTGATGGAAACATAGCTAGTGAACCCTTACTTAATTCAATAACAGCATCCAATTTTTTTGCCTACTATATAGTAAGAAAGTAAGCATAGTTGGTCACAAATTGAATGATATTGCAATATAATATACAGTCTTTAAAACTAGAAAAGGAGCCACATGCTTTAAAAGAATTAGACAAATCTGTGTTGTTTTTTTTCTAGGACTATGAATGAAACTACATTTCGATCATTTTGTAGCCCTGGTTGGGAAACATTGGTCTAGATCAATATTAATGCCATTTAGATTAATATTAATACCATTTAGACCAAAGGTAAGGGTAAAGTTTAATTTAAGCAGTTCAAAACTTCAACAATGGACAATGAGTTGGAGATGATCTGAGGATGACATTCAACAGGTTTTGTGTACTTAACTGAACAAAATATATGTGGAGGGAAGAAAAAACTTTTAACCACACAACATACATTCAACTACTACTTCTATTCAAACCACAAAATTAATAGTGTTACATAAAGAAAAAAAAAAAAACCCAATTGCAAATGAATTCATAACATGCTATTTAGTTTTCTTAGGTCTTCTGCTCTAGTACTCAGGGGTTTCAATTTATTAAAAAGCTAACAGGAAAAGCTATTCATGTTTCTTGTGTCCTAGGACCAATTTTAAAAGTTGATTTACTGTTAGTAAATTACAATTAGCAGTCAAATTTCATCCAATGCAACTTCCAAAACTCAATTGCAGGAACATGAGTCCCTATAGAGCGACCAAGGGTTAAGTGCCTTGCTCAAGGGCAGTGGTGATAGAACCACGTTCACAATCACTCTCAGTTCCTGGGTTAGAACCTGCAACATGAATTTCAGTTTGACTGCTAGGCATCAATGCAAATTCGTATCGTAGGTTCTTCTAAAACAAAATTTGCACATTTTCTTGGCTTGGTTTCCAACACAAGGATTTACAGTAGGCAATATAAATGCTCTAGATAAATGTTCATTTTTGACTGTTGTACATATCTGAATGCAATTAAACGTACACCGCTGTGCAGTACTATCTCCGTAAATATCTAATCACCATATACAACATTAATAGAAATATATGGCCAAGAATTTCTTTGCTTTTCAACCTCTAAAAAATATGGCATTCTAAAGCTTTGTAAGTAACATTATAAAACACTCTAAATCCCCCAGTCTAGTCTCGCGCTAATCACTAGTCTCTCTATTATGCAATAATTTAAATGATTACACAAACTTGCAACTCTGCATGTTAAGATTAAAATAGATCCTTCATCAAAAACTTGAGCATTTCCACATGGCTTTAAGACCTGATGTGCCATTAAATTAACAGTTGTCTTTCTTTTTTGGGATACAGTTATTCAGAATTCACTGAGGCAAACAGGTTTGATGGAGAAAAAAAAAGAGAAACACATTAAAACTTAACGTAAGCGCAGACACAAATAATATTTCTGACTTTGTTGGACCAATCAGATGACACTAACGCAAAATATGGCATGTGTCTTTACCTCTTCAGAGAGATGGTTCATGAATACAACACTCGACGCAAGTGGAAATCTATGTAACATTACAGCTGCGCTTACATAAATACTTCCAAGTTTAACGCAATACAAAAGTGTTGAGGACATATTTTGATGATAGTGCCAAGTGTTGCCCAACCAGTGACAAAACACACTCAACTATATATATATATATAATCAGCAAAACTAAGTAATGAATTTCACTGCATGTCTCCTTGGCGTGCAGTTACACACTGGTGTGAACGAATGCAGGCTTTGGAATTGCGTCTAACTCAAGTCCTGAGAAGTAGAATGTGGAAAACACAATCGCACACGCACGCACAAACTACACTCATTGCGCACTAAGGCTATTTTGTTGAACAACTAGTCAATCGGGGAACTCGGAGGCAGCATTTCAAGTTTAGGGGATCAGCTGACGTCCTTGGGTTTGAGAACGCAGCTCACTGTCATACTCCATCAGCTCTGACCTCGTATTGTCAAGGCTTTAGCCCTCCAGTCTCTGGATAAAGGAGGTGTAAACACGTCCCCCTTTCAGTTTAATCTAGAGCTTTGTGTCGGGTGAAAATAAAAAGGAAACACGGAAAGTAGAACTAAACTAGAAACACAAACAAATCCAATGACGTTAAGTCTTTCTCGAAATGCCGTATTTGTGCATCAAATTATTTTTGATGGACTTTGAATTGGTTTTGAGGAGGCAGGGATGCTCAGTGAGATCCGGAAGGGTCCGTGGGTTCATTGGTAGGGGCTTGGCGAAGTCTCCTGTCCGGGTACTGCGCGTTGTCGAAGGCTAGACGGTGCACGGTCTGGACATGGGTCTTCAGGTTACCTTTCTGCGAGGCGCTGTAAGGACAGTATCGGCACTGGAAAGGTCGCTCACCTGAAACGGACACACAAAAAACAAGATGAGGTCAGAGCCTGGACCCCAAGGTGAGAGCGGAGCCGAGGCTGGAACCAGAGAGGAGAGAGAGGTGACGTGGCGGTGATGTTGGAGGGCTGGCTTTGAGAGCGCTGCCTTCCCTTTTCGAGAGGAAAGAACAGAGGCAGGTTGGGAAGGTGGGGGGGAGGGGCCGCGGCATGATTGATGGGCTGATGACATGCCATATGGAGACGGTTGACTGTTCCCCCCGAGGGGACGTCAGCCTTTTGTTTTCTGTTTCTGTCAGCTGTTCGTACAAACACACAAACTCACAGACACAGGAATCTCTGCCTGCCTGCCTTCCCCTGAGCAATAAGACGTCACACCGACAGTAGATGTAGAAAGTCTAGGCATATCAAGTTTTGCGAGGAGAGGAGAACTTGACAACCACACACAGACCTAGTTTCTCCTTCTGCCCATGTCTGTTTGGGGCTCAAGCCTGGAATAATTGTCAGAGTCCCAGTTTCAGCGTTTAATTAGACTGATGTACAACGTTGTCCTCGTGCAATCGCATAAAAATATCCCCCCACACCTGAGCAAAACAAATGAGTCTGCCATTCAATTTCTCTGTATTATTATTTTTGAAAAATGAATGAATTATCCACTAGGAAATAATTGTCATTCCGAGGGGCTGAAAGAGGGGTATTATCATAAATCATGCCTCATAAAAAAATGAAGACAGACACAATTAATCAGGACTATCTGAGGCTGGGTTGCGCCGGCTGCCTGATAAGGTCTGCGGCACAGTAAGAGCTCATCCAGGGGCATCGTGGTTCCCTAGAGGAGTGGAAAGTGAAACCCCGATCCAAAACAGAACCCACCAAATTACATTAAAGGTTATTGTCAGAACATCACCGAGAGTGCGGCACAAATTTAATTTGACCTTTACTCTCAGCCTGCTTTTGCCATTTGTAATATGCAACACATGCAAAGGGGGTAATTCATTAAGGGCGGGCCTCCCCGCTACAGCAAAGCGCATCTCCGATTGTTAAGGTGGGACGCGATCCATTTGATCCCCTAGCGTTGGCTTATTTCTACAACTTTCTATGTGCTAACAACAATGGCAGGTAGAAACTGCGTATCACAGAATGAAGAAAGATGAAGAAATGACTGACAGGACAGCAAAAAAACACAAGATACACACAAATAAATCAAACAACCGAACGAAAAGTGAAACATACTTGTTTGGGGGCTTCTGTAGAGGATGGACTCCAGTTCCCACGAGTCCATTGGACTCAAACATCACTGTGGGAGCAAGGTGGCCGGGTTAAACAGAGGAAATCAAATTTATAATGTTGCAAAAATTGGAACTTGTTCCCTTTTATTGTTACCTAGCAGGGTGGCAAACATCTTTCTAGAAAAAAATAAACTTTTAAATCAACATAAAATCTAAATTTTATGTACACCTTTTAACTTTTATGAATGACCCAATGACACTTCATTCCAAAAATAATAATAAAAGATGTTTTCTTTTTGGCTAAAGTCACCAAGCCCTCATACTTTTCCATCCAACCACATAAAATAAAGACTAATAGTTCACCCAAAAATGAAAATTCTGTCAATAATTACTCATGCTGTTCTAAACTCGTAAGACCTTCGTTAATCTTAGAAACACAAATTAAGGTATTTCTGATAAATCAGAGTTTTTTTCTCACCCTGCAAAGACAGCAACCCAGCTGACATGTTCAAGGACCAGAAAGGTCCCAGATAGCACATGTGCATCTGCAAGATGTCTGTTAAAGATCACTTGATCTGTGATGTACATTTGCTATCAAGGGTAGTAAGGACATATTCTAAATAGTCCATGTGACATCTGTCCCAGATAGCACACATGTCTGTCTGCAAGATGTCTGTTAAAGATCGTTTGACCTGGAAAGCATCTGCTGTATACAAATATCAGACAGATGCCTGTAAGATGTCAGTTTTACATACATTCTAAATCATAAACATCTTAAAGACATCTAATAGACGTCTATTTGACATCTAAAAGGAAATATCCTATAGACGTATTGCAGTTGAGCAAACACTCTAAAAAATGTAAACGCAGATGTCAAATAGACGTCTCTGTGATGTACATGTGCTATCAGGGGTGGTTCAACCTTAATTTTATGAAGTCACGACCCTGATAGCACACGTACATCACAGAGACGTTTATTTGGCATCTGCATTTACATCTGCAAGACATACTTTTTAGAGCAATACTTCTATAGGACGTCTCCTATCAGATGTTATATAGAAGTCTATTAGATGTCTTTAAGATGTTTATGGTTTAGAATGTATGTAAAACTGACATCTTACAGATGTCTGTCAGATGTTTGTACACAGCAGATGCTTTCCAGATCAAGTGAACTTTAACAGACATCTTGCAGAAGTATGGGGAAAATACTTTTGTACTTCAACATTACGGTTGAACCACTGATGTCACATGAACTATTTTAATGATGTCCTTCCTACCTTTCTGGGCCTTGAACATGTCAGTTGCTGTCTATGCAGGGTCAGAAAGCTCTTAAATTTAATAAAAATATCTTAATTTGTGTTCCAACAATAAACAAAGGTCTTTTGGATTTGGTAAAACATGTGGGTGAGTAATTAATGACAATTTTCATTTTTTGGGTAACCTATCACTATTATATTACAAAAATAAAATTGGTTGCTATTGCGTTTCACATCAACTTTAATGCTATTTCTGCTTTCCTGGTCACCTTCAAAGAAAGCATCAAGCATCCTCAAAGCAGGAATCCATTTTAAAAGCACTAAGGTGCAAACCCAGAATCCACCCGCTCATCGAGCATTAGCCGTAAAGGCCTTGAATTAGCATCACCAGTTAGCGTGGCCGCGGCAGACAGTGAACTGAAACTACCAATTTAAAGTGACACACAGAGTTAGTGTGCATGCTAATGGAGGCCGGGGGCCCCTGCCCCACTTCATTTGGAAGCTCACACTGAAGAGAGCAATCATTGATGACGTTGATTGTAAGTCTATGTGCGCAGAGAGAGAGGGAGCTCTGTAAAATGTAGCATTTGGCCTCTGTCACTGGGGATCAGTCTGGCTAGCATGTGCAACCTTCACACACTCTTAAAAAAAAAAAAAAAAAAAAAAAATCATTCCTAGTCATAATCTGAGCAGCTAAGTGCACCCTGTTTAAAGGAGTGGAGGAAATCCTATTCATTTAGACTACTGCGAATAGTACATGACCTCTTTATATTATTAAAAAGCTGCCACGGTGCATGCTAATGACGTGCAATAGCACTTCCCCCAGTAACCAGAAAGTAAATTTAGTAAATACTCATAGCAAAGGTCATTTCAAAATTCATGAAGTGATACAAAATCAAATTGTAAATCCAATAATGCAAACATAAAATACTGCACAACTTCATTACAGATTTATGTTGTATGAAAGTTTGTTGATGAACATGAATGATGGATATAATCTTATCTGTGATGAAATGAAGGCTCCTGATTGAATAGGTGTGTGTGTATGTGTGTGTGTGGTTTGACGAGAAGACAAGGGCAAACTGTCACATTTTCTCAGCGAGCATTTGACGCATATCATACTGGACTGGTGACTGCTCAGCTTATTAGCATGCACAATTACAGCTCCATAAGTGACATCTGATTAATAATGTATACAATTTTCACAGGTCAGAGTCACACGCAAATATGTTTGCGGCGGGGAAAAAAGAAAGAGTCTCGTCCAAGGACAGAGAAAGATCGCTCGTTATACATACACACACACACTTGCACATAAATGCATACATGTACATTTAAATATATATGAATATTTGATGCATATATATAGGAAAATTGGCAGCTTCTTATAAAGCATGACTATATGGGTCAAAGACGAAAAAGAGTTTAAGCATAAAAACAAATAGTTGTTTTTTCATTAATTCTACATTTTTTAAATTTGCCACTATCCTAGATTTTGCCCATTTGTCAGTAAGAATTTTTTACTCATTTAAAACACAAATTTAATATGCTCCCTTATTCTTTTATATATTTTAATATGTACAAGTCAGAATAAGCATGTTGTTTGAATTTTTACATAAATATTGTGTTACACTGAATGACAGTGTAACAGTAGTTCAACCAAATGTTGACATTTTATTCTCCAAAAACCTATTTAAAACCTTAAAATTAGTCACTTTACTTGCATTTAATGTGCTTTCCATAGATATAAAAATCACTACTATAAATTTCTTTTGACGTGGTCTTCTTAATGTAATTTTTTGTTGTATTGGTAAAAATTTTACTTTTTCTAATTTTTTTTTCATATATTTTTGATGGTTTTATTGCGTAACACTAAAACTTTAGTATCTTTTAAAATTACATATATGTGAGCCTGGACTACAACACCAGTCATAAAGGATAAAAAAAAAAAAAATTTAATTGAAAATTGATGTATGGTTTGTTAGGATAGGACAATATTTGGCCGAGATATGACTATTTGAAAATCTGGAATCTGAGGGTGCAAAAATCTAAATATTGAGAAAGGTTGTTCTAATGAAGTTCTTAGGAATGCATATTACTAATCAAAAATTAAGTTCTGTAGGAAATTTAGAAAATATCTTGATGGAACAAGACCTTTACTCAATATGCTAACGATTTTTGGCGATAATTTTGACCAATAAAATGTATTTTTGTGCTTCTTAAGACTGGTTTTGTGGTCCAGGGTCACATATTTATAAATATATTAATGAGGATAAAATTAAATAAGACAAAAAAAAGACAGAAAACTGATATAATGTGAGATTAAAAGCACTTGCACTACGCTGAAATTTATATTTTATATATTTACCATCATGACATTAAAAACAGGATTTTTTAAATAAAGGATCTTATTTTAATATATGTAACATATTTGTAACGGTAACGTCATAAAAATGTCACAAAGCAGTATTTTAAATTAGAAAAAAAAAAAAAATATGCAAAAAAATTAAACTCAAGTTAGTAGATTGAGTTAATTACGGTCTAACTCTGATGTGCATGTTTGTCTCTAGTGTGTGTTTCTCACCTGTGTGGGATCTCATATGTGTGCGGTAATGGCTGGGCTGGTTGAAGCTCTTCCTGCACACTGGACACACATACTCCCCCTGCTGAGACCCTGACCTCGCGAACCCTACAGTTCACGCACGCAAACAGAGAAAGAGAAATGAAAATTAATAGGAAAAACATGTAGGCAAACTTACACGGAACAGAAAGAGAGGTTAAGAGACGGAGAGAGAGAGAGAGGGAGGAAGCATCATTAGTATGTTTTATGTGTCATTATGGGAGGCTACCTTCAGGGCTTGGATGGGGAGCTGTCACGCTGCATCACGAGAGCATCTCCGACAGCCTGACATGAACACAGGCCCATGTGACCGCATAAATTACAGTGAATTAAAAGCCTTGCCCTGTGATGTGCCCCCATCTGCGCTACCATGTCACATGTCAGGTGTGCTGCTTTCCCCTTCCTCCCTCTCTCCTCGTCTCCTTCCCTCTCGCTCTCACTGCTCTTTTCCTGCCCGTCGCTCTAGCTATGTCAGCCCTCGTCCGCACGGGGGGAATCGCTCGGACACATGCGCGTCGGTGAAGGACTCGCTGAAGTAACAGGAACGGATGTGGAACCTGAAGCACCCGGCATCTCGTTCGCCCTTAGGGTGCTTTGAGAGCGCGAGCTGAAACGCTGTCCCTTTGGCTCCTGTCCGTCACCTGGCACTGGTGGTCCTACCTGCTCTGACCCCTCAGGCCCGCTTTGTTATAGTGCCGAATTGTGACTGAGAGTGTTGGTGGCAGTAGTAAGCAAGGCTACGTTTAGTAAACATGAGTCCGTGAGTTATTACCATACCGGAGCGACGCAACAGGAAAAGCAGCGGACAGCACAAACAAAAGGAAAGTCTAATATTGGAAAGGTCACTTTATTGTATGTGACTCAAAGGGCTAAAGAGAGCGCTGATGATATCAGGCCAGACAGTTGACAGAAATTTCCACTGTCTTTCCGCGGAACTACACTCACTGATGCCGGCCAACTGGAGCACCGCCTGGCAAAATGTCCTTAAATGAAGTGGAATGGAAAAAAAAGCATTTGAAAATATTTTTCAAAGCAGCTGGTGGCTTAATTTGACTCCTCTTGCTCTTTCGTTCATTCACTCGTTGAGTGTGCTGTTTTGCATATTTGTGGCATCGAGGCGCTCTAACCCCTCGGAGAGCGCCCGGCGTGCCGTTACGAGCCCGATGTTTAAGGCTCGCGATGCCTCTCAGCGATAGCTGTCTGAAATGTTTTTACACACTTTCGTAGGTTACACGATGATGAAGAGATTACTCAATAGTTCCATTAACCTTTGCGTATGCGCATGCTGGCACAACGGCGTGTACGTGTGGGGTGCTATGTGCCATTTTAGCCCTCACTGTTCTCATTTGTCATTTCAGCTCAGGAGTAAATGTAGTTAATGTGCCTTTGCTGAATAATTCAAGTACTGTGAACTGACAACTGTTTGTCAGCATGTCAATCTTTACCTGTTTGCACAATAAACTGATAAATTCTGTCTGAATAAATTTGTCAGAACAAATAAAGATTAAACACTACAAACTAAAATCAATTAGAATACTACAAGTGAATTTACAACATGTCTACACCGGATGCGAGTGGCGCGTTACAACACAACAATCCCCAACAGTAAACTGATGCCTCGTTCCATTTATGATATACTGATACGAAGTTCAAACGATTTTAACTGTCGCTTTGTCGCGTCCAGAGTAGATAGACTTTAATTGTTGTTAGGCGTTAAAACATTATGAAAAATTTTGACTCATGTTCATCACAAACAGGAGAATATGTAAGTCCAGTGTGCACTAACCCATTGCCAATCTAAGTAACATGACTTTTAAAACGATGGGCTCAAAATACATCAGAGAGGGACGAAAAATATTTGGAGACACAAATCCCTATAAACTTGCTTAACCCTTAAATGCATACCTTGGGTCTTTAGCGACCCGGGACGTCATTTACTACCCTCTCCATCCTTTATTTTTTTAAGTGTGGCATCAGCTTTCAGTATTTCTCAATCTATTCATTATTAACAAGAAAACAAGAAAAAATATAAAAAAAAAAGAATGCCTGGTTTCTGATTCATTTTTTGTAAAAAGTGTATAGGGTCGCTAGAGACCCGAGGTGTATAATAGTGTAAGTATATTTTTTGTGCGCAAAAATATGTAAATATATTTTGCAACAGTCACTTTGTCGCGTCCAGTGTAGACAGACTTGAGCTGTTGCGGCGCAGCACGACACGCGTTCGGTGTAGACATGGTGTCAGTTCACTCAAAAATGAAAATTCTGTCAGTAATTACTCGCCCTCATGTTGTTCCAAACCTGTAAGACCTTTGTTCATCTTCAGAGCACAAATTAAGATAGGTACCAAGAAAGAACATTGACAAAATAGTCCATGTGACATCAGTGGTTCAAGCTACGAGTATACTTTTTATGCAATAAACTAGTGAATATCACAATGCATGCGCACAGCTTCCTTGCATATAAACAATGCATGTTGTTGACGTAGAGCACGTGTGCACCGTGTATTGTTTATGTTTAGAGGAAAATGGGCCAAAATGGCACTAGGCTGATGCACAGCTGAAGAATTGTTGAATAAAGTCGATTGAACCACTGATGTCACATGGATGATTTTATCAAATGTTCTTGTTACCTTTCTGTGTCTTAAACGTGGAAGGACCCTTGCTGTCTATGGAGGGTCAGAGAGCTCTTGGATTTCATCAAAAATGTCCTAATTTGTGCTCCGAAGAGCACAGGTTTGGCACAACATGAGGATAAGTGAGTAATGACAGAATTTTCATTTTTGGATGAACTAACCCTTTAATGTTTCATCTTTGCATTGATGTGTCATTGCATTAGATCATAACATCAAACTATATTTTTTGCACTTTTCAAATCAAAATATTTTACAAAAGAATGCTATTGATTGATTGTGATAGGATCTTACATTTTTGAAAGTTTCTTAAATCTCCAAATACTTTTTGGGCCACTGTACAATAAATTTAAACTTGTTGGGAAAAAATAGCAGTAGAAATCATACCTGCTTGCTCTGCCATCGAGTTGCTGAAGCCCCAGTGGTGGTAGAGGGCAGCTATATCGTGAGGACTGCAGTTCTTCAAGAAACTCAGGATGTCCGCCACAGGTTCTGGACCGTCGGTCGTCGACTGTCTCTTGGACTGGGAGTGCGAGGATGGGCCGCTCAAGCCAAGTCTGTTCCAGTGGTCATAGCCAGCCACGGACGGTGTATCCTGAGCTTGAGAATCGGACCTGCTGGGGGTCTGAGGAGCATAGGCTTTGGAGCTCCTCTGATCTGAGAGTTTGTGTTTGCTAGAGAGCATAAAATGAAGTCCCTCTTGAGGTAGCAGACTACTCTCCATCACTCTGCTTCCTGTCTTTGGGTTTCCAATCTTCTGAGGACTTGCCGTAGGCCGTGAAGAACTGTTTTGATGGACGTCTGTTTTGTGTTTACTGCCTGCCAACTCATCTGTCCTGGACTTGCTGGTCTTGTGTTTGGACGAGTGAGATGATGCCCCCGGTGCTGTGGCCACATGCCAGCTCTTGCTTTGCGAGGAGCTGGACTCTACGCTACTTGTCTGAGGTTTTGATTTCTTCATCCCTCCAGGGCTGCAATCAGGTGCACTCGTTCGGGAAGTTCTTATCAGCGGTAGAGAGGGGCAGTCCTTACCCTCCAGAAACGGAGGTGGCCCGGTGCGTCTCTTGAAATCAAGAAGGGATTTTGGCCCCTTGAGGCCATTTCTCGGAGCCCACTTAGGCACCAACGTAGTGCTGTCAACTTTGTGTGCAATTCGTTGGTGGATCCAGAGAACTTCTGGATAGAGCGTTGCATAGGAGCAATAAGGACACTGGTGTCGAACCAAACTTTTCAGTAACATAGAAGAAACCCCTTCTTTTTCGTTATCTACCTCCATGGAAAGATTAAGCAGATTAGCATCTGATTTATCCGTGGTGCTACTTTCTTCTGACCCCTTGGTCTTTTCCTCCTCAGTTTTTGAAGCGGCATCGCTCTGTGCTGCCCTCTCCAGGTGAGTTGAGCTGGTGTAGGGCCAGTAAGGCTGCTGCAGCAGGGCATTTCTCAGCCTTGGGAAGCCTGTGTTGTTGATTTGTTGAGGTTGGCTTTGGCTGAGTGAGCTGGTTAAGGCATCACTCCTCTGGCCCCAGTTCCTGATTGCCGAATGATGCGTTTGGGCATGGGCAGCGATGGCCGAGGGCTCTGCGGTGCAAAAGTCACAGTGCTCACAGGTGTATGGCTTTTTATCTGTCATGAAAACAATAAATATGGATTTGTAACTACACAACAATAGCATGTTCTGAACAAAAGCCAGCAATCAGGTAGGGTTGTGCCGATAGACGATAGTATCGTGTATCGTCGATAGTCAGAGATATCGCCTGTTGCTGATGCCTTTGACGATCGTTAGACGATTATTATTATTATCCGTCAACAAAGAACTTAACTTTAGCAATGCAGCACAGAGTCTGTTCTAGGATGCTTCAGAAACTTGCCGCGGTATAAACACACGCATAGAGAGGCCACCGCGCCTTAACGCACCTCGTGCAGTGAAAATGGGAGATTTTCATCATCCAGTACGGTGGTACATTAACTGATTCTAAAGGGAGTGTTATATTATATTAGCATTGCAGTCATTAGGATAACAGAGGTAGTAAAACCTGGTTCAGGCTGAATTAATTACGATGTATCATAATCAGTCTGTATATAGTAAACAAACATTCATCTCAGTAACGTCTATAGGCGTTAATTAGAATTACGATGCGATCAGATGGCGCTTAACATACGCACGTGAATTACACGCACATCACTTCTCCGCATTCAATATGAACTTAACTACAACATCACCTGATGACAACCTTCAGACATACAGCGGTAACATTATCGCAATATGACGGGTAAAGAAAGATTCATTCATTTACATTCTGGCACGCACATTTACAGCTCACTCACTGACGATAGCAGAGAATGAAACCGAAAGTAACTTGAACAACTCCGGCAGAACTACAGTGAGAGCTCTGTACACGCACAACTTAATCATATGGCAAAAGAAAGTCTACCTTTACAAAACGAATAAGGAATTTAGTACAGAGATAATTAATTAAATTAGCACGATAGTATCGTGTATCGGCGATCTCTCAGGCTGACGATAGGGCGATATGAAAATTGAGCATATCGCCCAACACTACAATCAGGACAACGCTAAACTTAAGAGACCGGAATTCAAAACTGTTTTGGAGTTTCACCACAAGATGGCGCCACATAACTACTTAATTCTACTTCAGTACCTGTACAGAAGTTCATGTTCATGATAGGAAATTAATTTAAAGAGGTTAGAGAAAGTAATATGTGACCCTGGACCACAAAACCAGTCATAAGGGTCAATTTTTGGAAATTGAGATTTATACATTATCTGAAAGCTGAATAAATAAGCTTTCCATTGATGTTGTTAGGATAGGGACAATATTTGGCTGAGATACAACTATTTGATAATCTGGAATCTGAGAGTGCAAATAAATAAATAAATAAATAAAAATACTGAGAAAATCGCCTTTAAAGTTGTCCAGATTCTATTATTCAAATATTTCTATTGGGTGTTCTAGTCACCAAAGAATTCTGACAAATCTGAGGTTTCCACTAAAATATTAGGCAGCAAAACGTATGATCAGCTTTTCAGCACTGATAATATTTAGAAATGTTTCTTAAGCACCAAATCAATAATATATGAACAACATGTGACATATTCTGATTTAACTACTGCATACACAGTATAATTGTCTAATATAATGCAACATTTAAAAACACTCTATGGCATTGTATACCACACATGTAAATAATCATCTGCATAGTTAACATAAGGTCAAAAACTTAACAGTGGTAGCACAATCACACGTAGTTTGTTTAACAGTAGTACAATAGAGCAACAGACTACTGGGCCTGGGAACTTTGCCTGGGACTACCTCTTCTCATCTGTCAGCAAGATGTTTGTTTACATTTAACATGTCTGCAATCTCTCAGTAGCTCTCTCTCTCTTTCTATTCTCTCTCTCTCAAGCCATCTGGATTGCATTTGGTGGCTTACACTAGCTGCTGTGCAGCCTTCATTCCAACCTCTCTGAGGTTATTTTTGAGCCAATTCGGAGAGGGGGGTCCTTTGAGATAAACTTTACACGAACGTAATGGCCATGACTGCGTTCCTACATTCTTTCTGCCTTTTAGTAGAAAACCTAAAGAGGAACTAATATATTACTAACATATTTAAAAAAAAATATATGAATTTTGTAGAGTAGATAAGTAGTGTGGAAGAGCATTCTACAGTCTTCACACCTACATAAAAATATCAGCAGTGAGTGGACATCTGTTTCAACTCTTACACAATGAAACCTCTGTTCTGGAGCATTCCATCTGTGTCAATCCCTAAGAGGGCATCTATTGTTTAAGGCAATTTTATTTTACTTAACTTTGTGTTAACAAAGGGTAGTTTTATAAGATCTACAAGTCTACTATAAGTCTTCCGTTATAGACCATTAATATAATCTCAAGATTCCATTAAATATGCCAGGAATTAACAATTATCAGGACAAATTCAGTGCTATATCAGCTTTGTTGTGATACCTGCCATCCACAGTATTTTAAAGTGGTTTTAGCAATGTGTTTTAACCGGAGGTCTGCACTTAGATGGGGAAAGTGGAAAAAAAGACAAATCTTTAGAGCTTGTCTTCCTGAGACAGGAAGTCCAGAAATAGCATCATGCAAAGAGGGCTGGACAGCTCAAGCCACAAGCAAAAGATTTAACAATTCAGAGCCTGGTTTTGCACCTTGATAATAAAAACATGCTTCAAAGAGCTTGTACAGGCCGCAATCTAAATTTTTTATGGTATCAAAGGACAGAAAACAGATGTAAAGAGGTATGAACAACCAATTCTGAGACTAAACTGTATCTGTAAATCTGTAGACTAGTCCTTGAGTGATTGGAACTGAATTAAATGTCTTGAGGCCTTTTTTGTTTTTAAAGTAAAAAGTAAAACACTGCTACTACAAATGGAAACCATAAAGGTTCTATACTTGTGCTAAAAGCTTAAAAAAATTTAAGTTTACGCTTCCATTAATTAAACAACCAACCAAGTGAAAAAATTCCATAATTAAAATCAAATATGTATTGTAGATTTAAGTTATGCACAGTTCAGATGTGCTGTAGCATTTGTCCACAAGGTGTCGCTGCCCTCCATAAATTCAGCTTCAGAACCTGCATATCATACTGTATAATCATATTGCTAAGCCAACCATTCTCATATCCTATTCCTGGAGATCTGCCTTTAGTCCTTCCAGTAATAATCAAGTGAACCCGAAAACTTGATTTGCTGGTTCAAGTGTGTTTGATTAGAACTCAACAGGAAGTTAGATTTGAGTAGGATTAAAAGTAGGATTAATAACAACAGAAATAAGAATAAAGGCTCATAAATGTAATTTCTAAAGTGACTACAGCAGATAAACTTGCTTTATAATTATGTTAATCCCTCTGTTAATCATCCAAGCGTTATTTTTGATCAGGTACCAGTTACCTTGCAAAATTCACACATTCTTTGGAGCACTGTCACATAGCTAATTTAGCATGAGTAAAATTAATTCTAACTGCATTCGAACACACCCAAGTCAACTAATCAAGTTCTATATGTTCACCTGTAAATGGTACTGTAGGCAGGTGTTGAACTGTAGTAAAGTGGATTTACAATAGCAATACTGAGGACCCCTGGTGTATATTTTACATAAACAGCTTCAAATGATGATTCCTTTCAGTGAATTTAAACATTAGCTGTTCAACACGAAAACTATCCCAGAGGTTAAGCATTGCATAAATAATACTGTGAGAGTGGTAGGCTGGAATGGAGGTTATGATATGCAATCAAGTGGTGGTTGAAGTTTACACCAAATTAAATCTCAATCCTGAGATTTAAACTTTGAGCTGGCTTCAAATTTTGAAATAAGGACAATGCCCTTACCTGTGTCCCCAACGAACCCTGTCCTTTTTTGATCCCTGAAGAGTCCTGCTGATTCGCCTGCTTTAGATGGGCTGGACGCTGCCTTACGGAACAGTCCATTTCCACCAATGGTTTCACCCAAGCCACCATGTCTGATGAGCATGTGGATCACCATCTGTTGCTGTGTGCGGAAGCCCTTTCCGCACTCCAAGCACTCTGAGGTTTTCTGGGAATTCTTACGGCTAGGGCGAGAAGTAGGGCGGTACTCAGTGTCACTCAGATTCTCTGGGCTTCGCTCACCTGTCGAGACTTGGCTGTTCCTTTCTCCATTGCTCTGGGGATCTGTA
The DNA here is from genome assembly GCF_049309525.1 of Garra rufa. Taxonomy (NCBI): domain Eukaryota; kingdom Metazoa; phylum Chordata; class Actinopteri; order Cypriniformes; family Cyprinidae; genus Garra; species Garra rufa. The sequence continues at coordinate 30,440,759 of NC_133377.1, forward strand.
TTGGAGCCTTGGGTCCCAGCCCCTCTCCGTTTCTTGGTTGGGATACTCGCCGTTGAATCGAGTGATTTCTTCCGCTTGTCCTGCCTGAGCAAGACATACTCGCCCTTTTCCCTGTCATACGCTACATCTGCATCGGCTAACCTCTCTTCCCAACCCAGGCTCTTCTCCGATACCTCCACCACTCTGCCTCTGGTGGCAAGTTGCCAAGCCTGGTAGCTACTTACTGGATCAAGCTCCGGGATTCTTTTCCCTAGAGTTCCCTCAGCGGGGTTCTCTCCATTTCCAGCTGGTTTCAAGTTTAGGCATTCCAAGAAGCCTGTCTTGGTGACAGATGAGATGTCCTTATCATTGCACAAGGTATTGTTAGGAGGCTGCTCAACTCTTCTGTGGACCTGTTCGTGCAATAGCAAGCTCTTGCGATTGTGAAAGAAGTTCCCACACTTGGCACAGAGTTCATACAGACACACCTCGTTCACCAAGTTGGACTCGTCCTGCGCCACATCGTTGACAGTAGCTGGAAGGAAAGAGTCACTCTTTGGTTTTACCTTGGTGTTGTGGGTCTTCATGTGGCTACGTAGGAACCAGGCCTCACGGAAGCGGCGTCCACATATCCGGCATCCATGATCCAGACTGTTCTGATGCTTTTTCATGTGAGCTTTTAGAAACCAGGCCTGGGTAAACACCTGGTCACACTGTTCACATGGGAACTCGCCTTTACCAAGTACACAGTCAGCTTCCTCGCTGAGAGAGACTTCTTTGGTGATAGATTCCTCTTCAATAGGATGTACCTTCTCAATGTGAGCCTGCAGTTGGTCCTCTTGCAAGGTTTCGTAAGGGCACAGTTCACATCGGAAGAACTTGTGGAGCTCCTGTATATGCTGTTCAAGCTCTGCCTGACTGGACAGTCTCTTCCTGCACAGAGAGCACTGCACTGACTGCTTGCCATTCTCACCAGAGGTTCTGTCCTTCTTCCCTGCTTTCTTCCTTGTTTTGGTTGCATCCTCACCGCTCACAACCTTGTTGCAGGCCGAGGTACTCTCGGTCGGACTGGAGCAACCACCTTGATCCTCTGGCACCCCTCCTTCCTTTTCCCCTTCCTCGTCCACATCTTCCTCCTCACCACCAGTGCTCTGGCTAAGGCCGTCCAGTTTGTGGCTGCGAATGTGGGCCTTCAGGCTACCCTTCTGGGCTGAGCGGTGCTCACAGTGAGGACACTTGTATGGTTTCTCCCCAGTGTGCTTTCTCATGTGCTGGGACAAGGAGCTGAGGAAAGGAAAACTTCTTCCACAGAGTTCACAAGTGTGACCCCTGCTCTTCTTGCCATCAGGGTTGCCCTGGCCACCCTTGGAGAAGGACTCTTCCTCTACAACATCCGGTCGTTCCACCTCCATCTCAAGGCTTGAATATTCCACTGTGCTGCTATCTGTTGTCCAAAATATTAGATCCTATTAAGTCTGTCTCGCCTGTAGTCATTCGGTCTGGGTAAAAGTTCTCTTTGTCAAACGTGTCATTGTTGGTAATTCTGTCTTGACAGTGTTGCTTTTGTCTGGAATAGGCCTGGAGTTTTTTCTCCTATGAATCATTTTACAAGCTGAGGGTTTGCTTCATTCTGGTCACCTGAGAGGAAACAGCGACACAACAGAAGCAAAATTAAGAATAAGACATGCAAATGATTTGCCATTAGTCCATGGCAACAAACAAGCTTTGCAAAAATACTGTCTTAATGATTCTTATTACAAATCAAGTACTATATGCAAAATCTGCAGAGATTTAAAACTGTTCCATGGAAAGAACTTAGGCCCAGTGTTTGAGACAACCCCCAGCTAACAGAGTCCTTTTATATAATGCCATCTGACAGTCTTTTGTTTGGTCAAAACTATTCTTTAAGGCAGGATCCATACTGCATAGCTGAATACAGAGGACATAGTACATTGGGTTTTATGCTCTGCACCATTTACAAGTGAGTGGGAGAGGGACAAAGAGATAGACTGAGAGACTGCTGATGTCCTCATTTAAGAGTCAGAGGAAAAGGCAAATCTTTAAGTACTGCATAAACACACTAACTTATCCGACATGCTTTCTGATTATTATAACAAGACCATAAAAGCAGATACAGTAAACACACTGCTCAATATTAAAACAAGTAGGGTATTAATTGTTGTAAATCCACAAAAACATACACACCCCGGTCCAGAATCAGGATTTCCTGCCATTCTGTTTTGTTTTCTATCAAATCTAAACATAGCAAACCTACAGTATTTTGCATTCTTCAAAAATGGTTATGCTGACTGAATGTTTATTGTAATATACAGCCTGTGTGTTAGCATATCTGTTAATCTAGTTTGTGCAATTGGTTAATGTGGGTAAAGTAAATAAATACTACACTACAGCTGAGATGGAGTACAGTAGGGTTTTAGGTTAAAAGTTTGGTTACACAAATGTGTATAAATACTTTTGCTTTAAGGTATGTGAGACAACTTGCCCCTATCCACCTGATATTTTATCCTGTCTGTGTGTGTTTGTGTGAATCTTTGCTTGAAGGACAACAGTAGGTCTCAGTTAGTCCCCTCTTATAGTCAGTATGAGCAGTGGCTGTCTGCTCACAGGCCTAAATTCATTGTGTGTACGTGTATGTGCGTGTGTCTGCTGAGGCGTAAAGAGACTATTCAGTGTTGGGCAAGAGAGGGGCCAGTTGGGATGAACCCTGAGGGCTGGTCCTCTCTCTCTCTCCCAACAATCAATAATCCATTATATACCAACTACATTTCACCACTGGCCCCGCATCCCCCTAACACAAACACACACATTCTAACGCACAAAAAGCACTCGCCTCTCCACAGTTCATCTTTTACGGTAAGTTAACTTGCTGTGCTATAAAACGCCAGGTAAGAAATTTAAACAGGAGATGTTTAGGAAATTGGAAGTTTTCCTAGAGGTCCCATCATCCATTTATCTCGACTGATATCCAATGTTTGCCTACATATCTAGTTTATTTTCTCTGATTATTTGATTTTGTATATTGGGTAGCGTGGAAACCGTGTAGCCTCTATGACAATGGAATGGATGAGGTGCTTAACCGCATAATAACGGAACTGAACATGCTGAGTTGGTAATGAATAGTGTTTTGCTGTTTGGCAAACCAATGAGCTGAGCATTAAATCGCCGTAACTATGATACCAAGAGGTTTGGGAGATGTGTAAGGACACACACTATACAAACACACACACACACACACACACACACACACATATATATGCACACGTCAGCAGTGGGGTTATTATTGAAACATGGCTGTTCTCGGAGGGCTTACCTCAGCTCTGCTGACCTACTTATCCCCAGACAGTTCATCTCATCTTGTAGCTCCATCAATGCAGGATCAGTGCATTTTTCAAATTGAGCGGTGTGTGTGTCAGTACGCGTGTGTGCACTCAAATCCTAAACCAAATTGTGCATTTTGTCCAAATGTGCAGAGACAGTAACCAAACCACTAACAGGCATCAATGCTGACAAGAGAAGATAGAAGAGCTCGATTTTCTTTTGTTCTCTTTGTGATGTGACGGACAGCAGATTAATCACTTGTTTTTCCTTAAGACTGCAACCAGTACAATTTTTAATGCATTATGTGTCCTAAAACAAGCCACAAAACAAAACTTTGGTACAAACTACTAGCAGTTTTTGATTTCCACTCAATGCACAATTACCAATGATGAAACTCACTTGCTATCCATCATCATTGCGAAACTCCTTTAGGAACATATTGTCTCTACGGTCCTCCTATCTAACTAACAATTTGGTGAATCTCAAATCCCCCCAAACTACAATTGCATTGTGCCTCTCGCACCAGAACTGTCACAATAGCTCATGTCTATACCTCCTCTGAGCTGCGGGGGTCCAACACGGCCATTGTTGGATGCAGGGGTCCATCCTACGCTAGAGGCCTGTCTGAAGCATGTCTGGTTGGGGAAGACAAAGGGAAGTCCCTCCCGGTCCCATTTCGGAGTAGATCCAGCCTGGTACCCTCAACTGCTGATTACGTCTGAAATAAAAGGGGGGCCCTGGCGCAAGTTTGCGACTGCAAGAACGATAGCAGGTGCTGAGGCTAACGTTGTCACGTTAAATTATGAAAAATATTCTGGTGTGTTCCAGAGATTTGATTCCCCCAGGTTTGAAACTGAGGAACGAGAGGAGCCAAGAAGAAACAGGCTTGGTTGGACATGCTACACGAAATGTCAAGTCTAGCAAAGTTAAAGTCTGTGTAATGAGGAATGCGAGTACAGATGTGGTCATACGATAAAAACCGAACAGAGAGCAGGCACAAGCGTTTCTATTCAGCTGAAATGTAAAGCTTAGTGATACAGCTTGCACAGGGTGAAGGGCTTCTTTGTTCTGCAGTGTTTCTGAAATGAAGACACAATGAACACTACTTAACTGTAGCCTGTCCACGTCACATAGGCATAAAACAAGATTTACAACTCGAGTTCTTCAAAAATACGCTTTGCCTATAGAGACTTCATCCCTGTCCACTAGTTATGGTCGCTCACAGTGGTTATGATTGGGCGTTTGTGATTCTAGTGGTTTCCACAGTTGGGATACGGCCACTGTTCGCTTGAGATTCCTGAGGAACCTTCTTCTGACACGTCTGTGGCTGCTACCCCCTGCCTCAACGCTTAGCTGTCATTCCTAAAACACTTTTTCCAATATATACACTTTACAAGTAAGCATCTTATAAATAATAAGTGATTAAGTCCTCTTAAAGGAACAGTTCACTCAAAAATTAAGTCATTATTAAAGGGATAGTTTACACAAAAATGAACATTCTGTCATTAATTACTCGCCCACATGCCGTTCCAAACCTGTAAGACCTTTGTTCATCTTCAGAACACAAATTAAGGTATTTTTGATGAAATCCGAGAGCTTTCTGACCCTCCATAGATAGCAACAGTACTACCACATTCAAGGCCCAGAAAGGTCCATGTGATGTCAGTGGTTCAACCTTACTTTTATGAAGCTACGAGCAAAAAAATTAACGCAAAGAAACAAAAATTAAAACTTTTTCAGCAATGCAGAGCCAGAAAGCTCTCAGATTGAATCAAAAATATCTTGATTTGTGTTCTAAAGATGAACAAAAGTCTTACGGGTTTGGAACGACATGAATTTTCATTTTTGGGTAAACTATCCCTTTAAGTCACCCTCACTTATTTATTATACCAGGGGATCATCAGACTCCAAAAATCTGAATTTAAGTAATTTTTCAAAGATTTTCAAAGCTCACGACAGGGATTTGGAATATAGCACACGATTCCTATAAACCACCTTCATCTATTTTTGTCACTTTTGTAGTGATTACTAAAATTTCTTTCTATTCCATAAAAACTTTTGCAGGGGTGAACAATAAAATAAACAATATAAAATAACAATGATAAAAACTGTTAACAAGTTCAGGGTTGATAAGATTGTTAATCACTTGAATATGCTGACCAAAGAATATATTTGGTCAAAAATACAGTAAAAATGTTAACATCATAAATTATTATAATTTAAAAACCTGTTTTATCTATTTGAGTATATTTTAAAATGTCATGTTATTCCAAGTTGAATTACTCCAATCTTCAGTGTCACATGATTCTTCAGACGTCATTCTAATATACTGTTTTGCTCAAGAAACATTTTCTCTAATTATGAATGATAAAAAAAAGTGCTGCTTAATATTTGTGGAAACCGTGATACATCTTTTTTTCAGGATCCTTAGATGAATAGAAAGTTTAAAAAAAAACAGCATTTATTTAAAATAGACTTCTTTTGTAACATTGCAAATGTCTTTACTGTAACTTTTGATCCTTTTACAGCATCTTTGCTGATTTAAATTATTTATATCTTTCAAAAAATAAAAAAAGCTGACCCAAAACTTTTGAACAGTAGTGTAATTGAATTTTACTTTTTACTATTTTACTTAAAAAAAAATTATAATTTAGATGTTACCACATTAACCATATACTTCACATTATTTCACATTATACAGTGAAATAACACAGCAATTTCACATTCCACAATGGAACAAATATGATGGTCCACAAAGGGTCAATTTTTGGAAATTGACATTTATACATCATCTGAAAGCTGAATAAATAAGCTTTACATGATGTATGGTTTGTTAGGGCACGACAATATTATAACAGTATATAGAACTATTTGAAAATCTGGAATCTGAGGGTGCAAAAAAAAATCTAAATATTGAGAAAATCGCCTTTAAAGTTGTCCAAATTAAGTTCTTAGCAATGTATACTACCATTTAAAAATTAAGTTTTGATATATTTACGGTAGGAAATTCACAAAATATTTTCATAGAACATGATCTTTTGGCATTAAAAAAAAAAAGATAATTTTGACCCATACAATTTATAACTGGCTACTGCTACAAATATACCCGTGCTACTTATGACTAGATTTGTGGTCCAGGGTCAGAAATGTTATCTATCCTTATTAGTGCTGTACTTTTTCTGTGACATATTACTGCTGAAGTAATTAAATTATAATTAAATGATCAATGATTGATAAGCAGCCATATGCTCGAGGAAATTCTTCACAAAAATGAAGTCCCGTCCTGATCTTTACGAGTGCATTCAAAGGCAGGATCCGCTGTTTACATGCCACCGACACGCAAGCAACAACACATGTGCCTGTAAAAACATGCACAGGCATAAAAACACACACAAAGACGGCCAGCTTTCAGTGGAAAGAAACAGCAGCACATAGACGGACCCGTATCTGAGAGACACAGCCCTGAGCGAGAGCTCCATTCTTTCCCCTCCTCTCTTTTCTCTGGCTGATGAATGGCTATGGCGAATCAACTGTCTGCTCGCTTATTCAACCTGACGGCTAGTCCAGCTCAGCACAAACGCCCCATGCTCTGGACACTACTCCTCTGCTCTGAGCCAGTGTGTGTGGGAGAGAAAGAGAAAAAGTGTGTATATCCTCATGTGAAAGACAGAGCTAAACACGTCCATGACACATATGCTTATTCTAACACACCCTGGCCTGAACTGTAAACCGTGAGCCAAAATCCTACGTGGGTATGTGTGTGCGCTAGTATGTGCACTGTGCACATATGTTAATTGTTGCACCCGTGCCAAACTAACATGTTGCATGTCAGTGTGTGTGTTTGATAAATCCTAAAATACCACGAGAGGCCGAGCACGAGGGGCTGTAGGTTTTGAAACAGACTACAATGGCACTACTGATGTTGATCTTACACCACAAACCAACAGCGCAGCACAATGTGTGTGTTATTGACGTGTGACGCTCATCTGCTAATAAGATTACACCGCCGCAGTGACTTCTTCACAAAGCAGTAGTTTTTCCAAGCTCAGTGAGAATTCATAACTCATAATTGTATAATGGAATGATAATGGCCTCAGATTGGTTGGACATCAGTATTATCAGAGTAGCAGATTACAGACGTGCGAGGGCTCCACAACCTCCCAGCGGCGTCACTACGGAACGCCACTCCCTAAAGCCAGAACACGGTTACACAAGCAATAAAGCCAGGGATTATTTTCCTGCTCGTGTGCATGATGTCTGACCAAAGAATGTGGAAATCCTGAATGATGATATCAATAGAAAGGGTTTAGGTTTGATACAACAAACTTTCTAATAAGTAGCATTAAAATTGTGTCATTCTGTCATTAATTACTCAAACCTTTGTTTATTTTCGGAACACAAATTAAGATATTTCTGATGAAAACCGAGAGCTTTCTGACCCTGCATAGACAGCAAGACAACTGATACAACTGATTGTTAAAATTATTTGAATTATTTCTTAAACTATTTCTTCCTCGTCAGTCTTTGACACGTTCATGACAGTACCACAACGTATGCGTCTTCACAACATGAGGGTGAGTAATTAATGACAGAATTTTCATTTTTGGTGAACTATCCCTTTAAATTGTGCAATGGTGCAGACTTTTGTTCAATAGTAATTCTTAAAAATTAATAATGATCAAAAGTCCTATTTGGTCATCTGAAATTATCAACCTGATCTCATGACGAAAACGTACCTGTGGGAACATTTTCTCAAGACGCTAAATATGTACCGCTGTGTATGTTCTGGGACATATTTGATGTGAAATGTCCACCGAGTGGTGCTTAAAGAGCGTTAGTCCAGAACAGATAAACGTACGCACGTTTTATGCAATGTTGGTTTTGAATGCGTCACCGCAGTTCTGACTTGAAATGTCCGTTGAGTGGCGCTATACTGTAATTCTAATGCTCCGTGACGTTTTAAAATAACGTACCATCTGCACTACACCTAAACCTACCCAATAGTATGAACTAGGGCTGTAACGATTCCTCGATTCTATTCGAGTATTCGATTTTAAAAAAAACTCAGTTGCATTTTGCCCGTGTCGAGTAATCGGCAAAATACCGAACATGGCGCATTCCACATATTAAACCCATTTAAAATGATAGTAAAGCATAATGCTATTAAAAAATTGCAAATGAGGCAGGTTTAAAATATGCGCTTTAATTAATTACATGCGTGTACGTTATTTATGTGTCTCAGATCGGCTCCTTTCACAGTAAATGTTGCTAAACAAGACCTGTTATAATTTACATGTGTGGAGCGTCTCAAACTCTATCTCTGCATGTGATTGTGAGTTTTGGTTATAATAATGTTTATCTGAGAACCCAACGTGTGCTATTTCATCAGATTTGTAAGGTATATCATTTATAACCCTACGCAAACACAGGAGAATACATCAGTCCATCTCTATATGCTAACTGTCCATCGCGATATCAAAATAAAAGTTTAAACCCTCGCCCTGAGTTTGCACATTTTTATATCCGCATATTCAACAAATTACAGTGCCTGCAGCATTTCTGTCGTAAAGAAATGGCCAAATATTAAAGATTAGTTGGACATTTGAATTAAATGTTTGTTGAGTCAATATTAAACAAGGATTAAACCAATAATAAAGGCCATTGGCGCCCTATGTAGGCATTTGTTATAATGCATAATGTACATTAGCTTTACTGTTTATAATATATTATGTATTTGAACAGTTTTGTTCAATAAAACCATATGACTACTAGCTACTACTTTATTTGAACTAATTATTATTGCCTTGTTGCTATTATATATGTACTTAAGTAATTTTAAAGGCTATTGTTAACTTAGGTCTATTATATTATTAAAAAAAAAAAAAATTCTAATTATCCGATTAATCGTTAGAATAATTGACAGATTACTCGATTACCAAAATAATCGATAGTGACAGCCCTAGTATGAACAAAAGCAAATGTAACGTAAAACGCGATCGCAAGCATGCCATTTTAGCTTGTTTTTCGATCTCTGATCTTTTAGCTCTTTCATCGTGAGTCATGTTTTTCATGGTATTCGTACCAAAGATTTCCACATTCTAAGTCCAAATCCGTGCTAGCTGAGCTACTGAGCAAGCTTGTTACAGCCGGAGAGTGAAACATATGATCATAACCGTGTGCGAAAACGTTTTACCGCCTCTAGTGTTCATTTTTTTTGGAAACTGCAGTGATATATACTTATTGGTACATATTTCGCATGAGATCGGGTTGGAAATTCTAAAGGTTTCTTTTTCTGAATCTAAGTTCATTTTTGGGTGAACTATCCCTTTAAATTGTATAATGGTGCAGACGTTAGTTCAATAGCAATTTTTAAAAAGCTCAAGAATTAATAAAAAAATTAAATCAAGTCAAATAATGATCAAATAAAATCCTATTTTGGTCAACCTGATCTCATGACAAAAACGTACCTGTGGGACCGTTTTCGCAAGACGCTGTGGTGCAAAAGTGAATGTGGCGTAAACTCAAATCGCAAGCATGTCGTTTCAGCTGGGTTTTTTTTAACCTCTCATCTTTCAGCTCTCATGTTTTTCACGGGATGTTTTTGTCATGAGATCAGGTAGGAAATTCTAAATATTTCTTTACCTCACATTTCTTATTATTCAGTAAATAAATACTTAATTTTATCCCTCAAACTATAACTTTTTTTTAAATCCGTTAATATTTACTTGCCCTTGTATCATTCCAACATTATTTGACTTTCTTTCTTATATGTGGAGCACCGATGTAAATGTTTAGTAGAGTGTTTGTGCAGTGTATTGTAAAGTGTCACTTATCAAGTCACAATATAACATTATAATGTACATAATTCATGCAGATCTGTCAAAGTTCTAAATTGCCATGTAATTGTTTTTGGGATAAAAGGAAATGTCTCTACAGGTGTCCACAGGTGGGTTTATATGTGTGTTTTTTGGGTGCAAGCCAAAGCATTCAAGTGTGTGTGTGACAGCAGTGATAGAGAGATGAGAGAGGGACACCAGCAGTAATGCTTATGTAATATCAGGCCGAGCCTCTGCAGCACTCCTGATGGCAGTATGACATAACACCTATGCGGCCACACAGCTTGTCCAAGAAACACGCACACATGCAGTCAAACAGACAAAGAAGTTTCATCTGGTTATATTGCCAATTGATTTGCATGAAATCTATGATGATTTGATAATTGCAAACAATAAAATTCACCGGAAAACTGTTGAACTCCTTTAAACAGATTCACACCTAAAGGAATAAGTGCTCTAAATATAAGAATTCTGTCAACATTTACTCACATTCATGTTATTTGTGTTTAAATAACATGAATGTGAGTAAATGTTGACAATGTTCATATTTTATATTTTTGCTTTCTTTGCGCACAAAAATATTTTTGTCGTTTTATAAAAATATTACGGTTGAACCACTGCATCGTTTTATCAATGTCCTCAATACTTTTCTGGGTCTTGAACGTGGTAGTTGCGTTGCTGTCCATGCAGGATCAGAAAGCTCTCAGATTTCATTAAAAATATCTTAATTTGTGTTCTGAAGGTTTGTAACAACATAAGGGTGAAAATACTTTTTTATGGGTTTAGTGTTAAGATTACTTTACAAAATGTTTTCTTTGGGTGACTGTAGAATTGATGTAGTGACAGTAAGTGGCTTGCAGATACACTTGTGTGGTTGGCGTGGTCTAGAGCTGAACTATAATCTGAAGGCATTAACTTGCTCTCTAAAAAAAGCTCTCTGAACAGGGATTAGATTATCATGGTAAGGCCAGCTCAGACTCTCTTTCTCGCTCTCTTTTTTGTCTCTCACATCTCTTCTTTTTTGCAAGCACTTTCTCAAATGAAGGCAATGTGGTTTAAAAAACTAAATGGTTGCAAATATGGGTCATTCTTTGAGTTCAACTCAAAACTCTGTAAACCATATCAACGTTTCATCTTGACATCTAGCATATGTTTAAGGCACAGAGCAACCGAAACCCTCTTCACTGGGTTTATGGCCTGAGGGTGAGCGATTGTTGACTGAGGGGGCTTCGCTAGCCCCTTGGTGCAACTCAGGGTTAAGTACCTGGCTTTGGGTTGCCAGATCTGCACCAGATGAGCAGCTCTTAGATTTGACCCATATTTGAGTCCTAATAAAAATGCAGTGAACAGCAAAAAATCTTAAAGCGACAGTATGCACAAAAATTTAAATTCTGTCATTGTTTACTCATCACTCTCAAAAAACTTTTTAAAGCATCCAAGAACAAGCTCTATGTGCAACATTCGATCAATTCTTGCGTTATATACGCTTTCAAACAGCACAGCTCATCTCTCAGCTGCCTGTATGCTTTATTGACCTTGATGGCAGCCCAAGTGGGACACTCTTCCTCACAACCGTCTGGCCTCCGTAAGTATATCTGCGTCCTTGGCGAGAGACGTGATCACGGTCGCTTGGTTAGAGCTCGCAGGGCAGCCAGATGTCTTTCTCGTGGCCTTCAAAGTATTGTCTCTCCAGCTGTTTATTTATTAATGTCGAGTTCACACTGCGTTAACTCTCACCCTGCAAATACTGTTTATTATACCAGAACCATGAGAAGTGGCAAGTGTTTATGGCAAGTATTTAAAGACTAATATAAATACGGTTTTATATTTTAGTGGTGCCTCCCTGTGCAGGGGGAAAAGCCACCATGATGCAGGTTCCCCTTTCTATAAAGTTAAAATCGTACATTTAAGTGTTTAAACAAGTAATAAAAAAGGTTTTATTCAGTCTGTAGCTGACAAAGTTGGTTGGTTAGAAGTTTGTTAAAATCCCTATATATAAACAAAAGTAATAATAGTAATTTTACATTATTATTAAAAAAAAACCTTGAGGAGATCTTGAAAATGTTCATTTTTAGGGTTTGGATTTGTACTCTGAATGCATTAAATCTGATGAATGAAGTCCACTAAAGCAAGCAGATATTTAATAAAATAAAACAAAATAGCACCTCTCTGAAAACACCATTTTGGAATAAAATAAAACAATAAAAAATAATTAAAATGTTTCTCAAAACAATTTTGGAATAAAAAAATAAAATAAAATAGCACCTCTCTCAAAACACTATTCAAATAAAATTATAATAAAATAAATAAAATAGCACTTCTTTTGAAACACCATTTTGGAATGAAATTTAAAAATAAAAATAAAACAAAATAATCAAATCAAACAAAAAAACACCTTTCTCAAAACACCATTTTGGAATAAAATAAAAAAAAATAAAAATAAAACAAAATAATCAAATCAAACAAAATAGCACTTCTCTCAAAACACCACCTTTCTTAAAACATCTTTTTGGAGTAAAAAACTAAAATAAAACATTTTCAAAACACAATTTAGAAATAAAATAAAATAATAAGAAAATAAAATATAAGAAAATAGATCCTCTCTCAAAACACCATTTTGAAATAAAATAATAAAATAAAATAGCACCTCTCTTGAAACACCATTTTGGAAATAAATAAATAAAATAAAACAAACCAAACAAAATAGCACCTTTCTCAAAACACCATTTAAAAAAAAAAAAAAAAAAAAAATAGCATCTCTCTCAAAACACCATTTTGTAATAAAATAAATAAAACAAAAAACAAAACAAAACTATCAAATAAAATAGCACCTCTCTCAAAACACCATTTTAAAATAAAATAAAATAAATGAAATAAAATAAAATGGCACATCTCTTAAAACACCATTTTAGAGTAAAATAGAAAAATTTAATTAAATTAAAAATTAAAATCTAATTAAACAGCACCTCTCTCAAAACACCAGTTTTGAATAAAATTAAATACAAAAATAAATAAAATAGCACCCCTTTCAAAACACAATTTTAGAATAAAATAAAATAATAAAATAAATGTAACTATAAGTAACTAATAAGTCATTAAGAAAACCACAGACTCAATCTAACACTTGCTTTGTGTTCCTATATCATATATTGTGTTAATACACACATTGTTTGGACGTAAACAACTATTAAGAAAATATTTTTTTAATTAACCATTAATCATTTGCTGCATCGTGGGCTAATACATTAAAGAATATGAATCTTTGCTTTAAGGTCATCGTCACAGTGTCTGAACAAGCTTAAGTTTCTTAAAACGGCTGGTTTCTCTCACTCTGGTTAGTTCAGAGAAGGACAGGTAATCTAACACCATGAAAGCCATCTCAATCGCTCTCTTTCCCTCCCTCTTCTCTGTTCTTCTTTTGCGTGTTCCTGTTCTGGTAAGAGAAGATCTGTCTTTTTTTAATGAAACTCCCCCGTCACACCCATCTCCCATCTGGTATGTGTGCATATATGCGTGTGAGAGGTGATGGGAGGAGGAGAAGGCTGCTGTGGTTATGTGTGTGTGTGTGTGTGTGTGTGTGTGTGTGTGTGTGTGTGTGTGTGTGTGTGTGTGTGTGTGTAAGTATATATGTAACCAGAGGGAATAAGAACATGTGTATGTATGTGTGGTGTCATTACAGCAGGAAGCCTTTGCTCTGATGAGAGGTCTCACTTCCTGTTTATAGAGCAACCACTGGAGTGCAACAATAGCTGGAATTTTGATGGATCGGCAGAGAGGACGCCCAACTCGCACCCTCCAGAGAAAAGATTTAGTTTTTCACTCTTGCTGACAACAATACAACACAATCTGTGAGAAATCAGACGCAAAACAGTGTTACTGACTGCCCGTAAATAAACAAGTCGCAAGTCCCTGTCTAAACAACGCCTAAAGCAGGTACTGTTTTACAAACTTACTGACTTGACACATTCATAAGGTAAATTTATAAAGTTACTATTTTATGTGTGACCCTGGACCACAAAACCAGTAATAAGGGTTTATACATCAAAAATTAGCTTTCCATTGATGTATGAATACAACTATTTGAAAATCAGGAATCTAAGGTTGCAAAAAAAATTAAATATTGGGAAAATCATCTTTAAAGTTGTCCAAATGAAGTTCTTAGCAATGCATATTACTAATTAAAAACCAAGTTGTGATATATTTACAGTAGAAAATTGACAAAATATCTTTATTATCTTTACTTTAATAAATAATTTAAAAAATACATGAAATAAAATGGCACCTCTCTCAAAACACAATTTTAGAGTAAAATAAAATACTATTACATTAAACTAAATTAAAAATTAAGTCAAATCAAATAGCACCTCTCTCAAAACACCATTTATAAACAGCAATATTGCTAAATATTATTACAATATAAAACAATGGTTTTTATTTTAATGTTCAATAAAATATAATTTATTCCTGTGATGCAAAACTGAATTTTCATCAGTCATTACTCCAATCCTCCAGTCTCACATGATCCTTCAAAAATCATTCTAACTTAAATGATGCTGAAAACTTGGCTTTGATCTTAGAAATGTAAATTAAAATAGAAAAATAATAATAATATTTTAACCTAGGGCTGGACAATAATTAGATATCAATATATATCGCGATAGAATTAACGATTTTTAAACCCATTTCCGATATTTCGATATACATTTGCATATATATATATATATTAGGGCTGTCAATCGATTAAAATTTTTAATCGCGATTAATCGCATGGTTGTCTTGAGTTAACTTGCGATTAATCGCACATTTTTATCTGTTCTAAATGTACCTTAAATTAACACCTTTTAACGTTTTTAATACTCTAATCAACATTGACATGGACAAACATGGTTGCTTTAAGCAAATATGTGTTTATTATCAGTGGAACCATACTTGACTAGACTAACTTGTTTCAAATGTCATAGATGTTTTTCAAATAACTTGTTCATGTCTATTAGACACATGAAAAAAAAGAACATAGAAACACCAGGTTCCCATTACTTCTCGTTCTTTGCACTGAGCAATTTACTTACACAAGCCTGTTTACATTATTTGCAGGACAGGGCAGCTCACTGCTTCTGAACATGCAAAATCTACATTTATTATTACATTTGTTTGCCTCTAGGTGCCCACATACTGTCATTTGATGCAGCCAAGTTCTCAACAAAACTGTTTCCATTGTTTTGATTTAATATGTCTGTTATCAGACAACCAAAGTAATATGAAATAATAACTGAAAAAAATCCTGAATTATGATCATGATTCAATCACTGAAAAGAATCATTTACCGGCATCTGGACATAAGTCACTATTCCCTGCATTATTATCGTTGTTTTTAACTTCCTGTTTGAATGCCTTCAGGATCCTTTGACTTTTTAGGAGTTTAGCTATTTAAAGTTATTTGATCCCAAAAACCTGCTTCTTTTATGTTTTAATGTATTGTTTTGGTTATAATGTACTGATTGGAGAGCCTGGTCTCATGCAAATGCGCACTAGCACGACTTTGTTTCTATTTGGCGTGCTATTAACAAGCTGAAATTAACTTTGGCGTGCATATGATATGCAATTATGCATGTGTTTGACGTGCATTTAATACGCCGTTTTCGCGTGCATACTCGTATGTGGCTTTACGCATCAACACCACAGCACCAATCCTAACGTAGCCCGACTCCGCTTGCATTTATTTAAATATGCCAGAAGTGCCGGTGTACGCAAAAGGATAAAATACAGAAGTACCTGCGTACCGGCCCACTTCAAGCACTGGAATGAACATAACATCAGTTTTAACTGAAAGCGCTGCTCCACTGCCGCTCACTGAACAGAGCAGACGCAGATATGAAGAGAGGGAGGTGCGCGCGCACTGGGAGACCTCACGCACGTTCAGCAAAACCGAAGATCCTCAGAAACTATATTAGGTTTGTCCAATTATGTGTTTATGTATTGTTGCTAGACACTTTTCGCTAGGTTGGCAGCACTGTGCATTCATTTCTTTAACTATGGGCTAGGTAGTGGGTCAAACAGAAAATGCGCGCTGCGTTAATCGCGCGTTAATAAAATTAGTGCCGTTAAAATGAATTTGCGTTAATGCGCTATTAACGCGTTAATTTTGACAGCCCTAATATATATGAAAATGTATATATATAATTTTATACATTAGCATTTGTCACTGAATGACGTTCAGTGCTCAGCCGTCAGAAAGAGCAAAACAGAATTGCGTGACGACGTACATCAAAGACACGCTGTTAGCGCTCAGCAGCAGTAGTTGGTTAAGCTCTGTTGCGGGAAGTTTTTAGCTACAAAATGAGTATCCCTGACCGCAATACAGATGTGGATGAACAAGCTTCCACAAGAAAGAAGGCAGATGAAATAGTTGATAAGAGAGGAAAGACTAATTCAGTGGTGTGGAAGTGGTTCGGCTTTTTAAGTTCGGATAAACTCTGGCATTGGTAAGTTATACACGGTTCATGCAAATACTCGCCATAATATCAGCGCTGGCCGCTTCAAATAGATTTTCAAAAAGGCTTTGACTTCGTTAAATAAACAATCGCGATAGGGCTGGATTAAACTTTAAGAGGCAATGATGTAAATGAATAAATATGCACGCTTTCAAAGTCAATACGCGGCACTGATGTCTTTATATGAATGTATCTGAAGGGAGCCGACTGTCCTCAGAAACGTATCGTTGGCATTTTCATTTCATGTCTGATAAAACTGCGTTAATGCTGCTTTGTATACAGCCGTTACAAGGGAAACCGTAATATTTCAGCGCTCCTAAAGCGCTACCTAGTGACAGAATGAATATGCACGTCCACATTTTCAGCTGGTCAGATTATTGCAAATCTCAACCAATGTTTTTTATGCAGAAAACACAGAGTTGTAAATGTGAAAGAAGTTAATGTGTTTTCTAAAAATCTAAACAATTAAGACAGTTATATTTATGTTTTAAATAAATATAATACATTATATACTTGATTTATTCCTTTTAATGGTATAAAGGCTGAAATGACATTTTATAAGATTTTTTTGTGAAAAACCTGTATCTGAACTGTAAATCATGTAATTTTATGGCTTAATATGGCTTAATACCGTACATCGTCCAACCCCACTCACACTGTTCATTTTTCTTGTGCAGCTATTAAAAAGGGTCATAAATTGCCTCAAATTGATATTTTAAAATTCCGCATTCACTGTAAATAGTGAAATAAAATTCATTCCTTGATATTTGTTGATATTTGTGTATTGAAAATATTTTTGATTGACATTTAGACTCCCATCTAATTTTCTAAATTTAAGTTGTTGTTTTTTATTTGGGCTAGTTAAAATAATTTTCGGGCTACCAAAATCTGAAGAGTACCTGCCCGAAGGGCTACCAGAGATTTAGAAATTTTGCGAGCCCTGACCTCCTATCTGGAAGAGGATTAATAATTAGTTGGCCTAGTGGCATCATTTTTATTATGATTTCTTTCCCCCTTTTCTGTTCCGGCCAGAGCAATGTGTTTTTGTTGTTGCTCACTCTTTATTTATTTTATTCTTTTTGTTTCTTTATCTGAAACCTGCTGAAGCAGTTTGTTTGTTGTTGAAATTTATATGAATAATCAGCCTGCTCTAGTTTAAATGGAAATATATTATTGTTAATAAGCTGAGTCTGAGAGTTTTATTTATGTGATAGTTTATTTCACATTTCTTGTTTGTAAAGGCTAAATAAAAATAAAAAGTGAACCTTATTTTTTTTGTATTGTTTTTATTAAAATGTTTTTATATAATTTTAATAGGAGGAGCCTGGATGTATTATAGACTTTGCAAATTCAGTTTGCAGACATTTGTAGGTACAGACATCCATTGTGTGGGTCCTCTGCAGTTTTTTCCTGAGGCTTTTTAATATTGTCCATATCGATATCGGAATTATATCGTATCGACCGAAATTAAGAAATATATTGTGATATAAATTTTTGCCATATCGTCCAGCCCTATTTTAACCCATACAATGTATTTTTGGCTAGTGCTACAAATATACCCATGCTACTTATTACTGGCTTTGTGGCCACATGTCAAATAAACAAAATTGTCAAAAATTGATATGCAAAATATAAATATGTTTTCTGTTATGTATTTGTTGTTAAGTAAAACATCTAGACATTGCCTACAATTTTCATTAGATTCACCTATTGACATCTTGATAGTAGTGCTGGTGCTTTTATTAATTCTGGCAGTTTCATGATTTATGATGTTTTTTTTTTTACCTGACTACGCCTTCATATGAATCAGAATGCATAAAACAGTTGCAAAACTACTGCATTTTAA
The DNA here is from genome assembly GCF_049309525.1 of Garra rufa. Taxonomy (NCBI): domain Eukaryota; kingdom Metazoa; phylum Chordata; class Actinopteri; order Cypriniformes; family Cyprinidae; genus Garra; species Garra rufa. The sequence continues at coordinate 30,459,250 of NC_133377.1, forward strand.
TCACAATCCAAACAAAGTTGCTACATATGAACAGTTTTTGATGTAAAATAGATTGTATAATTAAACAATTTTAAGCAAAAACAGAATGGACTGACTTTAGCTTTGTAAAAATTATGCTGCATAAAATAAATCTAATAAACCTTTCTGAAGACAGTCGGTTCCCCTCAGATACATTTGTATAAACCCCCCAATTCAGTACTTTGGATTTTTTTATCTTGCTTTACCTGCTATAGCATTTTCTCTTCCACTTTAGCGTCTTTAACATATGTTAATTGCCATTTAGTAAACAGCATTTAGAGTTGGTTTATTTGCCCAGTTAAAGAATTAGTTGTGTGTTATTAATAGTTATCTAGCCATTAGTCAGAAGTGCATGCAGTTAACAGGGATTTTCTCTCAATTCACAACACTCTTTAATGTTGCTTAACCACTTACACACTGGTATGTCATTTTTTTTTTAGAAGTTCATACCTTGTGCGTAATTCAAACCGGTTTACCATCTGAACTGGTATATCGCTCTGCACTACTTGGTCTTAACTAGCTTAACTTTAACAATAGCCTATCATGTTATTGTGTAAAGGGTTGTTTTGGCTCACGTCTAATCAAAATGGTGTCGAGTCGAGCGTTCCCCTCACTGAGGGATATGTCATGTCGTGCTCTCTGGGATTTGAGGTCAGTCCAGCTGGACGTCTGGTGCCAAAATGAGGTGGATTACACCCTTTAATCCCAGTCACCCCAAAGGAAGTGAACTAAAGCTGTCAGCATCCTTCTTCAGACTTCATTCAGCTGATCTTTCTGAACCTCTCTAAACAGACTTGCTGAAGTGTGAGAGAACAGTGCTACTATCACTTGTCACGACAGAAAAATAAAAACAGATGTAAAAGAGTTTTGCCCTCAAGGGACCAGCAGCTCTGACTGCCAAGATGAATTATATATTTACACTGTATCATGTGACAAGGGTTAAGACTTAGAAGGCTTGTCAAGGAATTATGTATATAATGCCTCTGTTCTTTAGAATTTAAAAAATGAGGAAGTTTGATCACACTTTACAGGTTATACTAACACCAGTTAATGCAATAGATTTCAAGAAGTAACAAATGTTAATAATACTGCTAGTTAATGCATTAACTGAAAGGATAATCTTTAAATGTTAAAAATGCATTAAAATGTTCATAAACCAAAAGAATTTGTTACTGGATCTCCCTACAAACAAAATGGCTGCCCTGAAAACTAGGTGTTTTGATTCCACTTTTTATAGCACAACATATTGATTTCAGGTACAACACTTTGCAATAGCTGTACTCGCAAGAGAGGCTTTAAAAATAAGGCCTGAAGGCCTTCTTGTGTTACTGGGAGTGTAAGTACGTACTTGCAAAAATTTACTAGAAACTCAGACTTCAACAACTTGAGTAATCTGAACAGAAGGGTTGCACAGTATTGGATATGAGAGGTTTGGCACTGAATACTAGCTTTATTTTTCTCAATAAGCGAATTCCCTTGAGCTCGAGCTATTAATAATCTCTGAGCTCTTTTTCAGAGGAACAGCTGTTGGGGAAGCTGAAATTTGCTAATATTTCCAACCTAGGCTCATTGGAAAAACGTGCCTCTACCTACACAAACTCCAAAAACATTTCTGTACACAATTCACTTCAGTTTTCAGGTTAAATGAACACTAGCGACACTAAAACGCCAATGACCTTTCATTCCTGTTCACAGAAATTTCGATCATGAGGTAGATTATCAATTAATGAAAACGTATCTTTTTTGCACAGACTCCCAAACATTATGAAGTTATGTTATGACGTTTACAAATCATGCACTAAAAGTAACACTTTTTAATGTTTGCATCACATAACAGGCTCCGTATGGCTTTTCTAGCGTAGTAAACTTGCTCGGTAGCTCACCTGGTACAGCACTGCACTTGCAAGTCCTATGAAAACGAGCCACGATACAACTTGAAAATGCAAGATAAAATGGCATAGTTGCCTCAGCATATGCTTTTTGTCTCAGGTTTGTTCATTTTTTTAACACTATTAGGGCCCGTCCACAAGGAGACGCGTTTAGCTGTATACATAAAAAATTGTACCGTATAGGCATTTTTGTCCAGACGGACCTGGCGTTTTGGCGGAAACTGTTATTTTTTGTCCTTCATATATTTTGTCATCACCCCATGTCTCGATCCTAGTCAGACACCAATCATGAACAAACAATGAACGACTGTATTTTTATTAACCAGTAAATGCATACCGTGGGTCTTTAGCAACCCGGGATGTCATTCAGAACTACCTTCTAACTCTAGAGAGTCTTCTACCCTTTTTAAGTTTGACATCAACTTTCTTAGTATTCCTCAATCTATTAATTCTAAACAATATAACAAGCTAATTTGTGACCCTGGACCACAAAACCAGTCATAAGTGTAAATTTGCCGAAATTGAGATTCTTACGTCATCTGAAAGCTGAGTAAATAAGCTTTCCAAAAAAAATCTAAATATTGAGAAAATCACCTTTGAAGTTGTCCAAATGAAGTTCTTAGCAATGCATATTACTAATCAAAAATCAAGTTTTTATATAATTATGGTAGAAAATTTACAAAATATCTTCTTGGAACATGATCTTTACTTAATATGCTAATGATATTTTGGCATAAAAGAAAAATCGATAATTTTGACCCATACAATGTATTTTTGGCTATTGCTACAAATACACCCATGCTACTTAAGACTGGTTTTGTGGTCCAGGGTCACATATAAACAATGTTATTTATTTTTTTTGTAAAAAGTGTATAGGGTCACTAGAAACCCAAGGTGTGTAACGGTGAAAGTATATTTTTCATGCGCAAAAATATGTAAATATTTGATGACTCAACACATGCAATTCAATCTTTATTCCTTGAGGTGGCACTGTTTGATGGACAATACTAACGTGATGTTTCGGTCATAATTATCGCAGGCATAAAACAAAAGAATATCAACAGCAAAAAATTTAACCGGTTTGAATGGTTGAAATTGTGAATATGAGCCAGATGCTGAATGTACTGTGGAAGTGTGCAATGGCAAAATCATCTGCTCAAATTGAACCCTTCTAGGTTTCAAAAGGTAAGGAAACATGCTTTAGTTTATTTATCTGTAACTTTTTTTAAATATCAAAATAGAGTTTTTTGCTATTGCAGAATTTAGGGATCCATCCATGCTGGATATATAGGTCCGGGTCGTTAAAGACCTGAATATGTAATAATGATTGACGAAACATTCATGCATTTCAGGGTTAACTTACATTAACACATATAAATAAATAGTGTAATAAATGTATTGTTCCATGTTTGTCTTGTTGTTGTGTTGGGTTTGCATACAGCTCGCAAGGTTTTTGTGCACTCTCCAAGTCTTCTTCTCCATTTTAATGGCAGATTTACAGCACCACATACTGCTCTGGCATATATACTACATCATTTTCAAACGGTTTCAGTGTTTTTGTGTGTACGCAGATATTTCTTGAGATGACGCCGTGTTTACGGATTTTTTTTAGAACATGACTTTGTGTGGTCGGGTCCTTAGGATTTAGTGTAAGTGGTACGTTATTTTCAAATGCGAAAGGGCATGAGCCTTTTAGCACCACTCAACTGAAATGTTATTTGTGAATTGCTGTGATACATATAACAACCAATGGGTCAAATTCATAGACTTTCGGATAAAACTAAACACACTTTTAGCACCACTCACTGGACATTCCACCTTAAAAGTGTAAAATGTGCAAGAAATAATTTAATATCATTCATATGACTAAGATATACTTGTGCTTCCCATTCATACAACCACATCCTTTTAAAAATAAAGCAAGGAGCAGTTAAAGCGACATCTAATATTAAACTGCATTAAATACAAAGTACACAGAAGATATACCGTGCTGTGCTTTTCTACATGTTGTTTTACAGACAAACCAGACTCTGAATAATTTACAGCAGCAAGGCCTTGACATCCACAGGATCCAATTAGTTGAAATCCACATGCAATCAGTCCACAGGAAAAAGGCACAACAGGGACATCTCCAGAGAGACGAGACACTATTAGCAAGTTTCTAAAATACAGAGGGGTGCACTGCGTAAAGAGAAGAGCAAACGCACCGCCGCTTTGACGGAACATGGAATCCTTGAAATCAGATCAGTGAACAAAGATACTGGTATACAAATACCTCAGTTACTCAAACAAACCTCTGATAAGGTTCTACTGACTGGGTAAAAGCTGTGCTTTAAATAGCAACAGTAATTAGTGTATGATAGTGCCAAATAATATAGTATAGTATGATTCGGTAGAGCATTTGCTTGCGGTCTTGTAAAATATAATTTGTAAGTAATCAGCTTAAGTGCCTTCAAAAATAAATAGAAGTGTCCGATGGCGAAATGCAAAATCCAGACCAGCTGAATGTTTGTCTTTGCTGAAGTTTAAACTTTCCATAAATCAGGTGAAGAACTGCACAGCTTGTTAATGTTTTCCTTCAAACCAAAGATTGTAACTACGACTGACTTTCCCTTGTTAAAAACAAAAGATAATTTAAAGAATGTTTCAGTTGTTTTTGCACAGACAATGAAAATCTATAGGGATGTTGTTTTATGGGTGGCTTAAAAAAATAAACCACAATTGTTCAAATTATCTTCTTGTGTGTTTAACAAAAGGATAAAAATGCATACATGAGCAAATTATGACTAAAACTATTTTAGTTGACAACTAATCTAAACATTGAGGTTAGTTATGGTGGTCACAGTCCTGACAACAGAGTAAACAACTAAAACAAACTAACAGAGCAACTTCAGATAGCAGAATCTGTTTCTAAAATGAATCCAAGCAAGAAACACAGTATACACTACTTATGAGTAGGCATGGGATGATAACCGGTTTCAAGGTTTACCGCGGTTTGAAAAAGTCACGGTTTCAAAACCGGAAACAAAAAAAGTTATACCGTTCCTACGATATGCGCATTTTCTGTGTCAAAGTGAAAGCGCAGGACTCCCTACTAGGTTGTGTGTGTGCGTCCCTGCAGAGAAAACAATGCAGCCCCTCCCCCACCGGTTAGTGCTCAGGCGCGTGTCTGTGTTTGTGCACGTGATCCACAGTCAGTGAGATTCAGCAGTAATATAAGTTCAGGACGGCCAAAGGAGGTGAACCCCCACAACACAGAGTGGGGAATAGCAGACTATATGTACTAATTTTACGTTTCTGTGAACTTTAGCACAACAATTAAGTTAAAGTGAAATCACGTCTTTGCTTTTAAGCCTTCTGTCACGTTAAAGGTGCAGTGTGTAGGTTTTGTGGCATCTAGCGGCGAGATTGTGAATTGCAGCAGAGTACCGCTCACCCCTCCCTTTACAGAACTACGGAAGCCGATACAGGATTTAAATCTCACCTTTTTTTTGACAGCAACGAATAGTGAGATTTCTTTTAAAATGTAATTTAAGGAATTATATTAACTTTATCATTCAATAAAACTATGTTATTGTGAATATTACTTGTTCATCATTGTGTCAGTGTTTTTTTCGCAAGCTGATTCTATGTTAATAAAAACATAATGGTTAATTAAGGTCTTTATGCACCCCTGAAAACATAGTTATTGCACCACTGTCTAGAGATCATCTTAAATATTACACGGGGCACCTTTAACACAAGTGACTGCAATTTAATTAAGAAGATTCAATTATTTATTTTAATTATTTTGCCTTCTGTTCCATGTTACAAAATGTTCTATATGTTTCCTAAAATAAAATATACTGTAATCCGTTTGGGGAAAAAAAGGTTGTTTTTTTTACCCAGACATTTAAATGTAACATTGTAGAGCAGTGATTACAATACCGTAATACCGTGAAACCGTGATATTTTTATCCAAGGTTATCATACCGTCAGAATCTTATACCGGCCCATGCCTACTTATGAGAAACTGCTATTAAAATTCCTTGTGACTTTATCAGTCAGATTGGGTTTGCATTACAAGCTCAAGAGAAAAAGAGCCGTTTCAGTTCTGTCTAAGGGTGGAGTCGCCACAACTGTTTGTGTGGTTTCCAGCCAATGGCAACAATGACTTGTTTCTATAATCTCAAATGGAACATTTGTTAGACATTGTGTGATTATGCACTACTGAATAAAGTCTCATAGAGGGCTTTGGTCTGTTTTTTGTGTGGTAGAGTCAGGTTTGGTCTAGAGTGGGTTTGATATGGCTTGATGTGCTGTGGTTTGGAGAAGTATTATGTTCTGATTATATAACCTGATCTGGTTTAACCAGGTTTGGTTTGGTATAGGTCTAGTCTAATTTGGCCTTTCATGGTATCATATGATCAGTCTTTCAGCACTGCTATAGTCTGAAAAGGACTGGTCTTAGTTTAATATGATTGTTTATGTTGTAATGAGGTAAAAAAAAAAAAAAAAGAACCCAAAAATAGAAGAATTACACTAATTACATGTTCAAAAGTTTACATGAGAAATATCATTAAAATGTAAAGGGTTAGTTTACCTTAAAATGTCATTTCGAACCCATAAGACAACAATTGAGATATTTTTGATGAAATCCGAGAGCTTTCTGACCCTGCATAGACAGCTATGTAACTAACCATCAGTGGTTCAAGTGTAATGTTACAAAGCTACAAGAATACCTTTTGTGTACAAAGAAAACAAAAATAACTACTTTAATAAACAATTTCTTCTCTTACGTGTCTGTCTTTTTATCATTTTGGAGCTTTACAGCTTACAGCAAGATTTTTGAGTAATCCACCCCTTTAGAGGACAAAGGCTGTGGCAATGTTTCAGAAAAACTCTACCAACTATATGCTGGACATGATGGCAGTGAGGTCATGGTCAAAAACAGGGATGTGTGCAGTATACAGTACCAACCTGTTCCTGTTGGAACGTTGGACAGGAAGACACACACTGCCATCACTTGTTGTGCTCTCTAGTGCCAAAGCTGTGCCCCGCTTAGCTCTCTCTGTCCGCTGCTGCCAGCTCGCCAATGTGCCAAGCCCTCCACTAGACACAGGGCATTATGCACGCCCAACACAGCTGATACACACACAAATTCTGGACACAATCATTCCAAAAGAGTTTTTATGCTCAAAACACATTTGTTCGCATTACCGCGAGTCATTTACAGTAATGACATCACCAGCCTGTTTTTCCACTATACTGGGTGATGCAGATTAGTCAGCATTACTGAATTAAAAGATAAGGGATCTACTATCATTTGAATAACTTCTGGTTTAGTCAAGAGAGACAGAATTCGTCTGTGTACATCTAAAACAACTCAAAGGCATATTAGGACACGTATTCTCACCTAAACACACCGGAAAAACAAGTACAGTTAGTTTACCTTACTATACCAGTTAGGGCTGGGCGATATGGCAAAAATGTAATCTCGATAATTTTTCCCCATATTGAACGATGACGATATATATTTCGATATAAGCTGTTGATGTTGCCAGCTTTAAAATAGTATCCCAACAATGACTAAAGCCACAAAAATTAAAGGATTCATTAAATTACATTTTTAAGTATAGTTTATTAACAAAAGCAGATTACAGATTTGGCCTTAAAAATTAAAATAACTTACTAAAATAAATGAAAAAAAAATAAAAGTTGTGACAGAGTATGGTAAATGAGAGTAAATGTACAAAATGTGAACATAAAATTATTGTAAAAACATAATTTGTAACATTTATTTATTTCTTTATTATTTATTATTATAAACACAATTGTTTATTTTCTCTATTATAGGTTGAGCTATTTAAATTAGAGGCAACCACTGCATTTTGAAACAATCTACAGTATAAATATCAAAAAATTACGACACAGCTCTTTCTTAATCGTATTAAGTGCAGACAATTCAGCCATAATCAAAGTAGGCTACTCTCTCATTATTCAAAGTGCAAATAGAGACGGAATATTTCAAGCATGATACAGAGCTATAGACATACACAACCTATTATAGTCTACATGCTGATAACAGCCTAGATATGTCATGTAGCCTAATTTGTGCGCATTGCGGAGTCACTCTCTAAACAAGTTGGATTAAAATTGCTTTTGAATGCGTGTGCGTTTTTTGCTTTCGGTTTCAGTTTTAACAATAGCGCCAAACTCTCAGCTGAGCTGAGAGTCACTTTTCAGATAATCAAACCACTTACGGAATTCGTGCTACCTTTTTTTGTCGACAACTTCAACATCTTTGGATAATAACTCTAGGTTAGTTTCTCTTTCGTCTCTGCTTCCACTCTCTTTTTTTTGTCGTCCTGGTGTAAGGTTGCTTCGCAAAGTGCTGTAGAAAATGAACTTTGTACTTTGACGTGCACACGCACTCTGCACGCTGATTGGCCGCTGTCGCATATTTCTGCTGTGTGATTGGCTCTTAGATTAATCCATATGGAGCAAAAAATGTCTATAGCTTATCATCGTTATTAACATAAATTTTATCGCGATTCGATATGATATCGTTTATCGGCCCAGCCCTTACCAGTTGAGGACTTAATGCCATAAATGAAAACACAATTATAAAATTAAGGTTATATGTAGTGTAACAACCTTTTTAATGATCAATCAATTTTCTGATCTTTGTATTTTTCCAATTAGGACAACCTGAACAAGTCCAAGTAATTATTTCGTGAAATGTTTAGCTTGAAAAGTGCTTTCTTTAAAATAAAATAAAACGGCAATTGGTTTTGTTGTATATGATGCAATGGCATTAACATTACATTTTAAATTGTGGCTTAAAGGGTTAGTTCACCAAAAAATAAAAATTAGCCCATGATTGACTCACCTTTCAGGCATCCTGGGTGTATATGACTTCCTTCTTTCAGACAAATCCAGTTGGATTTATATTAAAAATTATCCTGGCACTTCCAAGCTTTACAATGGCATACACAGGTGTTTCTCTTCATCCGTCCAAAACAAGTCCAATAAAGTGCATCCATCCATAATAAAAAGGATCCGGAGGTTAAATAAAGGCCTCCTGTAGCGAATCGATGCATATTTGTAAGAGAAATATCTATATTTAAAACACAACAATCACTTTAATCTAGCTTCCCCAATCAGTCATACCCAGAGGACCCGGAAGCAGCTCCAGGCGGATGGCGTAATATGTCGGTGTTGCGCATACACCTGCGCAGAAGTGAGGAATGCGAACGTGCCATGAAGAGATCAAAACTAAACAAAAGTCATGAATTAGAAGTTCAAAACGAGAATTTGTAAAGGAAAATGTCAGAGGATTTCGATATAAAATAAGAAGAGACTGGTTTTCCTTTGCTAAAGTAAGGGAACTTTGATTCCTTTGCTCCTGTAAACAAACTGCATGCGCAACGCCAACAACCGAAGTCATCTGCCTGGAGCTGCTTTTGGGTGCAACCAGCTGGCGGAAGCTAGATTAAAGTGATTCTTATGTTTTTAATATAGATATTTTTCTTACAAAAATGCATCGATTTGATACAGGAGGCCTTTATTTGCCCCTTGGAGCCATGTGAGGCACTTTTTATTATGGATGGATGCACTTTATTGGACTTGTTTCGGACTCATGAAGAGAAACACCAGCCTATGCCATTGTAAAGCTAGGAAATACCAGGATAATTTTTAATTTGTCTGAAAGGAGGAAGTCATATACATCTAGGATGCCTGAAGGGTGAGTAAATCATTGGCTAATATTCATTTTTGGGTGAACTAACCCTTTAAGTGTCCAAAGACTTTTTGGAGCGACTAACACTGTATTTACTATAAAACAGATCATTTACTGCTTAATCAGAAACAAACAAAAAGCACAAATAGGTATATAATCAAATAAATATCAACCAATTTAAGAAGACATCTGTTCACTCTTAACCTGGGCATCTTAACTCTGCAAATTAAATTCTCCTTGCAGAGTCTCTCCTCCCCCTCAGCTGCACTTAATCCCAGTGATTAAATCATTTTTCTTCAGCCCTAATTTTGCCTGTTACAGGACTCTGATGGAGGATGGGCGTGCTCTTTATTGATTGGTGGGTTGAGCAGATTACCCTAATAGCGGGATTACCGCCCACATGTTGACCACGCGTGTTGGAGCTGCTGGGCCGTGGTGCCAGCTCCCCATCAGATGGCCAGGGGGGGCAATGAAGACATAACACACCACTCAATGAGAGCATGTGTCTGTTCATCTGTCTAGAGGGTGCGCATTAACAAGTATTTGGCAACTCATTAAGTTATTTTATTTGCAAACTCATTAGTCATCTCAGCTGTGTTGTCAGTTAAGATGTAGTCAAACTCACCATATAATTATCACATCTTTAGCTGCCTTAGCACGACTTGACAACTTGCTTGGAACATGACGGGTTCTATGACAAGTGCTGTAAATGTCATGTCTAATCTAATGCTAGTATGTGAGCAGGCGCGATATTATAAATGTGCTTCATGTGGTAATTATTTGTTTTTGAAGAAGTGAAGAAAATGCTTATAATTGCATCAATCCAACATTAAGTCATTTAAATTAGAAATAGTGCCTTGAAGGGACAGCTCACCCTAAAATGAAAATGTATTCACTGTAGTGTTGTTCCAAGCCTGTGTGACATACAGGGATAGTCCATCTAAAAATAACAATTCTTTTATCATTTACTTACTCTCATGTTGTTCCAAAAATGCATGTATTTCTGGATTTATGTTCTGTAGAACATAAAAAGATATTTGTGGAGTGTTGTAATCAAACATGTTCGCGCCCCATTGACTTATTTAACATATTTCAATGGGACTCAAAACTATTTGATTACTATCACTTTTCCAAAATACATTCTTTTGTGCTCCACAGAAGACAGTCATACAGGTTTGGAGTATCATAAGTAAGGGTCGACCAAATAATGGACTGGCAGATAATCGGCACCAACATTAAGAATTTTTATGGTTATCGGTATTGATCCTTTTTAAGAACAGATTCGCAGATTAAATAATTAAGAATTTAAACAAAGATTTTGTCAGAGCCCTTGTTATTGTTCATCTTGACATTAATTTTCATTTTTACACCAGACATATGTATTGGTTCAAAATATTGGTTATCGGTCTACTTGATCTGTAATAATCGGTATCGGCAACAGCCCTCAAAAACACATATCAATCGACCCCTAATTTAAAGTGATAGTCTACCCAAAAATAAAAATTCTGTCATCAGTTACTCTCCTTCATGACTAAGGGTCAACCCATATGTGCTTTAATCGTTATTTTTAACCGATATAAATGTCTGGTGTAAAAATGAAAATTAATTAATCAAATTGAAGAATAAAACAAGGTCTCAGACAAAAACTTTTGAATTATTATATTGGAAAATTGGTTTCGAAAATGACCAATACTGATAACCATAAATGCTTTATATCAGCACTGATAATTTCATTTGTACACCAGACATATATATCAGTTATCAGTCCACTTGATCCATAATAATCGTCATCAGCCCTGAAAGCGCATATCGGTAAAACCTCTAATTTAAAGTGATAGTCCACCCAAAAATTTTAAATCTGTCATCAGTTACTCTCCTACATAACTAAGGGTTGACAATATATGGTTTAACCGATATTTTGAAAATTAACACTCATGAATAGTTTTCAGCAAAAAATTACTTCAATGTAACATTTTTTTCATCACTCAAAGCTCATGTATGGTTTTAGATGACTTGGAATACAGTGCACACTTCATGTGTCCACTTTCTCAATGCTTTACTAGTACTTTTTTGTCCTTTTGGGAGCTTGACAGCCTCAGTACCTATTTACTTTCATTAATAAAAAAGAGGGAAACTCAGAAATTCTGCTTAACATCAACTACAGGGGACTACTGTGTTCTACAGGGGAAAAACAACATATGGAGTTTAAATGACATGAGGGTGAGTAAATGATGACAAAACATTATTTTTTGTGTGAATTATCCCTTTAAGGAAACAACTGCACATTTAATTCACTTCCCGTAATTTAAACCAACGGTGGATTAACACCACAATGAAGAGAATTCAGAAAATTTATGGATATTTCCTTGCTCCCGAGGATACATGCGACTGACTTTGTCTCTCAAACTGAACTGTGCATGTGTGTGTCTTTGAAGCCATTTTCTTGATTATGATTCTATTAGACTGAATGTACAACAGTCAGCTGTTTATCAAACAGACAGTTATTCAAATTAATCCACAACAGGTAAAACTGCACTTCACTTGATGACATATGCATGATCAAATCCTCCAGCCCTCTCTCTCCCATCCATTTCTGTATGTGTATGTTTGATTTAATGAGCAATGAGAGGTAATGATGCAGCGATGAAACATTTAACAGCTTCGTGACATGCCATAATACACATTATGCATACTGTAGCAATAAAGTCAACTCATAAAATCTATTTCCCCCACAATGAATGTTTTAATAATCAACAGAACGCATCATAAAACATTACTGCGCACACTTCACCAAAAGGATCTTACATTTGCGACGCCTGTTATTGCGTCTTTTGAATCCAAATGACACTAATGGCTAAGCAGCCTCAAATTGCTTCAGTATAACAAAGGCATTAAAATATTAAAGTTGCAAATGTAAGCTTTTCTCATGTGTCCAGATGGGGGAACTAGAAGCTTATTCAGGCCATGGAAAAAGAATTCCAGTAATCTACTGCTGATCCTTCACAATGCCACCCTTGTGCCTTTTGTTTTAGCCTCCCCACTGCCTATACTCAAAGCCACTGATAATGTTAATGGTCCCTTCCTCCAGCCAGCGGATCTTGAGCTATTACGGGTTGCGAGAGGACTGAAAATGCTTGTTAAGTCATAGTTGAATGTCGAGGGGACGAACAAGGTCAACTTCGCAAGGTCAACACAAGTTCAAGCCATAAACCTCAAACGAAGTGAAAATAGTATGGCAGCAAATAGACGTGTCAAATTAAGACCAGATACTTGTGCAATGTCTTGGAGATATTCGAAAGATGAATAAAATAACCATGTTGTTTATTCTAGGCAGACACTCTTAAAAATATTGGTTCCAAAGGGAGTTCTTGTCGCAATGTGATAGAAGAACCATTTGGGTTGCTCAAAAAAACTCACTGTGAACAGTTCTTTAAAGAACCCTCTTAGTATAAAGAACATAAAAAATAAAAAATAAAATAAAACATTTTGTGCAATGAAAAGATTCCATGAATGTTAAAGATTCTTCTTAGAACCACCAATGCTAATAAAGAACCTTAATTTTTAGGAGTGTAGAAAATGCAGGTATTGTAAATAAACAGCTAAACGACTTCTTTATTCACAGAAAAGGATTGCAGCAAGCTTTGAAATCCGAAAATCCCACATCTTTCGACATTTAAACGGTTGAACTAAAGCCCCCTGGCCCATTTCAGATGAAGAACAAAACAAGTACAGAATCTTATCACTTTTCCTTACATCTCAGAACAGTCACGTCTGGGATTTCATAGGTTGCTTAGGTCTCTTCATAACTCAAACAAGCAATACAACACCCACTCACTCATTCCCGAATGAACGTGCTGGAGTTTGTTTGATTTGCACTGTCAAAAGGTGTGTAGTGCGTGAACCAAAGCCATGTAAACAACTTGCTTCATTGAGGCTGAGCACAGTAACCAGCTGCACATAAAAGGGAAGTGACTTTCGCAAAAGGCCCATGCAAATATCTCCCACCACTGCTGCAAGGTAAGGTTTTTGTCTATTGGCATAGAACACTAGAATAACTGTAGTGTTCAGTGTGAACTTTCTTTTTTCTTTTTTTTTACCTACGGCTGTCTCTTGACAACCAATAACTTGGTAAACACAATAAAGTATGGAGCTGTTACTTTGAGAAGCTAATTATTTTCACACATCAACACTAACTTTTTTCAAGAAAAGGCATGAAGTCAAAGTAAAGCTACAAATTTTAGGATTAAATGGATTCATTTAGAAATTATACACCATTTTAGCTCCCCTAATTACTCAAATATTACTCTTACAGTACACCCACATGAAACCTACTATCACAAGCCAATAAGCACAAACTCCTACAGACAAAAGAAAGCACAAAAGTATCCCGTTCAAAGTCATTTCAGTCAGAAACAGACCCCTCATCACAAAGCAAAGGGGTATTAACTAGTGTGCTGACGCCATCCCAGCAGCAGCCCCCCAACAGCCCTTATGCCAGCAAATTCACCTAATAATACAACAAGAGAGCCCTGTATATGCCTGTAGTGTCATTTAGCACAAAACCTCCCTCAACTTATTTGACTGTTACATGAACTCTCAGCTTCACACGAGCAGATGTTCCTTGGCACCATGACAGTCGTGATAACGATAATGCACACACACATATTACCCTCCTCCCCTTCATTCTCCTCATTATCATTATCAAACAACACTAAAAACCAGTTTAACAGTTTGTATTCAAACTAATAAGCACAATAAACAAGCTTCCTTATATATATATATATATATGCAAAGTTAAAGAGCAGGAGCTAGAGGCAATAAAAACATTCTTATAAAACCCTTAAATTATAACTAGCTTCTCAACTTTAGATGTTTGTTGAATTGGACATAGTTGTTTACTAATCAAAGTGCATTACATAAATACCGTATAATCAAAACATACACATCCTAATCAGTTTAATTACGTTTTATGAATGTAAAATGTCTTACCATATGTTTTTATTTTTTAAGTGTCCTCATGTGGAAGATCAGTCATGCACATTCTTTAGGAAGCACGAACATCCTCTGCTGCTTTTCAAATGCTTCATTCACATATTCCTCATCTCCGTATAGTTAAGATCCCAATTCAACAGGACCGTTATCCAAAAAAAAACCTGTAAATCGCAGTCCGTCGTCCTCTAAAGGCTTTGAGCCTTGATAATGGTAAGCTAAATGCGAACTGACAAGCATCCGACAAGCTTTCAGGGAGAGGGGAGGAAAAAAAACTGAACAAAACAAAAAAAGTAAAGCACCAAAGCCCCGCCCTAGACTGTAATAGCTCTCAAAGTAACACTGGGTTTAGATTTAAGACAATCCGAAGCCACTGATGATCGCTATTGCGTTTTGTAGCCTACTATTAAAAAAAAAAAAAATGAAAAATGTCTAATAATAGATAATGTTTAAAGCAATCATGTCGAAAAAAATCAATAGGATGATGGAAGATAGCTGATAACCTAATTTAATGCTAATTGCATGGCATGTTTTTTCCATCTAAAATAATTGGGTTTCAGTGATGGATCATGTGTTGCTTTGCATCAAAAAGTTTATTATTTAAATGTACAGCTGTTTCCCTGAGCCTGGATGAGTTTTGGTGTTATAGTTAAAATAATAAGATTAGAACAAAAAAATCATTTACACGATGTAAAAAGCATGACGTGGCTGTTGTTAAATTAACAAGAGTAACGAGTGCAAAAAATATAGGCTACCTGTCGTTATATCTACATTGTAGATTTAAAAGAACACATTAAAGTAAATAGCTAGGCCTACATTTTCGTCAAAGACGCCTAAAAGTTAAGTTCAAATATACACGACATCTCTGCATGCCAGCTCAAAAGCTTTAAACATTTAGAGTTGAGAAACAAGAACCGGTTCTTAAGAATAGGTTCCATTTAACAAATTCTGAACCTAATGGTTTTCACGACATTTTACAGCTTGTATTATCGAAACACCGCTGGTCTGACTGTGTTAAGTGTTGTTTACGTCCACATTGCTACTAAATGTACAGCGCGAAACAAACAGCAGCCAGCATATTCCGAATCCCGAATGAATGAGTCTTTAATGAGCCGATTCTTTATAATGAATCAAAAACATACAACGCAACCACTGTAGCGCGAATGCCGAGTGAACGACTCTCTTATGAGTCGGTTCTTTATAGTGAATAACAAAAACATACAGCGTAACCAGTGTAGTACGATTCCCAAACGAATGACTCTTATGAGTCGGTTCTTTTTAGTGAATCAAAAGCACTTTAATCTGTTTTACTAAAACCACAATCACTTGCTGCTGTGATCATATTGTTTTATATAAACAAATTAAACAACTGTTAACCCGTTTCTATGCTATTGTATAGCCTACACAGTCAATTACTGGATTGCCACCTCTTAACAAGTCTGTGAAAACTCATTAAAAGTCTATGTAAACACACTCTTTGTCAGAAGTGTGTTGACTTTATTTCTGTTTTGTTCTAGAATGCATGTTATGTAAAAATCTGAAATGATTTCCTCGATCTCATCAGCAACAGACTGCTGAGTGCAGTGCATCCACAACAAGAATTTCTTGTTTCCAAACATTTCTTCCTCAAAAGTGCAAACAAACTCGTTAATGGAATTATGCAATGGTCAGGAGGAATCGGAATCATTAAATTCCTTCCGATTTCCCACTGTATATAGATGATTCAATGGTTAAAGCTCTTCAGAAGAGAAACTTCCTAAAAATAGCGCATGGACAAACAGAATGGGTTATGGCAGAGGTTATATGTGAGTGCGACACCGTAGGCTTTATGTACTGCCATCTGCACTAAAGAAAGCAATCATTCATTGTGCGACTATCGTTTAAAGTGAGTTGCCAATAGATTGATCTCTAATCTTAATCTAATCTCATTTAGACCCGCGCTGAAACAATGCCTATTCACATCACGACAGCAAGCCCAAGCGAAATCTCCCAGTCCAATCTCCCTTCAAAGTAGCGAACTATTAATAACACAAAAGATTAAGCGTCACTACTGTTTATGATCGATTCTTTCTCAGAATTTGATTCGAAACTTACCTCGGTACATAAAAATGACGTAATGAAGTTGTGGGGCAACGGCACAAACGCAAGGTGACACTCCGAGATGATGACAAACTGAGTGGCATCCGCAGTTTCCAAATGACTTCAGCGTTGAAAACGCAAATCAAAGCGTTCGGATCGTCTAGGTTTGTTGATCGAGGAAACAATGTGATGACATCGAGCGACGTTGATCCAGATCGAGACGGATCGACAGCGAAGTGCCCCGTGTGTTTGGTGCGACACCTGGAGCGGCAATGGTTCCTCCCTCTTTCATTGACTATTGTTTGTTCAGCATAAAGTTGGGTGATGCAGAAGTCTGGTGTTGAGAGCGCTTGTTATGCTACAATCTCTGTCTAATGGTTTGTAAAGTGATAATGTATTATGAATGACAGTTAAGGATTATAATTAAATTATTTGAGAAAAGATCAAATACTATATATGGGTCAAGGACGTGACGCTTATTTTTATTTTGTCTGAGTCTAGGTTATTAAATATATATTTTACTAAGTAAGTAAATAAATAATTCAACATTTAATTAGAACTAATTTAAGTCAAAATGTTCATGCAGTGTAACTGGAGAAAGTTAAAAATCTATGAACTGCCAAACCAAAGTGTCTCAACCAACATGCTGGAAGCCATTTTGTTGTCGTGTGATGTCTTTAGACCATCATGTGTGTCAAGATTAGTTTTTTTTACTTTTCAATAAAGCACATTTTGTGCAGGTCAAGTTGAGTAAAAATATAACAATTCAGTCGTGTTTATTTGTGTTCTCAAGATGCAAAGAAACTTTACATTTGGAGTTACTGTTTTTTGTTTGTTTTGCCTTGTTTTAGACTTAAAAGCCTTTTATGAAACTGATTTGAATGCATTCCTTTTCTAAGAACTTGTGGTTTAAACTAGATTTATCATCACAGACATTTGTCACTGACATAATTTATCTTAAAAATTAAAACTGCATTATTGGTACATTAGGACTACACATGCATGCTTTTCAAATTGTTACGCAGGAGTTGCCTTTAATGGTTATTTTTATTTAATATAATTAATTATAGTATATGCAGTCAAACCAAGACACCAGATATAATTTTTGGTATTTATTTATTTTATTTTAGTTAATTTATGTAAGTGAGGATAGCAAAATAAAGTGAACTGTGATATATTCTTCATACAGTAGACTACCAGTGAAATTGATTTTTAAAAAATGAGACCAAACATTTGATTTGACACTTTGACCTGACCATGTTTTGTTACATAACTTTCTATTAAAGTTATCTGACTTTAGTTCTTGTCATATTTTTTGTACCATTTTCTTTATGTGAGAAAGTTTGAAGGTGTCTGAACACATTTTGGTTCGACTGTAATTAATTTGTGATTATCAAGATGAATTTGTTCTGACACAGTTTAACTCTGAGTTCTTGTCATATTTTATTACCATTTTCTAAACTATAGCAAATGAACTATGATAATGTGAGAAATGTTGAAGGTATCTGAATAAATTTTGGTTTAAGTGCTGTCAAATCGATGACTCATGATAAATTGCATCCAAAATAACATTTTGCGTTTACATAATACAGTCATGGACAAAATTATTGGCACCCTTGGTAAATATGGGCAAAGAAGGCTGTAAAAATAAATCTGCATTGTTTCACCTTTAGCTCTTTTAGTCAAAAATTCTGCAAAATTCAAACATTTCATTAAAGTTAAACAATTTAAAGTGAGATGGAACTTTATGAAAAAATGTTTTTCTCTAATACACCCTGGCCACAATTATTGGTACACTTAGAAATTCTTATGAGTAAATTATCTCCTAAATATATTTCCATGGAAATTTCCAATTTCTTAGCACACCAAGGTGACTGGAAACATGATGTTGTCCAGTCATGACGTCTTGGTGCACAGATGAATAAATATTAGTAACACAAAGCCCAAACCAACCTAATCATTCATCACAATGGGTAAAACCAAAGAATATACTTCTGATGTACAGTAAAAGATTGTTGATCTTTACACAATACAAAGTGGCTTTAAGAAAATACTTAAAACATTAAATATTCTCATTTCCAACATCAGGGAAATAATTAAGAAGTTTTAATGGACTGGAGATGTTAAAAATCTGCTTGAAACATGATGTGTGTCAATATTGTCTCAATGTGCAGCAAAGAGAACAATTTAAGTGGCCAAATACTCTTCAAAGATCACAGATGGAAAATTGCAGAAATCAGTTGAATTTTAGTGCCAGAAATAAATATTAAAAATAAAGGAAAACTGCACCTCCATCACAACAAGTCATTTCAGACACTGTTCAAGAAGCAAATCATCTGCTCTCATACAAAAACAAACTCCACCATATTAATTTACCATACTGGAACTTCAGTCAGGAATGGCTTTTATTGCCATATGAAATGAGAATTTTTTTTTTTTTTTTTTTTTTGGAGCTAGAACACATTAAAGGTTTGGTGCACACAGGGATAAAAAAGTGCCCCATGTCCACTTTTAAATATATCACCAGATGTTCTTTTTTGTGGACCTAATTTTACACCAAAGGTCCTAGACATCTTGTTCAGATACATGCCATCATGTTTTATATCAAATACCAACAGATAAAAAAAGGTAAAACTGACTTGCTCAGTTAGAAATATTATAATGGGTCATGGTTAGATCTTCCATCACCACATTGATTCAAAACAAACATCAAAATCAACACAAAAACTGGTCACTGAACACAAAAATAAGATTCTGCCATAACCATCCCAATTCCCTGACCTGAATCCTATGGAAAATGAGTGGGATAAACTGAAGAAGAGTGAGCACCAACATTTGAAGGATCTGGAGAAATTCTGTATGGAGGAATAGTCTAAAATCACTTGCCATATATTCTCAAACCTCATCAGGCCTGAAGGGGGAAAGTTTTGAATACAAGGGTGCCAATAATTATGGCCAGGGTGTATTAAAGAAAACCATTTATTTCATAATATTATATTCCCCCCACTTAAAATTGTTTTTTTTAATGAAATGTTTGAATTTTGCAGATTTTTTGACTAAAAGAGCTAAAGGAGAAACAATGCAGATTTATTTTTACAGCCTTCTTTGCCCATATAAATACACAAACGTACAACAATCAATCGATTTGACAGCACTAATATATATATATATATATATATATATATACAGTAGTCAACATTTGAAGAGGATCAAAAGAGTTAATCAAAGTTGTCCTAAGACAAGAACAGGTGTCATTTTGGTTTTAGGACAACTTTGGTGAAAGTGTTTAATCCACTTCAAATGTTGACTACTATCAGTCCTTCACTTGCATTAACTGATTTAATTGTTCTTTTTATAGCGCGGCTGCTTTAAATGCGGTTTTTATTCACCCCACTTGCCCTTTAAAGACAGTGCAATTTAAAGTCAGTAGCCAAACTTAATCACTATTGTATAATTTCAGCCCTTCGTTACATAACTGTAAGGCCTGCCATGCAGAAGTGGATAATGCAGGAGCTGTTTGGCTGGAGCTGTTGCAGGACACCTATGTGAAGAGTGGTCATTAGTGGCTCTCACCAGAGGCTGTGACAGCTGTCGCTTGTGGCTGCCGCTGGGCCCCAGTGCCTCCCCCTCGCCCGCTCACAATGCTCCAGTATGAACAGTAGGTCTGAAAAGACATGCAACCTGACTCCCTCATCTCCACTTACCCATCTCATATTTAATCCCAGACTCACCCTGTCATTAACCACCAGCCACACTACCTCTGGCCCACAGCTTTGATCATTAATCAACGCATTCGCGCAATTATCGAACGGCACAGCTGGCCGCCAAACAATGCGTGTTTTGATAACTTTAACATTTCTATTTCTATCATAACACATCCTTCGATCACCTTACGAGTATGTCAGACAATTAGCGAGGTAAAATTAGGCCTGGTTTGTGGTATTTGGGACTGCCACCCTTTTAAGGGCTTGTTTTTGAGATGGAAGTCCGTGAGCGAGTCGATGGATTTTTTGGTTGTTGGGGGAAGGGCAATTCTGAACTCTTTCACCCCTCAATTCCTCTCAGGCACACACAAAACCTCACACACAGGAGTCTGGACACAAGAGGGGAAGGATGAGTATAAATTATCACATGTGAAATACAATAAAACTCTGTGGCTTAACCCAAAATATTCCATTTTATAATAACAGGAGCTCGAAAAGGGGGAGTTACAAATGAGCCTGAGTGTGTTTAAAAGACAAAATCATTTACATTTGGTCTGCAACCTATTTTGTTTTATGCATTGCATATTTGCATTGCAGACACACTTTGCCCTCACAAAGAACACCTTCTTCTCCTTTCTTTTCTTGCGGCGTTTGTATTCTGCTCCAGAAACTCTACGCATTCTGCTATGCGCTACAGATCCTTATGCATCCTAGTTATTGAGAAATGATCTGAAAGCAGCAACCTGTTGTTTTCCACAGCCCTGCGAAACGAAACAACTTTGACTCTGAGAGTTAGTTTGAAGAGTGGGGGAGGATGCATGTGAATATTCCTCCAGCGGGTCAGAGTTCACAGGCTCCATCAAGAAGTGCAGAATGCTTTTCCTGTTCACCTCCAACTGTGCAGTTTATAGAGACAACAGAATAACATGCTCAATTGGCTCATTTATAACTTGAAGTGAGCTGTTGCGTTTGAAAACTAGTAGCTGATGCAATCTCCTGGCACCGTGGTAAAACAGGAAGCATCTACTTGAAATCTGGGACATATAGTAGCCTATCAGTGACATCAGTTAACTCTAGTCTGAAGCGGAATATGAATTGTTTCGTATAGAATGTTGCAGGAAAAGGAAGTCTAAAAATAGGTCACGCCAGCTCTTGCATTTTGGTTTCTCATTGGTTTAAACAGTTCAAACCTGCATGTTATAAACTTAACCCCTCTGCTTTAATCCCTTGTTTTGTGATTTGCAGTGTCAGGCCTGTTGCTTTGACAACAGCAGAACGTGGTGAATATTTCATGATGGGGGGAGGGGGAGAGGTGGCCCGCCAAACTTTGACCTGGGGACTAATCTATTCAGACAAAAAAGAGGCAGCATGGTGTTGAATCCTGAGACAATTAAGGTGCACCGTGGTCAACACTTTGTGAGTTCTCTCATTCGACTGTTATGTTTACAAATCACTCCTGCTGCTTTTTCAGCTTTCAAACATTGTTTAGTTGGCTTTCCTGTAGACTTCTGCATTCTCATAAGTCACTTTCTTTTGTTTTAGTCTTGGGATTTGCTGTTTTTGGCCCTTCTGTCACCAAACGGTAATAATGTAACTTTTCAAGTTATAAAGTGCTGAAAACTCTTTTAGAGCACTGTAAATCAACACCTTTTTAGATTTTATTTCTATTTTAAAACACTGACTTTCATTTTTATAGTTATTTTTTATGCACCAATAGCAAAGAAATGTTTTAAAACATGTCCTTTTTTGTGTAAATAGTTTTTTTTTGTGTGACTATTATACATTATAAATTCCACCAAGAGGTTTACAAAAATCTTGAGGACATTAAAGCTTTATAAAGATTTTTGTTAATTGCCTTTAGTCCTCTTTGGTACAGTGTTGCTATGTAGCAACATATGATTTTCCTTCAATGTATTGCTCTTTGGGGGGGAAAATCTACAACAGTTGTTGAATGTCAAATATTTATAAGCAGTTAAATATTTGTCTATGTTAATTTCGACACAGATCAACTTTAAGACAGTTTTACAGTAAATTGAGAACATATAAACATTGCCAAATGTTTTTGTACCCCAGTGGAATTTCAGTGGAATTCTTTTTATAATGAAATATATATATATTCAATTATGTATGTATTTGGAAGTGGTTATAGTAATAAAACTGAGTTTAGGTAAAACACCCAAACAGTTTTATGTATTTAGAAAATAAAAGTATTGTAGTTATATAAAATTATAGTAATTAAGTTCAGAATCTATAGATATATAAATATAGCAAAAAAAGAAACATTAATTTAAATAGAGAAACTGATACTTAAAAATGTATATATATATATATATATATATTATTTGATCCAATAATACTGTGAAATACTTTTACTATTTAAAATAACAGTTTTCTATTTGAATATATTTTAAAATGTCATTTATTCCTGTGATTTCAAAGCTGATTTTTAGTATCTTTGCTCCAGTCACATGATCCTTCAGAAATCATTCTAATATTCTGATTCGCTGTTTAAAAACATTTATTATTATTATGTTGAAAACAGCTGAGTAGAATTTTTTAGGTTTCTTTGATGAACAGAACACCATGAATATGAAATATGAACAGCATTTATCTGAAATAGAAAACTTTTGTAACATTATAAATGTCTTTGTCATCACTTTTGATCAATTTAAAACTTTTGAATGGTATAATGTATGTTTTTTAGATAAATGCTGATCTTTAGATGTTTCTGTTCATCAAAGAATCCTGAATAAAGTCTACTCAACTGTTTTCAACATAATGATAAATGATTTTTGAGAAGCAAATCAGCATATTAGAATGATTTCTGAAGGATAATGTGACATTGAAGACTGGAGTAACAATGCTGAAAATTTGGCTTTAATCACAGGAACAAATTACATTTTAAAATAAATTCAAATAAAAATCAGTTGTTTAAAATAGTAAAAATATTTTAAAATGTTACTGTTAAAAATATATCACTGTTTAAAATGGTAAGCAGAAGCGACTTTTTAAAAAACATTAAAAATCTAACTGTTCAAAACCTTTTGACTGCTAGTGTATAATATGTTAAAATATTTTATGTAAAAATTGAAAAAAAAATGAGGTGGAAAAGATTCCATTGTTAAAACATAATGGGCACCACAGAGGGTTATAACAATATACTTTTTTATCTAAAGAGATTTTGTGTGCACTGATAGCAGGGAAGGTCCCCCCAGAGCACTTTAAGGTTAAGGGCCTTGCTCAAGGGCATTGAGGGAGAAGATGATCTCAGTAACTCTCCAGGGCCCCTCCTAGTTTGCGATTGAACCTTTGAGCCTTTGTGTTCATAGCCTGGATCCTTGCTGGTTGTAGATTCTAGGCTTGTTCAATGACTGACACTCCCAAACAGAACTTAGAGATGCTGCAGAAAGTCTTGCGTCGTCCATTACTACACAAATCGCATTTATTTCGCCTCTCATCATCCATCAAAGCATAGGTGCTTTCATCTGGCAGTGTCTCTTTGTACCTGTAATTAGTTTTGGGACAGGAGATCGACTCTATTAAAACAGCATAAAAAGAGAATAAAGAGGTTTGTGTTTTCTTGTCATGGCTGCTCAGGAGCTCTGCCTAATAATGGTTGATAGATTCGTACTGTCAGGCTGTAGAGAAAACGCTAGTCTGGCATGTTTATGACATTACCTCAGAGCAGGACCAGGGCTGGAGTCAGCCGCTCACGGCCGAAAGGGCTTTATTATGTGTCCTGAAGTCGCATGGATGGCTTTGTGGCTTGGATTACAAAACAGCTGTAACCCAGCAAACAAAATGTTTTGCTAACGTTCCATTTAAGTCAGTTAGCCTATGTTATGAACACATTCGTTATGAATGTTCTTTCAACGAAATGTCCATTATTTAAATTCCCATTATGTTTAATGTCCATGTTTTAAAAAAAATGTTGTTTTATTATGTGAATGTTACAGGAATATTCCATTTTATAATTTTGCTCACATTATGGGAATGTTACTTTAAATGTTTTGTAGGCTAAACAGAAAGTAACATTAAAGTCTTAAACATTCTGCTAATTTATGCTGTCTAAACCACGGCGGAAAAAACGGGTTGAATCTGCTATCGTATAGAGAAGGACTTAATATGCTGAAAATTGCGCAATAGTTTGACAAACTAAAGTTAATAGGTGGTAAGGAGATATGTACCAGCAGTATTAAATAAGATATTAACCTAATATTTCACTCACCTGACTGGAAATGATAAGAACAAACACAAATGTTGTCAAGACTCCTGCCCTGGAAATCCTGGTTTGGTTTGGTTTGGCCAACCACAAACACCTTTTGTCCCTCAGACAGTTTGTTGCACTCTTCTCCTTGATTTGTTAAAACTTTTGGCAATCTATAGTACTCCAAATGTGACCCTGGACCACAAAACCAGTCATAAGGTTAAATTTTACAAAACTGAGATGTATACATCATATGAAAGTTCAATAATTAAGCTTTCTGTTGATGTTTGGTTTGTTTGGATAGGACAATATTTGGCCGAGATACGTCTATTTGAAAATCTGGAATCTGAGGGTGCAAAAAAATCTAAATACTGAGAAAATCACCTTTAAAGTTCTCCAAATTAAGTTCTTAACAATGCATATAACTAATCAAAAATTACATTTTGATATATTTACAGTAGGTATTTTACAAAAAATCTTCATGGAACATGATCTTTACATCATTTCCTAATGATTTTTGGCATAAAAGAAAAATCAATAATTTTGACCCATACAAAGTATTTTTTGCTATTGCTACAAGTATACCCCAGCGACTTAAAGTGCCCCTATTATGCCTTTTCAAATATGATATTTCATGTAGTGTGTCATGTAGCTGTATGTGAACATAAACTATCTGCAAAGTTGTGACGCCGACAGTGCACTATAAATAAAGTTTTTGTCTAACAAAAAAAAGAGTCGGCTCACATTCGCCTAAACGAGTCGTCAGCAATTCGAATCTTTTTTCTGTAACGGCCACACGTCACGAGCTACACATTTGCGTAATGTCCGCCCACGTTCAATTTCGCGAACAACTTGCCCGCCCACAAACCATAGGCCTACCATTTTCACGTGGATTACATCATGTCAAGAAGACGCCCTGCGCTGTGACAGCCTGTGAGAGTGAATTTGTTTTATATGCCCTTCCGAAAGATGAAACTATCAAGAATGAGTGGTTAACATTAATTTTTTCAACACCTCAGCAGTCCAATGCCAATCTTGTGTTGTGTTCGCGTCATTTTACTGATGACTGCTTTTCCAATCTTGGGGAGTAACGTTACAACGCGAGATTCACCAAACGCTTGGTTTTAAAAAAATGGATCAGTGCCCAGTTTATTTGGACCGGCTTGCTCCTCTGAACTTCTACCTGTAAGTATGATTAATAATTGATGATTGTATTTTCTAGCGATCGTTCAAAATACGTCTTTGTGTACGTTATGGTGTGTAACAACCCCGCACATGTCTTGGTAACCGGCTAACTTGCGTTTCTGTAGTTCTGTTGTTCAGCTGTGAGTGCAATGTAGTCTAAAAAGTCTTGTGATTGATGCAGCTTGACTGTCTGTCTGCCTTATTAGTTTAAGTAATGATAATGATAAACGATGGCTTAACGCAGTGTTATGGGTTGTACGTTACAGTGTTGAAGTTCACAACGTAGAGATGTGTCCGGTTCGCTTACAAAAGCAAATTGCAAGCACTTTCCACAGTTAACATATGACACCCACTGAGAAACGTCCTGCTCCGGTCATGCTTGCAAAACAGTTTCTTGTCGATGTGACACTTCAACAGTTTCATCGTCAGACTCCGGCTCGAATTGATACGGTAAAATCGAGGCTATCTTTTCTATGCATTAACAGGTCTCCGCAGCTGTCATTCAGTTATGCCAATGGGCGTTTCGTTTTGCGCTGTAGCGGTAGACCAATCCAAAAGGACTGCACCATCTGACCAATCACAGCAGTGAGGGCTCACTGAAAGGAGGGGTTTAGAGAGACTGATTCTTCGAACTGCTTCAAACGAGTCGTTTACGAATCATTTAGAAACGGGGTAAAAATAAATCTAATTTTGGAGAAAACTAAAGTGTTTTTTTGAACTTGCATACATGTAAACCTGTTTTAAGAGACTATTACAACAATATTAACTACCTTTAAAATGGCATAATAGGGGCACTTTAAGACTGGTTTTGTGGTCCAGGGTCACAAATGTTTTTACCTGTCCGACCGATTAGTACAGCCCAAAACATAACAATAATTGATTATTTTCAGCAGCAATAATTAGCAAAATATGTGAGTTTCAATGGCATTGTTTACATTTTGTGTCGCCAATATGACGGGTCCTGTATACACTAGACTAGAGCGTATTAGCATCAGTGGTTCGCCCGCTCAATCGTGAGTTACTGTTATTATCTTAGTTTCTACAGCCTACAGTTTGCTAGCTATCTATGCCTTCGCCACCTTAATGCATATTACCTGGTTGCGATGACTTACAAAACAGCGTGGTCTCCTTATTTAAATGTATTTAACAGTTGAGAGGGGCGGCAGCTTTCCCGCGAGTGGGCGTGGTTTCCGCGCCGACAGTGGATACGCCCCCAACGTCAAAATGCCAATTATTTCCCCCCAAAATTATGTAAAAATAAAAACAAGTAATAACTTGGAAATTACTCCATTGTTAGAACATAATAGATAACACAGAAGGATATAAGAAGGTACTTTCTAAAAAGATTTGGTGTGCACTCCTATTTGTTCATTTGTTCATAACTAAGAACCTTATTAGAACATCAGTCAAAGTTATGAGAATGTTCCCTGTTAGCTACCTGATTTAAGTTGCGTTATACAGTAGCTGATAATACGACTATAGAATAAGATATATAAGATAGCCTATATAAGCTATATAATAAGACTATAGAAGAGAGTTTCAAATGCAGCATTGCCCGCAGGTGACTAATAGCTGTCTAGCAGGCAGTTTTGTTCATCTGCAAGCTGGCGGTTAGAAAGAACATGTCCCTCCCAACCACAATAACACAAAATTACAGTACGTGTGTGTGACGTCATCTACCTGTATGTGTGCAGCTTCTCTCACCTTTGAAAAATGATAGTATCGGGTTCTTAGTTTTCATTCGGAAACTTATTTCTAATGCATTCTAATGCAATACACTACATTGGCCTAATAACCAGCATCTCTCAGAGATGGACGTGCGAGGAGGAGGAGGGAGAATCCAGGATGAATGAGAAAAGAAGGGAGGGCTGAGAGAGAGAGAGAGAGAGAGAGAGAGAGAGAGAGCAGGGGCGCGGGCAGATGGTCGGGCTGGTGTGGAGTCTTGCTTCAGTGGAAATCCCTGAGTGCTTAACCCCTCCTCCACTAGGGAGAGATGTGTCATGACAACAGTTCCCCCCTCCCTGCGACAGATCCTCACTGCTATCACCAATCCGGGCCCCCAGAGGAGAAGAAACAGCTCTGTCAGTCTGCCTTCACAATACTACTCACATCTGCCTTCTTCTTGCAGGTTCAGATAGATAGATAGATAGGTAGATAGATAGATAGATAGATAGATAGATAGATAGATAGATAGATAGATAGATAGATAGATAGATAGATAGATAGATAGATAGATAGATAGATAGATAGATAGAAAAGTACAATAACTGAGTCAGGGGATTAAAAAAGAGATGTCCAGGATATTGACCTGAATATTGAAATAAACGTTGTCTCTATCTGTTAGAGCCACTGATGCCCTCTACTGGCTGCATTGCCGTCACAACACCCACCTTATAAAACGTTAACAGTCACTGAAATACAGTGGTACTCAATCTTTTTAATTCCAAGGCCTTCCATCATCCAAAACAATATTCAATTAAGGTATTAGTATAATACTTCACCTACCTTACCCGAAATGATAAGACCAAACACGAATGTTGTCAAGATTCTTGCCCTGAAAATCCTGGTTCAGTTTGGCCAACCTCAAACGCCTTTTGTTTCTCAGACAGGTTTTTTTTGCACTCCTCTGCTTGATTTATTATAACTTTTGGAAGTCTACTATAGTAAATGTTTTTCCTGGTCCAACGGATTACAGCCCAAAACATGACAATAATTGACCATTTTCAGCAGCAATGAAAAATATGCGAGTTTCGTTCAGTTCAGAGAAAAAATAGGCCTATTAGCTTGACATAAGTACAAAAATGTCTATTTCATGTAGAAATTCCAATGACTTCTTTATATTTTATTAATTTTCATGATTTTCTACTTGTAGAAGTGACATTTTGAAAGTTCCCTCATTTATCCAGGTTTCCAACAACTGTGGGAACACTGGTTCCTAAACAAAAATGATAATTGTTAAGAAATGAATGAACGAACGAACAAATAAATAAATGAATAAATGTACATCTTATTCTTTTTCTTGAACTATTTTACTTTATTTTAAAGCACACGTTGTCTTATTCAACACTTTGTCTTATTTTAAATGATTTTAAGTCGGCTTGCACTACTAATCTACAAATGCTCCTAGTGGGTTTCAGTCCCGTGATTAAACACCACTAAAATAATATATAGTTTTGTTGTTGTTTTTAAATAGCCGAGAATGTTTTAAAAAAGAAGAAGGAGAAGGAGGAGGAGGAGGAGGAGGAGGAAATATTTGCAATTCCAATATCAAGTATTGTGTAAATAAGGAGGACCCATGCAAACTTTTTCAAATGTGCGTTTCACTATTACACCAAAGGAGGGCAGTGTTTCACGGTTTATAGTAATATAATCAAACACCTGTTGCCATGCGATACAGAATATAGAGAATAATGGATTTCTGTGAGCATTCGTGTGTTACAGGGATGTAGATATCCCAAAAACAGATCAAACATTTTCTCTTCAAAGCAACCAGTGACACAACCTTTTCTTTTACCGCGGATTACTGTTTATTTGGACTTTGAGGAAAATGTGTTGGGATCATGTTCAAAGAATTCTCCGTGACAGGTCCTCTGGTGTATAAAGAAAAGTCCATTTGGGAACCCTCCAGATCTCAAGAGCGTGTTTGAAGTCAAGAAATATTATGTGATTGTGAGTGAAAGGAAAGGAAAGGAAGTCACATGATCATCCCACAGGTGCAGTCACTGAATCGATATCGACTGCTCTGTTGTCTTTGTTACATTTATGGATGATTACTTCATTGGTAGTTTTATGATTAGACATGCTTTGTAGCACTATTCTTGTAAAAAGTCTGGGCTGTGTGCCGGTGAGTTTCAGTCGGTCTTTTCAAATAATTCATTGTTTCTTTCGTGTTTGTAGGTCCAGATCAAACAGAGTCCACCGAGACAACATCAAGAGAGAACTACAAGCTGCTCATGTATTTTTATGAAGGGAATAAAATCTTCGCTGAGGTGAGAATTCCCACCTCGAATCAGTGTTTTTCAGTGCAGTAGTGCAGTAATGGACATTCGCAGCTAACTCGTGTATTTTCTGAGAACGTTATCCAAACGTTCTATTTTGGTTGTGTGAAGTGAACTACGGTGGATGAACAGAGATTTAAAGGTTAGCATGTTCCTGCAACGTTCTTAACTTTAAACAATACAACATTTAAAAAATGCAGACATAAAAATGTCTGGTTCTATTCATGTCATTAGAACATTATTTTAAGGTTAGCATAATGTTCTTTCAACATGTGTTCCATTCACCAACAATTAAGGGCTCGTTAATAATAACATTAGTATTAGTAGCAAATACAATTAGTAGTGTTCTTGGCCAATCCAGGTTAAATTTTAAGGCTAATATGTACACTCTGACATTAAACAAGTTGAAACCATTTAAAGGCATTTTCAGTGACCTTTCAAGAGTCTTATTGTAAGGGCATTTAAAACGAAAGCACCAGGTGTCTTTCCATCTCATTCGAAACTGACTAGGTCTAGCACACAATGCAAAGGTCATGGCAATTCTTCTGCCAACATTTACTTCAGAGAGAATCCTGAGAGTCTCTTAAATCAACGATTTTCTTTCTCTTCTAGTATTATTTCAGTGTTTTAAGTTTAACACAAAGCAACTATGCGGTTGACGTGACATGTAATTTTACTGTCTTCAAAGAAACGGCCCAGTCATTTTTTTACTGTATACTTATCCTTTGGCTAGACAGAAAATAAACACAAATCTTATAAGTATAAAATGATCTATTTTTGTTTAATTTTATAGTTGACTCTCCTCTTTTTTTTACAGATTAACACTTTGCATAGACAAACTATTTAAATATATTAGCATTATCTTGTATAGACTACAAAGAAATGGACAAAAATCTATTTCTAACTGCAATCAAAAAACACACTTAGTAAGACAAAGACAGAGAAACAGATTTTTGAGAATCTCAAAGGATGAACAGACGCACAATCAAACACAGACTACATGCATTTCTGATTCTTTATTTGACGTTACTTTATAAATAAAGGGAGGGTTAAAGATATTACATCAGAACACCTGGCCACCTCAGAATATCCTGTGCATTATAGAAAGTGTAGCACCATTTTGGAGACAAATCCAGCGCTGACAGGGAGAATATTTGACCTAATGTTTATTCAGCAGTATTTCAGAAACAGTACATACAGGAAGAGTCTATGAGACACGAAACGATGAACATTATTAAGACACGTAAGAAACGTCACAGAGAAGGAAAAAAAAAATCAGCTGAATAAACTCCACCTCGCTCTTTCAGAATTCCTCGTTTATCTTTTCTCACATTATCCCTCGTACACTTTCAGGTTTCCTTCCTTTTTCCGCCGGTTTCATACCCTTTGTGCTCCCGCTGACTGTTTGTCCTAGATTTCTGCATGTCTGTTATTTAAATATTAATTCTACCCCTGGTAATTATATGAGACCTTTCTAAAATAACATCTAAATTGCAGACGTAATGACGCAGACAACATTTACAAGCTGGTTTAACACACATACTGCAGTGCAACATCTAAGGGCATACAATCCAAGCGTCAGATATGCTTAGAATCTATTCCCTACTCCACGAAATCATGTTTATAGTCTTTGATTAATCATTTTAAGGCATGTTTCTCATTAAAGAGCTAAATAATTACTCAAATCAAATTCAATATTAAGTAAAGGTTAACTGGTCATTTTTTATGTTGCTCAAAACACAATAAAGAATCCTATATACATAGCTCCTGGTACAAAGGAAATAACCAATATATAACACAGCACAAGGACCACAATTAACATAAACATCCACAAATACACCGCACATTGATCTCAACCATGGAGAGGCTTTTTTCACTGTAGCACGAGGAGAGCACACAAGCAACCCTTTGTGTAAGATACATCTAAAGTGAATTCAGAATTATACAATAATGGGTCTTGATGGCCATTATATCTTACTTTTATGTTTAATGGTTCAAACAGAGAAATATTCTGTCTAGTTCGGTCAATTAAGACTAATGATCAAACCTTTTGGTTAATCTGCATTTTTGAGGGATAATGTTCCTCTTGGACTAAATTTTGGAGGGAGACTTCCAACTATCGCATCTCCTGACCATTGACAATTATTGCAGCAGTTTTGCACACATACAGTCAACACATGCTTATGAAACCCTGCAGGCATGTAACAACAGATACTTGGATTGTATCTCTATCTAGGAAGCGAAGATGGCCAATGTTAGTCTGTTAAACTCGCTGCGACTTGTGAATCTATAGGGCAGAGATCCTCCCTCTCAAGTTTTTGCTTTCCGTCCGTTTCACTCTCTTCCATCTTGGTGTTTTTCTGGTCGGAGAAGGGCTCAGAAGATGGTGCTCCAGCGTTTGGGTGGAGAGCGAGATCGGCTTTCTCCCTGAGATCGGAGAGAAAACCAGTATGGTCATTGTTATGTCAATTGCGTAATGCGAAACCTTCTCAACACTGGTGTAGGATTATGCAAGGTCAAAATCAACGTTAGTTCTGAAACATTACAAAAGAATAAACGCTGAAGCTTGCACATAAATAGCACAGAGCATCAGCAGAATGGGTGAAGGACCATATGCTCAATGTCAAAACTAGAGAATTAAAAAACAAAAATGACAATGCTGAGTAATCCATATTGTACAAGTATTACCAACTGTAACAAGCTATGCTACATTTCTAAAAGAGTGATCTGAGCACTCAGCGTTCTAGCTCTACAGCGTAATGGATGTGGAAAGCCAGTCTGATTTGATTGTGTCCTCTGTTCTGGAGAGATTGTCATGTGAAAAGTGCAAAAGGGAGAAAAGGAAATTAGGTGAAAGAGCAGATGAGGTAGATAATTTGAACTAAAAGCGAACATCAATGTCATACTGCTTGAATGTCACATTTAAAATGTTGAAAACAGTACTTGTTGAAAAAAACACCACATACTTGCAGATATATACATTTGTTAATATACTACCATTCAAATGTTATATATTTGTATTTAGCAGGGATGCCTTAAATTTATCAAGAGTGACATTTATAATGCTACAAAAGGTTTTGACAAATTTCATGGTTCCATTAGATTCTGAAGCTTGCGATTTGATTCAATTTTCGATTAAATTTAGATTATTTCGGATATATCAGGTATAGTACATGCCAAATTTTCTCAAGGAAAACCAATTTCACAACTAATGTTGTAAAATATACATGAGAGTCAGTTTGTACTACATTACTATAATATTGAAGGTTAAATTAAACTGTTTTTTATACAAATGTTCAAATTACACTCAATTAAGTTTGTATAATAAAAACGTTTCAATTACATAATTACATTTCTACTCCAATTAGTTTTTTGAAATACAAACATTTAAAACTTGACGCATTTATTCAAACAAATATTGAAGAACAGTAAAAAAAAAAAAATACATAATGAATACTTTATATGGTGCATATTTGGTGAAATGCTTCTCTCTAGAGTAGATTTTTTGTAGCTGACTAACAAGATTATAGTCACCCAATATGTTATTTCTGAGGTAAATGTGATGTTATATAACATATTTCTTACAAGCTGTTATATTGATGTCTTTTTGCAATTGAAACTCTGACAGATTACATGAGACAGGATACGGATTTCAATAAGTTAACATTACTTTGGATGATTATTTGTTTATTTTGTTCTGTAACTGATAGTAAAGTGGAGGAGATGATCGGTTCATGTATGCCACGCGCTGCCACTTCTTATGAAATGAGGAGCTACATCTGTCACTCTACAATAAACAGTGCCAAAATGGCATTTATTGTTTAAATATTGTAATAAAATGGACATAATTTGAAATCTAATAATGTCTAAGACTAAATCTAAGAAAACTAGCAAAGCACAAAGCTTATTGCAATTTACTGGGTGGGAGGTGTGCTACAATGTTGTTCATTAACTGAAAGACAAAAGGCTAGACTAATCGATTTAAGAATCAATGTTGTTTCGTAAAAATGAGAAACTATTAGAAAAAAATATTTTTTAACCAGCCCTAATAAGAAATGTTTCTTGAGCACCAAAATGTAGTTGATTTTATACTGAATAGGTATCACTTATTACTGTATTTTTTTGATCAAGTAATGCTTGGTGAGCATGAAAGATATTTTTTTAAACATTTAACTGGTAGTTTATGTATACACATACAATACATACATATACATATACATATACTCATTATCATCTCATTCCAAACTTGTATGAACAATTTTTTTTATCAGTGACCTATTTTCATTGTTTCCATATAATCAAAATGAACGGTGACCATGGCTGTCAAGCAAAATATTATTATTTTTTGTCTTGGTACCCATCTGCTTTCATTGGATGGAAAAAAAGCACCTTAGACATGATGATTAAGTTTGATTATCTTGACTTTCCATGGATGAAAGAAAGTCATATATGTTTGGAAAGACATGAGGATGAGTGAATGATGACAGAATTTTCACTTCAATGTGAACGATTCTTTTTAGGAGCAGGTGATATTCCTTAATCCACTGAAAATCAAATCATATTGGCAATCAATGAGAATGAGCATAAAGAGATGTGAATACTTCATGCCCTGCACCTGGCAAAAGTTCAAAATGCTTATGTTACAATGAACCTCTCAATGACTGACTGAACACAAGCAAGGTTAGGGCGCATGAAAAGACTCAACTTTGACTGTAAAATTGAAACAGATGAGACGGGCCCTCTTTATAACCTAAATAAATATTGATTTTGAAAAGCTTAAGCGAATAAAAGACCTTCATTGACTGCTGAAAGACTGCACAGCCCTCACCATCAGGATAGGTGTCATTACTTTAGTGAGAGATGGATATTATTGGACTTGCATACTGAAGGTGACTCTGGGTCAGAAACAGAAGCAGTCAATAGTCTTATCAAGGACATTCTCATTCACTTTTTCGCGTGCTGCTTCAAGCACGGTAAGTGAGTCCTAGATGGTTTCAAAGCAATCTATGCAACATCCCGTTATCGAGCATTTTTAATAGCCTTAATTACATCTCGATGTTGAAATTGCTTTCTTTGTAGGCATTTGCATAAAGGCGCATCAATCAACTGTAATTGCGCTTAAATGAGAATAACCTTTTTTTCCCAAAAGCTACAAAAAATCTTAAAAATGTATAATAGTCTTTTCAGAGAGTCTTTTCTGCTGTTTTAGGCTCACCAGGTTGAAGATTCTGGAGAGTGTATTCTGTTCCCTTCTGCGTCTGTGAGGCGATCTAATGCTTTCCGAGCCACGCGTTGACGGGGAAGCCTAAAACACATAGTTTATGAACACAGAGAGGATACCAGCCCACTGCTGTTTACTCATATATCAATGTGATATTCTTTGTGATATTATTTCAAACTGTGTTTAAAAATATAGATTCAATGCTATGTTTTGATTGGTGATGCAACGTCTACAAATGAAGGGTGCAATAGGAGATTGCAGCGCAGAGAATGTTACATGTTTGCTACATATAAAGTATTACAGGAGGGGGTGATTTAGAGATGGCAAGAGTGCAGCATAGGAGGGTAATCATAACAGTGGTTATTCACATATTTTTTTATCTACAATTCTGCACAAGACAGAAAATTGCTTTTTGTGTCAGTTATTAATGTCCAAATACATCCAATGCTGCATGCCTTTATGTATTGGAGCCTGTGGAGTTAAACAACATATGACAACAACATAGGGGGCGCTGGTGAGTCAGTGAATCAGGACCTGGGAAGGGAGTAGATGGGTTGGAGTATGGTTTTATGGGGGGAGTGAACAGTTCCAAGACCCCTAGAGAGAAAGCTGCTTTACCGGCTGCGACTCAGAAAAACTCTTGCTGTCTCAAAGTCATCAAGAAGCAGAGAGTCACTCTGGTTCAGGAGAAATGCCATCAGAAAAGAAAGAGTGCAACAATCAAGGCAAAAAATATACAGTGGAAGGAAAGAATGAAACTTAAAAGCAAGCAAAAACATGAAAACTAATACTAGGGCTGTCCCCGAATAGTCGAAGATTCGATGCATCGATATGCGGAGCCTGATTCGACCACCGATCTCACAGTCGAATCTTCGCGGGTGAAACGAGCATCATACCATTTTGCCAATATGGGGGTGCTCAATGTCTAATTGCACACAGAACTACTGGTTTTGTACGGTTATATTAAGTTATATACAGCCTTTGATTATGATAATGCAGTAAAAACAAAAGTGAAAAGAAAGAAGCGTTCAGTAAATATTTTTAACGTGTTTGTGAATAATTCCAACCACCCCTGTGACAAATTTAATTTTCACTTTCTCTGATGCATGACGAGATGAGGACCATCTTGACGCGTTTTTGCAGTTGGAGGCGCCTCTTTTGAATGGTTTTCTGTTGGCAGTGAGCGTTCTGTGCCCTGTTTATGCGCCCCCGGCTGCTGCGCCTCGCGTTTTGCAGGAGCGCTCTGAGCGCCTGAAGTTGAAAAAAAAAAAATCAACTCTGAGCGGAAAAACACCCAACGTCATTCGCGTTCTTTTCCATTGTCCAATCGAATGAATGGAGATGCGGGTCTTCTGTTGTGATGGCGAAAGTTTACCGTTGCTTAAAAAGTCCGGAGACTGCAAGAAATGGAGGAGAAACCTTTGGTGTCTATCGTGGGTAACCCGGAGCTGTATTATTTAGGGTTTCTGCTAATATGACAGTTTACTTAACAGCAAAAAACTAAGTTAGAGCGCTCGCGCTATAATCCTTTGAATTGACTGACAGGACAGCTGTTTTGGTCGTTGCTTAGCAACATAAAAAAACCGCAGCACACTGCTCTTTCATTAAAAGTCACCAAAAAAGGCAGTGCTGTGCGCCTCGCGTTTTTAGAACTAAAAGACGCGTTCTGTGTTTTTATTTAAACCTAAATAAGTTTGTCTGTCAGTTGGCAGGCAGTTTTGGTCGCTTATAAAATAAAATAAAAATAGTTTTACCCTCCTGCTGACTATAGTGTCGTGCCCCTCCCAACCCATTCACACACGCACATAAGATGATTCGACTATCGGTCGACTATAGAAAGATTCGAAAATTCTGATTCGACTATGAAAATTCATAGTCGGGGACAGCCCTAACTAATACTCTTGTAATCATTTGAGTGCCTGAGATCACTCTTTTATGCACTATAGCACAGCTAAAAGCTGTGGAAATTCACAATCGCGTGAAAGATTAGGTTAAAATTACAACAGATTTCTCAAGTAATGCCTATTTCATGCATTTGGGCATTACGAAATGTGTTCTGCATTGAAATGATGCACATTTAGTCTTATGAGAGTGTGCAGTAATTATATCGTAAGCATTAAATGTGGCTAAATTGAAACCACAATGCAATAACGCCTAATAAATTCCACTAAAAATGACATGGCCTAAATTTCATGGCACTAAAATTGTGATCAATCTAGAGATTTGTAGAAAATGAACCCATTCAACCTATAAATCATCCAATCCCACGGGTTAACGAGAAGATCGCATGAAGCACAGCGAAAAGTTCAGCAGCTGTAATTAGAGCGATGCATTGGTTAATTCACAAAGAAGAGAACAAATGATTAAGAAACGCGACAGATCTATTAGAAACGAGACAGAGGACAGGAAGACTTCCTGCAGTCAGCCAATCAGATCTTTTTGTGAGGGTGTCTGTGAATGCAAACGTAAATCACGTCAAAGACGAGTGACGTACCAGGCCCAAAAGTTCTCTCCACTGCACATGAAAAAAAAAAAAAAGAATGTAGAATGATTAACTTAGATCTTCTTGGATGAAATTACAATTTCATTGCTGGATGTGAGTGTGCATAGAAAATTATTATAGGTCAAATCTATTCTATCTGTATTGTATTATACATTCAAGAGGGTGGTGGTAACCTCATGCTTAATAGACGTAATAGAGTGTTACAAATTTTACATTCTTGCTCTGTCACCATTTATATCCAGAATTTCACTGCAAATTGTCTTGAAGTAACTATAGCAAGAGCAATGGGATTAGATGCATGCTAGTTAAAAAATAGAATTTTAGACTTACCCTCGACTTGGGACGAGGAGAGGACACCTTCAAGTAAACAAATTAAAAAAACTTTTAGTCAAGGAACATTTTAAGTATTTAAAAGCAAAGCCATATCTTTTAATTTAGAGGCCGAAGTATTATAATGAGACATTTTGTCATTCAGCATAATACAAACAAGATAAGCAATCCTTGAACAAAGACTTCTCATTTTAAAGATGTTTACAGGGGTCGATCATTAGGCTTCCTTGCAGTTCAGATGAATAATGAAGGCAGAGACTGTATCTTTTTAATGAACAAGCCCACAGACCTGAGGAACAACTGTGCAATTAGCGTTTCCCAGAAAACCATTTTTAATTTAGGACATGAGTAATGGGGAAACGTTAGCATTCGTATCTAGTTTCCACAGAACTGATTGTGTGTTCTTAGGGAGGGAAAAAAACAAAAATGAGTAATGAGATAAGGTTGGTTTGAGGTTGTGTCATCTGAAAGTAGGAATTTACACATTAACATCACGAAATTGAAAAAGTGAAAAGGTGATGTTAAAGGAGAATGATTGACTTTTCCACGTAAAAGTTTGCACACACAAGCATATTCTCATATTTTCGTCTGAAACAGTGACTTTCAAAGAGTGACTAATTCTTTACTACATAGCAGAGAATCTAACACTAGTGATGTAAGTGTGTGTGTAATACTGTCTGTCTGAAAGAAAAACAAGTCTGGACTATTGTAGCGAAGAAAACATGGGCTGCATGTTGAACATGACGACAAACTTGGCCTTCGGACTTAGACGGCAAATGGCCAGACACAATGTGGCATGTCTAGGACGAAAGCTTGCCTTATGTTTGGGTAGCCGTATTGAAGTTTATCAATGAAAAAAGCTCTTCTAATATATTTGACTTGATACGTTGGCTGAGGTAATCTTTTCCTGCTGCTTGGTGATTTGAAAGCTGTAGCAAACTCTTTGGATCAGTGGGAGCTAAAGATAAAGACAAAGGGAGGTGTGAAAATGTCATTCTCATGTCTTAGGGCGAATTGATTTCTTTTCTAGGGTTGCAGTTGTTGGTTTCACGTCACTCTTTGAAGTTTGAGACTTGTAAAAAAATCCATGCCAGCGTATGTGGATACTTACAAAGCTCCTGAAGAAATGCACCACAGGGTTGACATCTCCACGACGGCGAGTGGAAGAGTGCTGGGGTCTCTGTGGAGAGGAGGATAGATGACCACGAAATGAGCCCTTCAAATAAATGAAAAAGAAACGTCTAGGGTCAAGCTGCAACGTGTATTAACATGACAACTTCTTGGACTGGAAATCTAATTATTAAAGATTCACAAATGAATTGCAATGCCAATCTCTTCGATTTTTGTGGCAAAAGTTGTCCACAAATAAACAGAAGAGGTAAAAACGGAAATATCAAGCTCATCTAAATTTATCTTTGCACCTAAATTGACATGCTTTGAACGTTAGAATGAGAATGCAACAAGGATGTATGAGTGTTGATAGATAAAGGTCTACCTAGAGGCAGTAATTGAATCGCACTTTACCAGCAGAGCAGCAAAGCCCTTCAATGATATCACTTGCACTGCAAACAGCTGTGCCCAAAGCTTTTTAATGCTGTAAGAATTTATTGGTTTTTACATTTGAGCCATTTGCCATGATTGATTGCTACAGAAGAAGCAAAATCAAAAAAAAAAAAAAAAAAAAAATCAATCTCATAAATGTAACCAGTTGCTAGAACAGATTGAACAGGGGTTGAACATTCATCTTTGAAGGAACATTATTCTAAACCAGATTCAGCTATTTGTTCAATATCAGCAAGATTTAAGATCAAATTCTCTGTTCAATTGCTGCATGAAACTTGGAGAATCTTCCTCTTATTTGGTAACATGACTAGGTTGTATGAAAAGAAATCTTCTGAGAACAATAAATAAAAAAAATTAATTAACTTAAATAAAAATTGTACATTATTTCTAAATTAACAGAACCTCAAATACTAGGACTCAAATTTTGAGTGACACACATACAATACTATGACAAACTGTGTGCACATCGCAATATACCGTCATGCAAATCAACCAGTATACAATACAGAATACTTTTTTATGCAATTGTAAAATGAGATTCTATATGAGAATAGGAAGCCTATTTGCAGTGCAGAGGAATCTGAGCATTTCTCCTGAGTATTTCTTGTTGCAACTGAATGCACCCCATGCAATCATCACTGAGTCCTAAACTATATTTAAATCAGCTTCTCAATCTGGAACCAATTTTCCCTGAAGAAATTTGAGCAAGAAGTTGTCATTGACCATGAAAGTGTTTGGAAAACAAACAAACAAACAAACAAACAAACAAAAACCTGACTCACTCACCTTTCCCTTTCTCTTCTTGTCTCCTCCAAAGAACCTGCCAATCTGATCCAGGAGACCAGGGGACTTCTTCTTCCTGCCCAGCCCGAAGGGGCTTTGTCCAGAGGTGCTTGCAGTTGCCATTCTAGGTGTTGATCTGTTTGGTGGTCTACAGTCTGGACGGCCCACGAATGTCCTTCTTCACTCAATCCAAAGTCCGCTCTGGGGACACTCTGCAAACCTTCTCGATAGTCTTCGGCGCTTCTAAGGAAGAAGGGCTGGCCTTTGAAGGTGTCGTCCCCTCCGTTGCATGGCATCACGGGAGATGAGGTGGGTCTGTAATAGCGTCAGTGATTCTGGGCTCGTGCCAGGCATTCTTTCGAGCCCTTGTGTGCCCGCGGAGGGTGTCACTACCCTGCTCTCTGATAAAAGGAGCTGCTATTGTTCTAGTCCACATCTGCATCGACTCGGCCCGAGCACAACAAGGCCTGTCTATGAGAAAGAACCAAAGCGCAGTGAAGAACGGCTTCGGCACAATCAAACCATTGTTGTGATGACTCATGTTCATTATACAAATAGTTTACATTGAGAAATTGCATATGGTATACTGCAACGTATAGGGTTTGGAATTGTTAGCTTCAGACAAATGTTGCCAGGTGCTTCATCGTACCGTATGAATGAAACGTCTCTAGAAGTTTAAACAACACAGACACACCCTGATGATGTCTTGCTACAGTTGAAGAGACACGCCTTCTATTATTTCATTGATAAATTTGATTTCAAAATGCAGCGAGCTAGTTCCTAGACTGATTTCTTGAAAGAAGATTTGCAATTTGTATCCTGGGTAAACGGTGCAATCTGCACTCGCCTGCTTGCGCTGTTCCCTTCACATCTTGCAATACCCACAAATTAATTCATTTTCAATGACTTTGCAATTCATTAACCAACCGCTGTGTGTGATACTCAGCATGGGGCCTACCGTGCTTTTCAGAGAAACATTATAGACAAATCCGTCTCTGTTGAGGGTAAAGTGCTGCTAAAAATGCTGTTGGCTTTAGCTTGCTGTTTTTTCCTGCTTTTTTCGAACAATTGACAGTTGTTTGTACTGCGAGTTTGGCCAAAGAACAAAGGGCCACAGTGTTTTTGTAGTAAAAATATGGTGTTTTTATTATTTACTCATTCAAACGTATTTTCTTTTTGTTGTTGTGCTATCTGTCGCCAAAAAAAAATCACAAATTCTGATCGTATAAATGAAGGCTTTTCCTATGCTATGATCACCGAGATGTGAGGCTGCAATTTCCTTTGTCCTCAAGATGTTTTCCACAAGGTCATTAGTAGAGGAAATTCATTCAAACTAGAGCTAGAGCAATACTACTGAGCAAATAGGCATAAGCTAAAATAATGAGGCGTATACGAAATAGCTCAGGAAATATGTAAAAAAAAAAAACAGCGCAGGCAGAAATGATGCACAGAGTTTGTAAACACATCCAGTCAATTCCATATACAATCAAATATAGACAATTTTTAAAGTATGCATATGACTTCAGTTGGAAAATCAGTTGTAAATGCATCTCGTGTAAAAGTAAATATTAAAATATCCTTAGTCTTTGTGACTTTTGCTCCTTTCTTCCTTAAACTATCTTATATGTATGCATTTCCTAATATTTTTTCAATTAAATTACTAGTATGTTTTGAGCAATGATTAATCTGTATAAATGCACTATGTCCCAATAACATTTGTGACCCTGGACCACAAAAACAGTCATAAGTCACATGAGTATATTTGTAACAATAGCCAACAATACATTGTATGAGTCAAAATTATCATTTTTTTAATGCAAAAAATCATAAGGATAATAAGATCATGTTCCATGAATATATTTTGTACATTTTCTACCATAAACATATCAGAACTTAATTTGATTAGTAAAATGCATTGCCGAGAACTTCATTTGGACAACTTTAAAGGCGATTTTCTCAATATTTAGATTTTTTTTTTGCACCCTCAGATTCCAGATTTTCGAATATCTCTGCCAAATATTGTCCTAACCTAACAAACCATACATCAGTGTAAAGCTTATGTATTCAGCTTTCAGTTGATGTATAAATCTCAATTTCAAAAAACTGACCCTTATGACTGGTTTTGTGGTCGAGGGTCACATTTAGTGATTTAACGCATGTCTTCCAGTGTGTAGACATCGCAGAGCATTAAAACAAAGCACGTTGAAGATAAAATATTGTAGGAAACATGGCCAAAGCATCACTTACATATTCATTTGTTGGTGATTAATTATATTAATATTTTAGTTTTTAGCATTATTCAAGTTGAAACTTTTGAAATAGAGTCCCTCATGGACCATCAGGTGGGTCCTTTCAACAATCTGTGCTTTTTAATCATTTGCATACATGAGTGAAATTAAACACAAACACATTTCCACATATGTTTTCAGTTGTTTATCACTATTCAGCTACTGTGAGCTGTTGAGAACACATCGAGTGTTTGCAGAAGTTCACAGCATCCTCTCAAAACATGCCCTTCACAAGTGTTTGCCTATGCGCATATTCAACTAGGTTCGCCTGGCCTCTCGGTCTCAATTTATAGCAAACCCAGAGTCTCTATAAATGGAGCTAGAAGCTTGTGTTTGTTCACTCTGACCAGTCCACAGAAGCTCATCTGTTGGCCGAAGGGCTGGCTATCTACAAACCTCCCACAGCTCTTTAAGAGATCAGTGCAGGAATGCAGGGAGTGGGCAGGTTGCACTGCAAGTGGCCTTGTGTTGAAGACCAGAGGCTTTGTTGCCCAGAAAGGGGTGAAAGACACACAGAGGCAAACAATACAATTCTTGATGTGATCTTGTGGGACACAAACATGGGAGAGAGCCCAAAACAACGAGAAGTATGCGGATCACGACCAAGACGCCCACAGAGCAGCTTTGGCCCCACCACCACTTCCATTTGCGAAGGAGAAATCACTGTGAAAAATAAGTCTGTGTGTATCTTAAATAGTTATTTCCCCTGAAAAGGACACTCAATTATCTCCGATTGGAAATACAAGATGACATGATTGATCTTCACAGGTAACCAGTGTCT
This sequence comes from Garra rufa, assembly GCF_049309525.1. Lineage (NCBI taxonomy): Eukaryota > Metazoa > Chordata > Actinopteri > Cypriniformes > Cyprinidae > Garra > Garra rufa. The sequence goes on from NC_133377.1 coordinate 30,502,508, forward strand.
ACAAATCTATGAGGTCAACCAATCTAAATGCCAACAAGAAAACTCTGGATGACAGAGCTTGACATATTCTATGCACCTTATGTTTTAACACGGATTTAAGTCTTTTTCTGTGAATGTGCGAGACATCTGGTTCATTAGCCGCTGTAGAGAAATAGCGAGAAGAATCACAAAGTGCAGTAAATGGTAAAACTCTTTGGACTATAAACCAGTTTGTTCATAGTTAAGATAATACATTAAAAGTATATGGTAAGACACACCAGTTTACAAAATCAAGCTGTTTTGTACAGCTAAAAATAGCCGGAAGCGGATGAAACTGGAAGCCAGACACATTAAATTTACAAATGGCCACATCCGCTCTTACGGAAAAAATTAAGTTGATAGGCTGGATATAAATTATACCAATTATATTTTAGGAATAACAATTTGAACAATTTGTGCTTTGGTTGAAGATTTTTTTCTAGATAGAAGCTCACATGTTCAATGTCCCTAATGAAAATGTAAAAAATATATTTTATTTTGCAATGTTGCTTTGTTTAAACTTTCTAATAGTTTCCAATTATTGCAGTTTAAATTATACATTAAATCCCATGAGAATCCAGTCCCCACTAGATAATGTGCATCAATATCCTATTAACCATAAATATAGTTCATGAAAAAACTGGGAACTCCATTAAATTTTAAACCTCTTGGTAATCGTCGCAAAGTGAACATTTCTACGAGTTTTTGCCCATGCATGGCAGTGCCAAGTGTGAGGGCATGATATTGTTGTGACATAAAACAAATGGCAGCATTATGCTTATGTCCAGCATTGAGAGAGGATGCCAAGAGTTGATGGAATCATTGGCGGCCCATCACTGAGGCATTAGCATCGCCTTGTTTACCCTTCAGAAGGAACAATTAGGACAGGCCTCCGGCACACTGAGATCAGATATACAAGGACAAAGTGCATAGAGAAGGTTTAGAGGTTTGTTGTTGTCGCTGAATTGATGTTAAGACTAATCAAGACCTTATCCAAAAAAAAAAAATTGGTATTGAATTAGCACATTAGTACAAAAATAACATCACTCAAACAAATTTAAATTCCAGAAAAGCTTTTGTTTCGTTAAATATTACGTTTCTTTGAGATTCCAAGTATTTAATCAAATATATTTCCAAAAAAACCTGTAATCTCTCTTTCAAGCAGTTAAGCACTCACAATGGCTATTCTTCTTGACTCCAATGACCCGAGCACAGAGATGCATGAGGGAGGTGGCCGCGGTTACCAGCGGACATGTGTGACATCAACACTTTACGGCGGCCACATTGAAAAAAGGTTTGCGAATCCTTTGGTAGAAATCAATGACACATGACTGGCAGGCAGTGTGACATATGGTGCGACATAAGAGTTTGTCTATGGGATGTGTAATGGACATAGAGGGTTGTGTTACAGAATCACAGCTTATGGAGCTGAAGCCCTGTCCCTGAGTGCTGCCACAGACCCAACGCACAATGGAGTTTTTGTAGTGTAATTCATGCTAGTTTGTTCTTCACAGTTGTTATTCTGTGACTCAGAAACCCTTGAATTTTATTTTATCTATATAGAGCACTTCTCACATCAGAAGGTACAGTACACTTGCCAAACACATATCCAGTGCAGCAAAAAACAGTCAAACTTTTACAGTGGATAATATCGTTCTGCATACAAAAGGTTTGGATTCTGAATTCACTCAAAAAAAAAAAAAAAACTTATGTAAGCATGTTTCATAAGCATGAACAATTAACAAACTTTGTAAGGTAAGGTTTAAGCAATTGTTATGAATATAAAAGTTGCAATTATCAACTTTTGATAATTATGGTCACAACTGTGAGTCATGTAAGATATAAAGTGAGATATAGTGAGATAAAAAGGCATACAATATTATTATTATTAATATATATCGGCCTATTTTTTCACTCTGATGCAGGGCTTTGATCCACACAAAACCGAACTGAACATGTAAAGACCCATTCACACCAAAAACAATACAGATGAGGTCAATCGTTAACATAAACCTTGCAGAATCTGATGGGGGTGAAAACTAAAACCGTGGTGAAAACTTAGTGAATTTGAAGATTTAACTAATTTAACTTTTTTTTGTCTTCTGGGACAAATGTAAGTATCTTTTGTAGCTTATGAAGGGCAATTCTAATTTAAAAAGTGTGATATTTACTGTTCAAACCTCTGGCTCCTAATGCATTGTTTTTCCTTCTGAAGCATCCTGAGTCCCTCAGTTGTCCTCCGTGTGAAAAGATGGTGGGAAAGGGTTCAAATACACAAAAATGCTGAAAAACCAAAGAATTTGTGGGCCCTGAAGGATTTTTCTGAAGAACAGCGGGCAGTTTAACTGTTCAGAACAAACAAGAGACTCATGAACAACTATCACTAAACAAACAAAAAAACAGCTGTGGAAAATTCAGGTAGCAACAAAGTATTAAGAATCAAGCATATATGTAAGCTTTTGAACAGGGTAATTTTTATCAATTTAACTAATTATTTTATCTTGTGGACTATATGTAAATGTTTTTTTTATGTGAAATATCTTATTCAGGTCAGTACTAAATAAAAAATAACATGCATTTTGTATGATCCCTCTTATTTTTGTAAAATAATTAACATTTTGCAGATTATGCAAGGTGCATGTAAACTTTTGACCTCAACTATATTAGTGTCCACACCAAACGCACAACGTTGTTTATTAAAAGCATGCACTGCAGTTTGGTCATCCAACACTGTTTTTAGGGTTCATTGGCATGCAAAAAAAAAAAAATCTGAAAGCGATTTCAACCATATTGTTTATTGTAGCTATTATATTTAACATCTTTGTGTGAACAGGCCTTAAAAGGATAGTAAAATACCCCATGATTTATTAAGCTTTCTAGGTCTATGTGGCTTTCTTCTTCTGAAGTGAATTGATGTGTTTGTGTAAGAAAAATATCTATTTTTAAAACATTATAAACCGTAATCTCTAGCTTCCAACTGTACAGACGTTCACAAGAGAGTGGCGTTCCAGCGGATGACGTAGATGTAGGCGTAGAATAAGCTCTGGTGAGAAGTGATGAATGCGGAAGCGCAGAGGAGAGAGCTAAACAAAAATAGTACAAAATGAGGATTTGTGAAGAAAAATGTAGGAGGATTTCAATGGAGTGTTTTCACGACATGTCATCAGTCTGTCATATTGACAGCACGGGATGTAAACAATGCCACTGAATCGAACTAAACATACTTACATATTTTGCTGATTATTGCTGCTGAAAATGGTCAATTATTGTCATGCTTTGGACTGTACTAATCGGTTGGACCGGGAAAAACATTTGGAGTAATAAAGACTGCCAAAAGTTATAACAAATCGAGGAAAGAGTGCAAAAAACTGTCGGAGGAACAAAAGGTGTTTGTGGTTGGCCAATCTGAACCAGAATTTCCAGGGCAAGAATCTTGACAACATTCAAGTTTGTTCTTATAATCGTGAAATATTAGGTTAATATCTTAATTACCACCTATTAACTTTAGTTTGTCAAAATATTGCGCCCTTTCCTTCTCTACATGATTTAGCAGCTTCCACACATTCTTTCCATGCTTTAGACAGCATAAATTAGCAGAACAATGTATTCAGTTGTACATTGACTGTGAAATCCATGTTGTTGTTTACATCCGAGTGTTGCCAATATAGCCGCACATCCAAATAACTGACCAAATCATGACATAAGTGCAAACATCTATTGGTGGCTTGTTAAAACCACAAAATCGAATATCCCAAAACACCATACAGAAAACAGTTTTTAATTGTTTTTAATAGTTAAAAGTTTGTAATGTTTATAATAGTATTTGTAGTGGAAACCAAATTTCATTGATGGTTTCTGTTTGTTTTTTTTTTTTTCAGGAGTGACCGGAAGCTAGAGATTGTGTTTTATAGAATTTTAAATATGAATATTTTTCTTACATAAACGCATTTGCGATTCACTTCTGAAAAATAAAGTCATATACACCTAGAAGGTGAGTAAATCATGTGGTAATATTTATTTTTGGGCGAACTATCCCTTTAAACGCATATGTAAACAGAAAAGCGAGACAGAGAGAGCACGCTGTTTAAGCCTCGTCTGTCGACGCAGTTTACAACGAATTTATTGAAACAATAATATAAAGCGAAGGGGTAAAGTTATGCATTAACAACTAGCAACCATTTCACATCACATACCTGTAAAGTGCGCCTTCTGAGTTGTTTGTTTCTTTCTAGTAGCCTTTCGTATTCTGCCGCGGTGTCCAACTGTATCACGCGACCCATATACGCACTCTTATTGGTAGACGCTTCCTTGCGCTGCGACTCATTTGCATTCAGTGAACTCTGCTTTTCAGCAAAGTGAGTTGAAGGTGCATGCCTTCATTTCGCAGTTAGCGTGAACACCCTTTAACACACAGGAACTGGTAATAGGTGAATCCTACCTGCATTATAATAGGGTTTTCATGATCACTCCTATACCTTTACATTGTGTAGCTATTTAAGATTGTAATATGAAATGGTAAATGTTTTAAAATGTGCTGGTCTTCCATTATTTGCAGATCGAGAGGTCGATCCCAGCCCTGAAGGACAGAGTTAAAATTCTGAATGATCAATGTATGTAGAGTCATCCATTATAGTGGGGTCTTTCAAATGACATTCACGTCTATGTATTTTGTGGATGTTTTCATCCAAGTGCATTCAAGTAGCCTATTTTATGTATAGTATGTATACATATGTATTTTCTTGAATACATATGTATATGTATTCCTTTGAATACTACCCTTAGCTTTGGTGTTGGCGACATGCAATAATATAAAGAGTCATTTATCAGACAGAGCTGACAAACACAACTGCAGCAGTAATTCCCACGTCTAATTAAATAAAAAGGGATACGCTAAAAGCTAAGAAATCTGAGAATCTAGGTTGCGTTACCATGGAATTCATCAAAGAACATCTGAATAGAGGAAAAAAATATTTTATTCAGATTAACTGGATTTGTCATCTTCATTAGTGTCTTTTCTGACCATGAACTACCTTTGTTAAATGCAAGTCTGCATCAATGTCCTATATGTCTGTATACAATATGCAGAGTTATACTGATGCGCATTAAAGAAATTTCCATTAGACTACTAATAGTCTTTCATATTTAACATAAAATGGATTAAGTAAGCATCAGAAAAGCTTTTCATACTTAACAGAAATTTTCTGACTGAATAAGATGCAGAATAAGATTAAACAAGCATCCAGCTGTGCCCATGCAAGACTTCTGGAGCAATGCCAGGAGAATAGTTACATGAGAGAGAATTGTTGTCTATATATATAGTGAGAGAGAGAAATTCATAGAAGAAAGATTTGGAATGAGTACGTAAACGAGGATAGAATTTTTATTTTGGGGCAAACTGTCCCTTTAAATACAAATTGAGTTTCCTTTGCTGAATGAGATTTGAAAATCAAAGTCAGTAAATTGAGCCAACATTCTAATCACTAGCAGTATGAACAACACAATTGTGTAAAGAGAGCATATTTTATTATAATCAGGTACGAGCAAACGGTACAATCACATTTGTGTTTTGATTTTGAATAACTAGGCAAATACATACAATGTGATTCAATTTAATAACCAGAATCCACCATTTTAAATCAATTTTATACTTTTTGTGCATCAGGCAGCCATTTCAAAATATTTTAGAAATTGTGCTTGATTAAAAAAAAACATCCCATTGATTGTATCTCTGCTTTAAAGACAGTGAGCAGGAACTTCAATTGAAATTCATCAGCTGTAGTGAGGCAGCCAGAGCTGTGTACACACAAAGCGTTTGTTTTCCACATGAACAGTTACTATTTTTAGGGTGCAAAGGTCTCTTCAGGCTCACACAATAATGCATGTTAGGTTGAGTCATCCATTGCATCGCTGCTGTCCATTAAGACCTAATCAAACAAGCCAACTCTGAATTCAACAGCAGAATTTAACCAATTAAGAAATGTGCAAGCACTCATTATTTCTGAAGTGTTAAGTACTTGAGCATAAATAAAAATTAAATTTCTAAAGAGAGCTGACAGATTCACAATAGACATCTTTTTCTAGTTTCCCTTTATTTCTGCCTCCCTCTTTAGGGTAGGTGTTGACCAGAACGAGAGCTTCTACTCTTCTTGAATGGAGTCTTGAGAGAATAATGATGCTCTCTTACCCCCTCCACAGTTCAAATGAAGCACCACAATCACTCATGCCTCCGTTTCCTGAGCCGATGTCTGTCCTCTCCTGTGTAAAACCTTCAACAGGTCATATAGCATTCTTCACAAAAGAGGCTATGTCAGAGTACTTACCTCACTCAGAGGACACATGAGAGGGCAGTAACATTGGAAAGACTTTTGAGACAGACGCTAACCTCCCATTTCAGATCTATTCACGATTTCATTTCTGAGAATATTGCTTTGGGTTGGGAGGAAGCATAAGGATGGTGGTGAATTAACAGCATCACTCAGTGAAGGGAAATAAGTTGTCTGGAATGTTGCGTTTCATTTTGTGTGCCAGCAACTTATATATTACATTTTTCTTTTTTTTTTTGAAGAACACATTTGATCACTATTTAAATTGGTGTAAGAGAGGAAAAAAACTGTACCAAACAATAAAATCCATAGCTTATAAAACAAATAAGATTTTAAAATTATTTTATGCTGCAGTTTTGTATGTCTCATTTAGGAGTATTTCTTCTATAAAAAAGTGCCAAAGAGTGAAAGGCATAGTATGTGAAAAAGAAATAAATATTATTTGCATTTCAGTATTTTCAACAATGAAATATACAAGAATGTGTTTTTCATAAATAATTTTATTCAGCAGATTTATGTCTGGTTTATAAATGTATTTCTGCTAAAGTATTGAAAAATAATTAAAGGCACAAAACATAAAGAAATAAGTATTACTTGCAATTTAGTATTTTCAACAGTTAAATATTTAGGTTTTTAATAAATAATTTTATTCAGCAGACTTGTGTCTGCTTAGGAGTATTTCTACTAAAAACCAGTGACAAATAATAAATGACATAGCAAATAAAACAGAAATAAACAGTATTTGCTAGTCAGTAATAAACAATAAAATATTCAGGTGAAGTTTAAATGAGTTTTTCGTAAATAATTAATATTTTGCAGTAGACTTATGTCTAGTTTAGTATTATTCTACTAAACAAACAGTGGCAAATAAAAGGCATAGCATATAAAATATAAATAATTACAATTTTGCAGTTGAGTATTTTCAACAGTGAGATATTCATGTTTTTCAAAATTTTCATGAATAATCTTATGCAGCACACTGGTTTTTAGAGCGTTTCTGGTAACAAACAGTCAAACAGGGCATAGCATATAAAACAGAAATGGTTATTATTTGCAATTCAGTATTTTCAACAATGAAATATTCAGGTGAGGTTTAAATTATTATTTTTTATAAATAATTATATGCAGCAGACTCTGATCTCATTTAAGTACTCATTTGAGTATTTCTGCTAAAAACAAGGCATGGCATGCATATAAAAGATGAATAAAAAATTAAAAAAAAAAATTGCAGTTCAGTATTTTCAACGAGATATTAAAATATGTTTATGCAGCAGACTTTTTTTGGAGCATTTCTGTTAACAAACAATGTCAAACTATGAAAGGCATAGCATATTCACATATGCACATTCTCAGGGACAATGCAAATCATAAGTAAAATTTTGCTGTTCAATATTTTCAACGTAGTACAGAACCCCTAATGAGAACAAGAAACTATTGCATGCTCATGAGAAACCTTTTGCATGTTCGTGATAAATTAATATGCATTCAAGAGGAAACTTTTGTGTGCACACAAGAAACTATCGCTTGCTCACAAGAAAACATTTGCGTATGCATGAGAAACTATTGTGCACTCACAAGAAAACTTCTGCATGCACACAAAAAACTATTGAAAAAAAACACGCTCACAAGAAACTATTGCATGTGCACAAGAAACTATTGCACGCTAACAAGAAATCGTTTATGAGTGCATGAGAAACTATTGCACGCTCATGAAAAAACTTTTGCGTGCACAAGAAACTATTGCGCGCTCACAAGAAAGCTTTCATGTGTGCACAAGAAACTATTGTGCTCTCACAAGAAAATTTTTGCATGTGCACAAACTATTGCATTCTCACAAGAAAACTTTTGCATGTGCACAAACTATTGCGCTTTCACAAGACAACCTTTGCATGTGCATGAGAAACTATTGCGTGTTCACAAGAAAACTTTTGCGTGCACAAGAAACTATTGCACGCTCATAAGAAAACTTTTGCATGTGCACGAGAAACTATTGCACGCTAACAAGAAATCTTTTATATGTGCACGAGAAACTATTGCATGCTCATGAGAAAATTTTTGTGTGCACAAGAAAATATTGCACGCTCACAAGAAAACTTTTGCATGTGCACGAGAAACAATTGCACGCTAACAAGAAATCTTTTATGTGTGCACAAGAAACTATTGCACGCTCATGAGAAAACTTTTGCGTGCACAAGAAACCATTGCGCGCTCACAAGAAAACTTTCATGTGTGCACGAGAAACTATTGCACTCTCACAAGAAAACTTTAATGTGTGCACGAGAAACTATTGCACTCTCACAAGAAAACGTTCACGTGTGCACGAGAAACTATTGCAGTCTCACAAGAAAACTTTTGCATGTGCACAAACTATTGCACTTTTACTTTTGTGTGCATGAGAAACTATTGCACGCTCATGAAAAAACTTTTGCGTGCACAAGAAACTATTGCGCGCTCACAAGAAAATTTGTGCATGTGCACAAACTATTGTGCTTTCACAAGACAACCTTTGCATGTGCACGAGAAACTATTGCGCATTCACAAGAAAACTTTTGCGTGCACAAGAAACTATTGCACGCTCACAAGAAAACTTTTGCATGTGCATGAGATATTGGACGACTATTGGACGCTAACAAGAAATCTTTTATATGTGCACGAGAAACTATTGCATGCTCATGAGAAAATTTTCGTGTGCACAAGAAAATATTGCATGCTCACAAGAAAACTTTTGCATGTGCACGAGAAACTATTGCAAGCTCACAAGAAAATTTGTGCATGTGCACAAACTATTGCGCTTTCACAAGACAACCTTTGCATGTGCACGAGAAACTATTGCGCGTTCACAAGAAAACTTTTGCGTACACAAGAAACGTCTAGGTTACGAAGGTAACCCTCGTTCCCCGAAGGAGGGAACGGAGATGTTACATTGGGATCTCGCTTGAGAGACCGATCATCTCTGAGCCTTATTAAAAAGGCCAATTGAAAATTGGCGAGTGGACGTGCGCGCTGGCCACGCCCCCGTACATACGGGTATATAAGATGGCGGCACGCATCACTCAGTCAGGCTTTTGCTGAAGAGCCGGGAGAGCCCAGCGTCAGCACGACGCCAGGGGCGTGGCAGGGGAATGTAACGTCTCCGTTCCCTCCTTCGGGGAACGAGGGTTACCTTCGTAACCTAGACGTTACCCCTTCAGTCGAATCACTTCGACGTTACATTGGGAACTTAGACCCATGGAAAAGGCCACGACCCTGACGCCGCGTTACGCACAACGCCACGTGCCGGCAGGTCCTCCCAGACGTGTCCGCAGGCGGTCATTGAAACGTAACCTTCCCAACGCCCTGAGGCCACTTTTTATAAGGGGGGCCTACAGGGATGCCAGTTGTACTGAAGCATGGGTTGGGGGGGCGGAGCACATGGAATTTGTACATGTGGAAATGAGAATAATTCAATATATCCATAAGGCTTCTTAGGGATACACGAGGGAAACAGCGGTCTCCTCCGCTGGAAAATATTGAAAAGTATAGCCACAACCTGCGGGGCGAAGGAGACCCAGGCAGGATCACAGCCAAGGACTACTCCGCATCTAGCCCTGACTGCGGGGCATGGAGGACCCAGGGTTCACCGGAGGGAACATTCTGGGAGATAGCGCACGGATCCACGTGGGAATGGCGCAGCAAGCCGACACCAGCCGTCCTCCCGCTCGCCTGAAGTCTTATGTTAAGACACGGGAGGACACGGCCTCTGCGCGGAGGTTGTAGAACCTAGCGAAGGGATTAGGTGTCGCCCAGCCCGCAGCTCTACCGATATCTGCTAGTGAGGCGCCATGAGCCAACGCATAGGATGAAGCAACACTCCTAGTGGAGTGGGCATGAACACCTAAGGGGCCTGGCTCTCCCTGATATAGATAAGACAGGGAGATGGCATCTACCACCCAATGAGCCAACCTCAGTTTGGGGACAGCATTCCCTTTCTGCTGAACCCCGAAGCAGATAAGCTGCTAGGTGCGCCTGAAGTGCCGAGTGATTTCATTTTCACATATTTATAGACACAACATCGCAAGGCTGGGTCTGCCTCCTCCAGGGCAGAGCTTGCAGGTTCACCACCTGATTGCGGAAAGGCGTGGTGGGGAACCTAGGGCACAATAACCGGGCCGGGGTCTCAGGTAGTAACGTGAGAGTCGCCGGGCCCGATTTCTATACACGCTTCGCTGACAGAGGAAGGTTGTAGGTCTCCTATCCTCTTGATGGAAGCCAGGGCAGTCAGGAGCGCTGTCTTAATGACAGGAATTCTAGCTCGACTGAGACCAGTGGCTCAAATGGAGCGCCCCGCGGCCCTGAAGGGCGACGGGGGGGTCCCAAGAGGGTATGAGGTGCGGTCTGGGCACCTCTGAGGGACCTCACGACCAGTGGGTGCTTACCTACTTTGCTCCATCTACTGCATGTGATATGCGGCTAAGCGGCGACATATATTCCGAGAGTCGAGGGGACAGCCTGCGCTCCAACTCTCCTGCAGGAAAGGAAGCACTACTGCAATCGTGTATCTCTGTGCCTCTCAGCGAGAGGAATGCCAGCAAATAGACCTCATCTCAGTGCGTAAGCCTGCCTTTGTCAAGGGAGCTCAGTACTGAGTGATAGTTTGTATCACGGCCTGTGAAAGGCCGAGAGGTCTACGGTGTCAAACCGTGCCCTTACAGGGAGGGACTGCCGCGAGGGGATGGTTACTAAGACCTAAGTCCGGGTGGGCCATCCTTGTAGCGCAACATACAAACTTACTCCTCTTCCTCCCTGGACTCGCACAGAGTCTACGCAAGGAGGCTCACTGGGGAAGGGCGTACTTGGGCCCCGGAGGTCAGCTGTGTGCCAGTGTTACTCTGGCAATGGGAGGAATCGGAAGGGCGAGCGGATGTGGCTGGGCCTTGCCGATATAACTCCAACTAGCTGCGTAACGGGGTGGAGTCGCCATTCTGCAGGTGGGTGGACTGCCGTGGGAACCGACCGGCTGCACGGTTGAGTTTCCCTGCTTCAAGTGAATGGCAAGTAGCAAAATCTGCCACGTTGGACTCCATGGGAGCAGATGGGGAGGAGCTGTAAGCCTCTGTCGTACATGGCAACCCAACCCGTGGTAAGCCACGGGCTGACTTGTCGGCAATACTGCGGGAAAACGCCAGTCCGGAGAGAGCCGAGATGCCATGCCCATCATGGGACTCGATCGTGCTGAAGCGATCTCACATGAAACAAGCTTAGCGGCAAGCGGCTAGAGCTGTCATGTGCCCAGGAGCCTCTGATTTTGAGAGGACCGCTGTATTGTGCCTGATTAGCTCAGGGACTACAGCACTGACTGCGCACTCTTGGTAGCAAGGCGGGCCGTCTTGTGGACCGAGTCGGGCTCCCGACCGAGGAAAAGGATTACCTCGGTTGGCCTGAAGGACCAGATGGCGGGGGTGCCGAAGCACCAGGTCCCTGTATTCGCACAACGGAACTCACGAGTGGGCTGGTAAAGCACCAGTCGAAGAGACGGTTGAAGACGCGAATTCCTGTCTGCCGAAGAGGGGACAGGGGAGCTCCCATGGCCTAAAGAAGGCAGGAAGGAGGGGGACTAGCCAAATGGAAGCACCTCGCGCTGAAGCGCTCGATCCCCGGGGCAGACCGCAGAAGGGGTGTGCGCCGGGGAAAGATCGAGACGCGGCAGCGTGTGCCCTTCAGGCAGATGGCTGCGACCCAGCCCTGGAGACGGAAACATACTTGTATGTGCTTCGTCATGAGCATGTGTGCCGACAGCCTAAGAAGGGATCGGAACAGAGCTCCATCCAGGGCGGATGTTAACCCACCACTCTAACTGGACACGTGAAGTCGGGACTCTTGTCAAATCCTGACCTCGTCCCGGCTGGAGGGACAGGCTGGATCGCGTCCTTCGCCAGTAGGAACGTGACCTCCGCAGGCAGAACAGAGGCACGCCTGCCGAATAAAGAATGTAAGGGGTACCTCTGAGTCTGGGAAGACGCCTGGAGCCGGGCCGTACCGTCCGTATCAACCAGCGTAGTGGTATCAAGGGAACGTTGACCGACGTGACCGTGGTGGGGCAGCCTAGGGAAAGACAGGGAAGGAGACAAAACCCAGAAGGATGAACGTCCTGGAGAAGTGTCTAACTGCACTAAGCAGTGCTTACCTTCTTCCCTGGTTCCCGCGCTGGCGACATCCGGTCCCGAGTCTGGTTCCGAGGAGTGGAAGTGCTGCTCAGGAAGGAAACTCGGGGCCGGGACCCCAGAGGTGAGAAAGTCAGGTCTTTCTGTGATTTCAAATGAACTGCTAACTCCCACTTCCAGCGGGAGTGCCGACAGAGCAGCTCTCTCCACCTCCGGGGTGCTCGCATCAGGGACACTTCGAAGCTCGCCTGCGAGAGTCTTCCCTCGCAGGACCCTGAGAGGCGAGCGGCGTCCCTCTCCCACGGGCAGCTCGACGTCAGGCTGCGAGTCCTGGATTGTGCGGCTCAGCAGGGGACGGAGCTGGTTTCGGAGCCGCGGGGGGACGCCCTCGGCGACGGCCAGGCGGAGGCGGGGGCCCAGGCGGCGGAATGGTAACTTCGCGGCGGGGCAGGATATGTTGGATGGCCTCCGTCTGCCTCTGAACCGTTGGAGAACTATTTTCCTCCTGTGGAGCACCAAAGGAGACGCCCAGCCCGAATGGCGGGGAGGCGTACTGCTCTGGCATCTCGACGGGGGTATGCTGATGGGCGGAAGATCGCAGGCTTTTGGGGCCGGCGGTACGTTCGACGCCGCTGAGCAAAACCCTTCACGGTGTCGCCGAATAGGCCGCTCTGGAAGATGGGAGAGTCGAGAAAGCGAACTTTGTCGGCCTCTGCCATCTGGGCCAGAGTCAGCCATAGGTGGCGTTCCTGGACCACGCAGGTGGACATCACCTGACCAAGGGAACGCGCCGCGAACTTAGTGGCCCGAAGGGCGAAGTCAGTGGCGGCGCGGAGTTCTTCAAATACCCCCTGGTCAGGACCACTCTCGTGTAGGCCTTTAAGTGCCTGCGCTTGGTACACTTGCAGTGTTGCCATGGCATGCAGGGCAGTGGCAGCGTGTCCAGCGGCGCGGAAGGCCCAGCCGATGAGGGCGGAAGAAAATCCACACGCCCTGGAAGGGAGACACGGAGGGCCCCGCCAGGCGGCCGCGCCCCGCGGGAAAAGGTGTACCGCGACGGCGTGCTCGACCCGGGGGACCGCCATGTACCCCTTGGCTGCCCCGCCATCGAGAGTGGCGAGGGGAGAGGAGCTGGAATGCGCTTCAGATGAATAGGGAGTGCGCCATCGATTTTGTCAGCTCCTCATGCATGTCCGGTCAGAACGGGACCGGGAACCAGTCGTCCAGCCTAGAAGGATCGGCCGGAGGCTCTTGGGGAACCTCCAACCGATCCCCCCTGGCTGCCCGGAGAAGCATAGCCGACAGTTCGACATCAACCTCCAGAGGGGCAGCGACCGCGGGTGGGCGCTGCGCCGCGGGAAGAGATGTGTCACCGTCTGACTCTCCCTCTGATGCTGTGACAGACATCTCATCCTCTGCAAGAGCACCGAAGGAGACGCTCGGCCCGCCAGGCGGGGAAGCGTACTGCTGCGGAAACTCAACGAGACCACGCTGAGACAGAGAAGTCCGCAGGGCTTTTTGAGCCGGCGTAACGTTCTCTACCATAATTTGAATGTCCCCCCCCCGGGCCTCACCGCGGTGGCCGAAGTGCATTGGCGGCTCAACGGCTGACCGCGGGAGGGAGGCGGGGGGAGCCAGCTCGCGAACGAGCGGCAGGACTTCAGCGTGGCCATGGTCATGCTTTCACCGCATGAACCATTCGTGAGCGCCACCCCAGCGTGCTCAAAGCCTAAACACGTGAGGCAGCGCTCATGTCCGTCTGCTGAGGAGAGGAAACTACCACACCCAGAAACGCACGGCCGAAAAGACATTCTGAAAAGAACGTCTGAAACAGCCGCTAGAAATTGCTCTTTTGTGATCCTGGTTGCCCAGGGAGGCGCCGCGGGGCAACCGTGCACTCGCCGGGGCTGCTCGCTGGAAATGCAAAGGCTTTATATGGCCGTGAAAACGGCCGCCCGCAGGATCACGCTGGCGGCTGCCAAACAATGCTCTTTCTGTGAAACACTCTTTTAGTTTTGGCAGCGCACCAGCAGGAGGGAGCATGAACTCTGAAGAACTCTTCTTGAAGTCTTATCAGCTGTTTAGAGGCTCGACACATCGGCTCTGAAAGCAAAAGTCTGACTGAGTGATGCGCGCCACCATCTTATATACCCGTATGTACGGGGGCGTGGCCGGCGCGCACGTCCACTCGCCAATTTTCAATTGGCCTTTTTAATAAGGCTCAGAGATGATCGGTCTCTCAAGCGAGATCCCAAGAAAACTTTTGCATGTGCACGAGAAACTACTGCACGCTAACAAGAAATCTTTTATGTGTGCACAAGAAACTATTGCGCTCTCACAAAAATTTTTTGCATGTGCACAAACTATTGCACTTTCACAAGACAACCTTTGCATGTGCACGAGAAACTATTGCACGTTCACGAGAAAACTTTTGCGTGCACAAGAAACTATTGCACGCTTACAAGAAAACTTTTGCATGTGCACAAACTATTGCACTTTTACTTTTATGTGTGCGTGAGAAACTATTGCACGCTCATGAAAAAACTTTTGCGTGCACAAGAAACTATTGCGCGCTCACAATAAAATTTTTGCATGTGCACAAACTATTGCGCTTTCACAAGACAACCTTTGCATGTGCACGAGAAACTATTGCACGTTCACAAGAAAAACTTGCATGCACAAGAAACTATTGCACGCTCACAAGAAAACTTTTGCATGTGCACGAGAAACTATTGCATGCTAACAAGAAATCTTTTATGTGTGCACGAGAAACTATTGCACGCTCATGACAAAAACTTTTGCGTGCACAAGAAACTATTGCGCGCTCATGAAAAAAACTTTTGCGTGCACAAGAAACTATTGCGCGCTCACAAGAAAGCTTTCATGTCTGCACAAGAAACTATTGCGCTCTCACAAGAAAATTTTTGCATGTGCACAAACTATTGCATTCTCACAAGAAAACTTTTGCATGTGCACAAACTATTGCGCTTTCACAAGACAACCTTTGCATGTGCACGAGAAACTATTGCGCGTTCAAAAGAAAACTTTTGTGTGCGCACAAGAAACTATTGCGCGCTCATGAGAAACTATTGCACGGCCCCAAAAATAATAAATAAAACTATTGTGCACTCACAAAAAAATCTTTCATGTGTGCATGAGAAACTATTGCACTCTCATGAGAAAACTTATGTGTGTGCACAAACTATTGCACTTTCACAAGAAAACTTTTGCGTGTGCACAAGAAACTTTTGCGTGATCTCAAGAAAACTTTTGTTTGTGTACACACAAGAAACTATATGTAAACTATAACTTATTTCCTTTGTGCATCACTGCAAATTTACTGTGAAGAAAACAAGAGTATGGATGCACATGAACTAATAAAGACCTATTTTCTCAAAGTTTGGCTTTTCGGTCAGTAGATATGTCTAATTCAGGGACGGACAGCTTTAGTCCTGGAGGGCCACTGTCCTGCAGAGTTTAGCTCCAACTCTAATTAAATACACCTGTCTGTAGCTTTCTAGTGTTCTGGAAGACACTGATTAGCTTGTTCAGGTGTGTTTAATTACAGTTGGAGCTAGACTCTGCAGGACACCGACCCTCCAAAACCAAAGTTTTCCATGCCTGCTCTAATATTACAGCCTTATGTCCACTTTAAAGCATCCTGAGGTGGCCCGAGAAACATTGCCTTGAAATAGGTTAATTGGACAATACATTGCCAAGTATAAGGGTCCAGTATACTTATAATTGGCTATCATGGCATTATGTATATTTTAACGCATCCTCTGTGATGGCTGAGAAACCTTGCTTGCATAAGTAAACTCAAAAGCAGACTCTGTCTAATATTAGTAATAACATTTTGCAGTTGAGTATTTTCCACAATGAAATATCCAGGAGAGTTTTGAATGAGTTTTCATAAATAATTCCATGCAGCAGATGTTTGCACATTCACTATCAGGGGCGAGGCAAATCATTATTATAATCAGGTGCTCTGAATGAGTGTCTATCAAAATTATGCATTTTATGGACCCATCTGTTACAATAATCAAGAGGAGATTTGGCTATTACAGAAACGAAGGAGTGATAATGACTAATAACTTTATGCTTCAGGACACATCGCGCCAGACTTGTCAAAATAAAAGATTTTAATTATTGTCGTTTCTAAATTAAAAGCCATCAGAAGCATCTTGAGAGAAAATGGACGCATTGAGGCCTGTGAGTTTGTGGCCCCTGTCCATGGTGCTGAAACAAGCATGATACGCATTTGCTGACCATTACTCTTTTGAAAGCTCTGATGACACCTTCTAAGTAACAATTTTCCTCACTTTTAATAACCATATATTTAAAATGGATTCTTAGGTGAGTAATGATCTTTATGAGAAGCTTAACCACATTGTGTTTGATTCATCTGACCCAGAAAAACATGATCAGCTCCAGCACGGTCTCTCACAGTGAGAGAAAAAATGTTTTGGTCTTAGAGAAGAGGCAACCGGTCACCATGGAAACATCAGTAGCTCAGGATCTCACAGGGGCAGCACACAAAAGGCTGAAGGACTCCAAAACAATCTAAACCGTTAAAGAGCAGCCTAATAATCATTCGGTGTGTATAGGAAAATTGATGAGTGGCTGAAGTAAGATACATCAATGTTGTTTTTTTTTTTTTTTCGTTTTGTTTTTCTCATGCAAAACCACCAACATTATCATATCTGTGAGATGTTCAGGCCTTCCGAGAAGAAACCTAAAAACAATCACAGCATGTCAGATTTGTTTTCTCATTCAAATCCATAAAAGAAAAAACTTTAAATTTCTCTGGAGGTTTTTGCACTGTTGAGCTTCCTTGCATTGATTTGTGTTGGTTGTATTATCTCATAACCATTTGCCTCATATGTTGAGGTGTTCTCACATTGTCTGCTGATGCACTGAATGCTTTTATTTCAGGTCATGTGGGGCCACATTCCCATTCTTGTCTATCATAACAATGATTTTTCATTAAAAAGACGATACGTTGAAGCTCTCAAGTTACGTTTTTTTCTAAAATAATTTCATTATAAATTCAGTTGTCATAGTTTCCTCGTCCACATCAGTACTCGACGAGAAGGCTGGAGATGTGGTTATCTCTTCAACGATCTTACATGACTAACCATCTCTGGTTCCCTGAGGACAGCGCAGTTGCATTTCCTCTTTAGATATGGGTAGTTACGCAGTACAGGTCAAAGGAAACCATTCAGTATGAGAGGTGAGGCAATTTGTATCCGTAATAAGTTTTTTAAATAATAAATGCTGTATAGTGGTGCGGTAATTGGCCATGAGATGCCAAACAGCTTGAAATGAAGGGCATAACCCATAGGAGAGCCGTAATAATATGATAAAACAATTTCAGTTTTTGAAATGTTTTCTCATGTATAATCTCAACATATCAGTGCTTCTGAAGAAGCTGCAGGCCATATGGGTGCAAAAAATACGAAACAATCTTAAGGTTCCAAAGGGGTGTTTTTGCAGTGATGCCATAGAAGAACCAATTTTGGTTCTCCTTAGGACCCTTCAATAAACAGTTCTTAAAAGAAGCATTTTGAAGAACATTTTGTAAAATACAAAGAACCTTATGCGACTATAAAGAACCTTTTCTGCATTTGAAAGATTCCATAGATGTTCAAGGTCCTTCATCGAACCATCAATGCCAATAAAGAACCTTTTTTAAGAGTGTATGAGAGAAAAAAAACAGGAACTTTGAACGTCTGTTCTAAATGTATGTTTGATGAGCAGGTATGACATTCCACTAATCCTGGCAACAAAGGCATAGCTGCATCCAAAATTGAATACTTCTCGTAAAAAGAGACAAAAAGTACCTGGATGACCTACTACTTCAGGTGACATTCTTAAGTGCACATTTGATGGACACATTATCCCATGAGGCCATGGGAGAGGATTTGTGAATGGCAGTGAAGCGACACAACTGACATTGGTGAACATAGTACACTCTTAAAAATAAGAGATTCTTTATTGGCATTGGTGGTTCCATGAAGAACCTTAAACATGCTTCAAATGCAGAAAAGGTTTAGATTTTTAGATTCTTTAGATTTTTAAAATGTTCTTTAAAATGGTTCTTTAAAGAACTGTTCATTGAAACGTTCTTCTATTGCATCACTGCAAAAACACCATTTTTGAGGCTTTATTTTTAAGAGTACGTCTGTTTCATTCATGCTACCATATCCATAAGTTATATATTTTTCCGTAAGAGTGTGCGCGACCATTTGTAAATTGAATGGGGCTGGCTTTCACTGTCATTTGCTTTCAGCTATTTTTAGCTGTACAAAACAGTTTGTTTTGCTGCTTGATAATGAAAACTGATGTGTCTTACCATATTATTTTAATTTATTATCTTAATTATGAACACATTTGTCGCACAAACAGTTTTACAGTTTACTCCACTTTGTTATTCGTTATTACAGCAGCTAGTAAACCGAAAGTCTCGCACATTCACAGAAAACGGCTTACTTCCCCGTTGAAAAATAAGGTGGTTAAATCATTTTTAACGGTCATGAAGTAAATTCATATTCAGTACTCAATTTCGGACGCACCGTAGGCTACAAATATCTATCAACTTGTAATTATGACAGTAAACTCCACTCACTTAACTGTAGGTGGCACAAAAATTACATAAAATTACATACAGTTGCTTTAACTGAAATTTAACTGAACCCATTTGATTCCCTACAGCGGGTGAACCGGAAGTCTCGCACATTGACAAAAAAAAAAGCGCTTACTTGAGCGTTAAAAAAAATAAGGTGGATAGATAGTAAATTCATGTTCAAATATAGTACCAAATGTAGGCTACTCAGTAAGCGATTTCATTAGGCTATCAACTTGTAGCCTAATCATGACAAGTGAATTCCACTAACTTAACTGTAGATGGCGTAAAAATAAATACAATTGCATACAGTTGCTTTAAATACAGATTTAAAATGCTGGTACTGATAAATTATGTTTATTTTCCCCTCAGTCTTCATATTCCCTCATTAAATGTTCCCTTAACATTATAAGCTAGTTGAGCAAAGTGGTTTATCGCTATCATAATGTATTTACAGTTCTTGTTGCAATAACTCCGTATTTTCGTTTAAACGTTGCTTTTAAAGCTATGATATGTTTTATCTAAAAAAGACCCTCCCACAACCTTATTGACTTTCTTAGGCAACTCCCTCCATTCATACATGTTTTATGAGTTTGCTTATAAACGTATTATGCTTATAATACACAGCGTTTGATTAGTAGCCTCAACAAAACGCTTATAATGTAACTTTTATACTCACTTGACCATTTGATTGCCTGTATACATGTATGGGAGTTGAAAGGTGTCT